>NW_012115110.1:2552724-2589211 GCF_000951035.1 Colobus angolensis palliatus
GCCGTCTCACCGCGGTGTCGCCGCTGTTTTCCGCAGGCACCTGCGTGCGCCATGGGACCCGCAGCGGCAGCGCCTGGGAGCCCCAGTGTCCCGCGTCCTCCTCCACCCGCGGAGCGGCCAGGCTGGATGGAAAAGGGCGGTAAGTCAGTGAGGTGGGGGCTTCTAATCCTTGCCATTTAGCAGCTCGTAATCCCCGTGCCGCTGGTTTATTAGGTGCTGTGAATGTTCTTGACTCTGTGGACCCCCCCTTTTAAGATGCTGTTGTGCGCTTTTTTTTTTTTTTAACTGTATGAGCGAGCACCGATGAGTGGACGTCCACCAATATTTACATTTCATTCCCTGGCAAAACGGTTTGCCAGAGTTATTGGTATAACATTAGGGAAAAGGTGAGGAAGTTCATTTTATTTTATTCTGAAGAGCTTAGAAAGAATCTAAAGCTATCTGTATGCATCGAAGCCATCATAAAGAGCAAATTACTCCCTTTTCCATACCCTCCTACATCCTCGGATCCTCCTTCCTCTCCCCAACCCCTCCTTCTCCTCCTTTATAAATTAAAGTATTTCTCTATCGTTGCTTATTCTCAGTGAAGGAGGTAAAAGAAGTGCTTAGCATCTCAGTACTAAAGTTAATGCTCCAACAATCAGGGCGTACTTCAAACATAATAGTGCCCAAAATGGCTTATCGGCTTATTGTGACACCATCAGCAACGTTCATGTCCTGGGCCACAGTGTGACATGGGGACAAGTCTTATTCTTTTTCAATGCATGCTTTTACTTCTGCCACTTACAAGTGACATTTGCGAATGTGCTGTCTTATGGGAAGGCATCTCCCTGTCTTCATACTGCATCAGGTAAATGAGAAAGCAGGTGTGTCACACTGGTTGCTAGGTGGTTTTTTTAACCTGAACCCATCTAATGACAGTTAATAAACATTATTTTGCATTGTTACCAACAATAAATTGCCATATCAAATATTAACATTAATTGACTTTTATAGGAAGAACTAGGTTTGATTCTCTCAATGTATTCCCAGATCTAGAAAATTAAAGAGTTAATAATTCAGAATTTCTCAGTATAGTTACTTCAATTTGATAAAATAACATAAAGGCAAGAATTTAGTATATGCATTGACTTTTCAAATTCTTCCCTCCCGAATGATTATACAAAGAGTACATAACGTGACCAATATCAGATTGACACTCACCATAAGATCTTTTTGAGAACCACCAGGGGGCGCTAGGTGCAAATGATATAAAATGTTAAAAAACGTTGTCATGGTGAATTTACAAGAGAAAGTTAATTATCTGTCCGTTTACAGACTATCTTCTTTTGGTTGTCCTTGTCCCTTTTAGCGTTTTGCTTACAATACTAAAAGTTAATTCTTACAATTTTAAAAGTTAATTCTAATTCACCTTTTTAAGTAACATTTTTGTAAAAAAAAAAAAAAATTCTAGTTGCCTAAAATCATGAAACTTCTGGAGAGACTCAGGAGATTTCCAAACACTTTAGTTTATGGCATTTATGAAGTTTTATTTAAGATAAAGCACATTATAGACACAGAAGAAAGAAGAAGAAAACCAGGGCTTCCTGCCTAATTGTGCTTTTCCCTTGAAGTGATTCAATCCGCATCAGCATCCTCCTGGGAGTGGTGCATCAGTGGGCTGCTCTGAACACCTGGCACCTCGGTTGTTGTCACATCTCCGTGACAACGACTTACCTGGCTTGGTGAGAACCTGAAGGGAAAGAGTCAAACCCTTCTTAGTGAAGTTCTAGCCCAGTGGATACAGCACACCCTCCTCCCCTACCTTCTATGCACTTTAGCTCCTTAATTATGAAAGGCTAACATGTGAGTCTGGACATCCACAACAAGCTTCTATGCCACCAGAGAAAACATCCTGCTCAACAGTGTTGCCTGTTTCCCTCTGACCTGGAGCAGAAGAGCTAGAAGATCCTTGGTGACTGCTGGGGTCAGCTTACTGTCACCTGTCTAGGTATGCATTAGACAAGTTGGTTCTGAAATAACTAATTGTAGCCATACATTTTGTTTAAAGAGGCACGTGACTCAGACTATTATTGCAAATTGTTCTTGGTGGCTGAAATAATTACAAAATAGCAAAGAGAACAAAGCTAGATGTGTCACACTACCCGACTTCAAACTATGCTACAAGGCTACAGTAACCAAAACAGCATGGTACTGTTACCAAAACAGATATATAGATCAATAGAACAGAGCAGAGACCTCAGAAATAACACCACGCATCTACCACTGCCTGATCTTTGACACATCTTACAAAAACAGGCAATGGGGAAAGGATTTCCTATTTAATAAATGGTGCGGCGAAAACTGGCTAGCCATATGAAGAAAACCGAAACTGGACCCTTTCTTACACCTTATACAGAAACTAACTCAAAATGGATTAAAGATTTAAATGTGAGACCTAAAACCAAAAGCAATTGCAACAAAAGCCACAACTGACAAATAAGATCTAATTAAACTAAAGAGCTTCTGCACAGCAAAAGAAACTGTCATCAGATTGAACAGGCAACCTACAGAACGAGAGAAAATGTTTGTAATCTATCCATCTGACAATGGGCTAATATCCAGAATCTACAAGAAACTTAAACAAATTTAGAAGAAAAACACAAACAACCCCATCAACAAATGGGTGAAATATATAAACAGATAATTTTCAAAGAAGACATTTATGCAGCCAACAAACATAAGAAAAAAAGCTCATCATCACGGGTCATTAGAGAATTGCAAATCAAAATAACAATGAGATACCATCTCACACCATTTACAATGGCCATCTTTAAAAAGTCAGGAAACAACAGAAGCTGGAGAGGATGTGGAGAAATAGGAACACTTTTACACAGTTGGTGGGAGTGTAAATTAATTCAACCATTGTGGAAGACAGTGTGGTGATTCCTCAAGGAACTAGAATGAGAATTACCATTTGACCCAGCAATCCCATTCCTGGGTATATACCCAGAGAATTATAAATCATTCTACTGTAAAGACACATTCACACATATGTTTACTGCAGCACTGTTCACAATAGCAAAGACTTGGAACCAACCCAAATACCCATCAATGATAGACTGAACAAAGAAAATGTGGCACATATACACCATGGAATTCCATGCAGCCATAAAAAACGAATGAGTTCATGTCCTTTGCAGGGACATGGATGAAGCTTGAAACCATCATTCTCAGCAAACTAACACAGGAACAAAAAACCAAACACCACATGTTCTCACTAAGTGGGAGTTGAACACTGAGAACATGTGGTCACAGGGAAAGGAACATCACCCACTGGGGCCTGTTGGGGGGTGAGGGGCAAGGGGAGGGATAGCATTAGGAGAAATACCTAACGTAGATGACGGGTTGATGGGTGCACAAACCACCATGGTACGTGTATACCTATGTAACAAACCTGCACGTTCTGCACATGTATCCCAGAACTTAAAGTATAATAAAAAAAATCAGTGGTCACATGCTCATTAGTGAACATAATAACAGTGCAGAGAATATAAAATAGAATTGTGCTAGTTTCTCTCCCTCTACCTTTATTATTTACCTTCTGCATTTTGTCCAGATAATCTACAAGAATTTACTTATCACCCTGTGTTCCTTACAGGCTACATTGCTTTTTTCTTTTAAAAGGTCACTTTGGCTTCAGAGCTTACAATGTACTTTGAAAGCTCATTATATTATGAACTTTGCCTCATGTGGTGAAATAATCTTTTAGATTTCATTCTTTTAGAGTATTTTTTTACGAGTTTTAAGGTATTCCTTTCTATGACTTTACTGTAATGTAGTTACCAATTATCTGTTGTTTATTCTTGTTTAAAATTTTGCCTCATTACAAATAATGCTTCCATGAAAATATTTACACAAACCTTTTAAAATTCATCTGGGATTATTTCCTCAGGGTGATTTCCTAGGTCGAAGGCTTTTGCAACTCATTGCCAAAGCAGACTTTAGGAAGGTAGTGTCGTTTTTCTTTCCTGACATCAGCAGTGTTTGAAAGAGGTGGCTGGTGGTGGACTGATTTTTTGTTAATGCGATTGATTTCTATTTAGAAGGCTATACATCTCCTGCCACCTGCCCCACCCTTCTCTCTGTTTTCCGGATTCTCCTTCCCTGCTATCCTCTTAGGGTGTTCGTGAACATTCCTTTGCTCTTGGACAGTTACAGGCTCAGTCTTTGAGTCTGGAGCAAGTTGCAGTCAGGTGCCATCTAAGCAGCCGACTGTGGAAAGAGCAGGAAGGGTGGAGCCTATGGGAGATGCTCCTGTCGGGTGGGCGGGGTGTGGAGCTCTGGCCGTCTCCCACAGCCTTTTGGAATTGAGCTCTCCCAAGACAATCGGGACCTCACGGGAGCCTTGCAGGACTTCTTGGAGTTCAGTTTGCCTGAATGTTGAGGTTATGAACCTACCACTTGTATATATGAGCTTTTAGATAGGACAAACTTTTCTTCTTGCAAGATTATTGTGTTTGAAGTCTTTCAAATGTCTTTCCCATTTATGGAAAAAATACTGTATTAATAAAGACACCAATCCCTGTGAAAATAATTAAAATACATAAATTTACAGTGAAATTAATTATATTAAAAACATTGCAATGCTCAAAGCTCATCATTTCATAATTATTTCACTATATTTGATAATAATCTAGGCTCTTGAGACCACTGGCCTCTTTTGCATCTGTATGGCAGAAATCCTACGCAGTGGGGGCTGCTGCGTATCTCTGCACACTGCATATTCAGTGATGGCACAGCAGTCATTGAAATCAGCCATGGGGGGAAGATTTACACCAGGGAAATTGGCAAATGCCAAAATCCAGGTCATTCTTCTCCAGACAGCGGGTTGTTGAATGTTTATTGGCACAGCATTGTGTTTATGTAAAAGTGGCTTATCAGTACTTATTTTGCATGATAAATATTATATGAGCCCCCAGTAAAGGACAAGTATTGTCTCTCTCCAAAATAAAGGTCATAAGAATACGGCTTATTTCATCTGAGAATAATTTGATTTTTTAAAGAGTAATCATCTTTTTATACACAATAAAATGTGCTGACCTGCCACTGTCTGGAACAAGCCATCCTGCTCTCTGTCATCCTTCCCCTGCTTCAGCTACAGTGTTGGGAGCTGGTGGGAGGTGAGGAGCATGCCCCTGAGTGGCTGGGAGGGCAGGATGACAGCTGTTAACATCACTGCATCACCCTGGCCTTTCCCCTCTGTCCAGAGACCCAGGCATAAGAGAGGCAGAAGTCTCACTGCAGGGAGAGTGGCTTGGGGAAATGCAAAGCAAACAGGTGTGCACGTTTCACTTTTGTGTTTGTGAGTGGCTCAAATCCAGACTGCAGTCTACATACCTGTGCCAGACATGCCACTTCCTTCTGTGCTCTCCCTTTTCTATCATTGGATACAATTTCACCAGATTTTTTGACTTTCTCATTTTCCTAATTAAATTTTAAATAATTCCAGTGTATTTTACCTATGAGACCACAAGTTACTGACTTTGCTATAAATCCCAATGGTTAGTTGTCAAGTTGTCTGCCAGAACATGCTGTGCCCCTCAGCCAGCTACCTTCAGAGTACCTGTCCATAGCTGTGTGCAGACTTGCCATCCATCCTGGCCTCCTTCACTTCTCTCAAGCCCAAACACCTGCCTTTCAGACTTCCCACTAGCTGCTACCTCTATCTGTTTCTCTGTAACCACCCAATTTCCTGCCAGGATGGGACAGAATTGGGTGGACAAGTATCTGTATTGAAAGAGTTTTAGTTGTAAGGAAAACTTTCTTTTTCCAGAAAAATATGATTAACCAAGTACTGTTCACTTCTAACCAAATGCCCCTTGTGCAGGATGCTATTTTATATTATCCTATTATTCCAAAAAACCTGTCCAACTCAGGCGAAAGCATAGAAGGGCCCTGATTATGAAGCACCTGACAGAAGAGTCTCGTAACAGCACATGTTGGTGATAAAGGGGAAGAAACGGAACATTAGAACCAGGGTCTTAAACTAGTAAGAGGAAGCTGCACTTTTGAGTCTTTGAGGACTGACCTCCTCATCGTTGCGCTAGAGACAGATCTGCTCTGGTGCCTGACTCTGACCCTTTTCAAAGACATCTCAGCATAAGTTTGGAGAAAGGGTTGGCATCATGCTGAGCTGTTATTTTCTCGTGATTAGAAAAATGCAGGCCAGGGCGCACGCCCTCTCCTAACATGTGGAGGCCCAGTGCTCGCCTACAGTTGGAGGCACACATACCAATGCGTAAGTATTTAATAGGTGTAAAACAAGCTAACAAATCATTAACAAAAAAGTACTTTAATAAAGTTACCTTCACATAACCTAAAAGCCCAGGTCTAAGTTGAGAAGGTGGCACGCGGCAACATCTGGCTGGGGCAGGCATTACTCCTTCTCCTCCCATCCAAGTTCTGGCCTGTCCAGGACAGAAACAACCTCCTCCTGAACTGTGGCGAGCAGAGATGATATTGTTATGGTGGTAATGAGAGAACAAATCCTACTTGTAACCATGAAAACTCAATGACCATTTTCGAGAAGGAGAGAAACCTCCTTGGAGAAGACAACTACGATATTTACAGAAAAGCAGCCCAGGACCACTGCCCAGGATGCTGATGGAGCTTCAGGGTGTCCCTCTGTTTTCTGCTGAGAAGGTGGTGACCCAGTGAACACCGAATGCATTCCTGGAAAGATCGCCTCTGACTACAGCCCTGCAGACCTACATGGGTCCCCTGAAATTTGATAGTTCCTTGGGGTTTTCTTTACTTTTTTTAAAGAAATAATTTCCTTGAATATGATTGAGACCAGCATACGCTACCTTTCAGTGGGAAGATGAAAGTGGTGCATGTCTTCAGAAGGGCTCGACGTGAAACCTGATCAAGTCCCAAGAACCCAGGCCAATGGGAGGGTCACCAACGGTTTTTATCAGGAACAAATGCACATGTGACCATTTCCAAATGTCAGCATTTGGCAGACCTGGACCGTGTGTGCATCCTGCCTTTTCTCTTCTATGTTCCATGATATCATGAATAAACATCATAGAAAATTAGCAGAAAAGTGTGCCTATCATATTTTTATTTTTAACTGCTTTTTGAAAAATTCTGGGTGTTTTCAAGGTAAAATTTCTTATCAGCTCAGTGAGAAATAGAAATAATGTGACTGAAGGAATGTTTGAAAACTATAAAATGATTATATTTGATAGTTATTAGTACAAGTTATGAAATGCAATCCTAAAAGTTTGGTTTTGGTTTTATTTGATCAATAATTTATTTTCCGTTTTAAGTGTCGTAGGATTTCCTGGCTTGGGAATAGCACATTATGGGGCCTTTAGTTACCATTTTTTTATTGAAACTGTGATGTTCCGTATCCCACACTTTGAATTCAGTATGGGTAGGTGTTGCATTTTTCTTCGTCATTTTTGACTGGGTGGAAAGATCATGTGGTAAAATAATATTATATCTTAAGACTTCCTGATTCTTCTCGGAATCCTGAAATGACTCAGCCTCTCCTCACTCTTTTGATTTCAGAATATGACCTGGTCTCTGCCTACGAGGTTGACCACAGGGGCGATTATGTGTCCCACGAAATCATGCACCATCAGCGGCGGCGAAGAGCAGTGACCATGTCAGGGGTTGAGTCTCTTCACCTTCGGCTGAAAGGCTCCAGGCATGACTTCCACATGGATTTGAGGACTTCCAGCAGTCTGGTGGCTCCCGGCTTTATTGTGCAGACGTTGGGAAAAACAGGCACTAAGTCTGTGCAGACTTTACCGCCAGAAGACTTCTGTTTCTATCAAGGCTCTTTGCGATCCCACAGAAACTCCTCAGTGGCCCTTTCAACCTGCCAAGGCTTGGTGAGTACAGCGCAAGTCCCAGGTAGGGAGGCGGGGTTAGTGATGGTGGAAAGGAGAGTGTAACCAGGACTTTCCCGCGAGTTCACATAGATGTTCTTCTTGTACTGCAGCGCAGATTAAGCAGGAGGAATATTGTCGAGTAAAACTTTCCAAAAAACATTGTGTGCCTCCTCTGGCCTATTTGGAAACAGTGCGCACACCCACCCTGCTGCTGCTGTTCTAGAATTATTGTGGAAGAGCACAATATAGTGGAAGAGCTTCAGCTTGAAAATTGTGTATAAGAACCTCTGGCCAAATCTGAATTCTTTAGCTTCTTAGGGGATGTTTTTACTCCAACTTACAGCTTCTAACTGACAGAAACTGGAGAAATATCTTCATTTGGAATAGAACAACAGTATTCAGGAGATTGGCCATGAGGATTATTTGATCAGATATTTGAAAGACTTTGAATACTGTACATCTATCATTCTGATGATGATAGTCTGCTTACACATTAGGGCATTCATCCATGGCAGGGCGTTGCTGGTCTTCCTGGACTGATGAATCCAGGGTGCATTCCCCATGTCCTGCATATCATGTTTGGAATGGCACATCACTTCGATGCTTCTGGTGCTGCGATTTACAGGGACCCTAGAGAGGAGGGCATCTGGCTGAGCTAAGCATCTACCTGCATCCCTCAGGCCTACCCAAGTCAAAATCTCAATGGCTTGCTTTTTACTTTTCTTAAAATATTTTCATATATTTAGGGAGAAAAATCTTAGGAGATTCTTAAATTCTTGGCAACAAATGAATTGCTCAGGTGCAGAGGAGTGAAGTGTGACTTAGACAGCAGAGTGAAAATGTGTGGTCAACAGTTCAAGGTCTTGAGGATGTTAAAGGTTTGGCTAACAGGTCTGGGACATTTATTGCTTTTCTAGAAAAAGCTTTCAGTGTGCTTAAATTTCCTTCCCTCTTTGAGGAGAGGGAATTCAGACCCCACATCTCATAAAGATTTTGTGTGTGTGAATTTTGGATGCTGAATTCATAACCAATTCCTTAAAATACTAAATATATGTAAATGCTAAATCCTGTAAAAAATTTTTTTAAATGTTCACATTCTACTTTTTAGGGAAATTTGATATGAGTTGATCTCATTGCTATTTCACTCATAAGAAGCTTTTGGGTTGAGTTGCTATGGATAGGGTGGTGGTTATTTGGCGCTCTTGTTAAGCATGAAGACAATGGGGCTGATTTCTTTCACACTCTCCCAAGAAAAATAAGTCTTCCTTAACAGACTAGAACTCTTCATGAAATGCACAAAATGAAGATACATCTTCCTTGGTTTTCTTTCACAAGGGCTTAAGCCAGAAATGGAAGCCATCTGTGTGGCAACAAGGTGTGCTGTGCCCTTTACCCTTGGGTAATTTTGGATTTGGTTGTGGAAATTGGTAAGGTACTGCTTGCTAACCCAGCAGGGATGCAAGCTTCCTGAGGCCCCTGGATCTCCCTGAGCCAGAGTGGCTGAGCTGTGCCCTGGAGTCTGTTCCCTGAATCGAGGTGCTTTGCAATAGCTTGAGATTTCTGGCGCTTTTTGAGCTTGATCAGAGTTAACAGGAAAAGTTAACAGTAAAGTAAGTGTATAATTATAATGAAAGATAAAGAAATTATAAATAACAGAAAAAACGCTTCTCTGGATAATAAACAGTGGTATCTGATACTGTAGCTGCTGGAAGAGAAATTTATATGTCTTCTCCATTAATCTTCCAAATACTTGTAGTCCAGCTTTACTGATACTTTGTCCATAGATGGTCACTACAAATGTGACCTCAACCAGACTTAAGAGTGTGAGGTTGAGGATTTTCGTCATAAGACAGGACAAATCAAAGGCATTGGAAAGAGCCCTGTTTTTATTTAGGTATCTTTGCAGAGTCCAGAGGCCATCACTTTGAAAAGATCTAGCAGGAAATGCTCTATATTCCGTTCTATCTATTTAATTTGTAGGATAAGAACATTACTTTCGGGTTTAAAAATATATTGCTTAATTCTCACATAATATCTTGTGTCTTTTAATTAGAGAAAATGGTTTACAGTTGTAAGACAATGCAATTTCCAAACTGATATATAATTTTTCACCCTGATTCTCAGACTCTACATTTGGAAGGATTTTGCTGTTGTCCACTAATGATTGGTTTGAGGAATAGCATGAAAGTGAATCATTGAGGTGTTATCCTATCTATAGTAAATAAATATTCACAAAGAAGAAAGGAAAAACTAAATAAACATAGTAATTAAATCTCATGTTCACAATGACAATTTGAGTACAGAATGACCTTGAGAATTGCATATGGCTGCAGCCCAGCAGACCTGGGCCTCAGGAGTTTATTGTCTAATGAGAGAAGCAGGACACAGGCAAGTCCCCTACAGGGGAAGGAAACAGGGACAGACATGGGAGCCAGAAGAACCCAGAGGAGGATGCCTCTGCGTGCCTTCCTGGTAGGTGGAGAGTGTCAGGATAGGATTTCGGAAACTATCCAGAAACCAAGTCCGTAGTAAAGTTAGAACATGATGCCCATAAATGAAGGAGTAACAAGCAGTCCTGGAGAAGACTGCTGGCATCTGCCAAGCTCACATCCTGTTAACACCACCTATAAATGTTAAGACCTTAATATTTGCATATTAAACCCAAGTATAATATATTCAATGAGATCTGTAAACCCTAAAATTATTTCTAGAGTTTACCCTGGTATTGCCACCAAGTATCTTGACTTAAAATATTTCTTATTTAGTTAAATAAGGGTAATATTTGGAAAAAGGATCCTTGTTATATTTATGTCTCTACCAAATTGTTCTTACAGATCTGTTTGTGGTCACCAACCACAAGCACATAAATGTGTGTCACTCAATAGGTACTTTCTAGTACTTGGTTAAATAATGGATAGACTTAGAGGGCTGGTTATAAGAGACAGTGATGACCATGGCAATAGCACAAAGAATAATAATGACTTATTGAATGTTATACTTTGCTAATAGCTTTACAATGGTTATCTCACTTAGCTTGAAGATAAGTCGAAGAAATAGGTACTATTTTAAAAACAGCTTTATTGAGATGTAACTCACTCCTTAAAGAGGAGCTAATTAGCTCTATTCGTTTAATAGAGTTTCACCCTTTAAACTGTATAATTCAGTAGTTTTTAGCATATTCACAGAAATATGCAAATATCACTAGAGTCTAATTGGAGACATTTGCATCACCTCAAAAATAAACCTCTTATGGTCAGTTCTCCTTCCCCTAATCTCCCCATTCCCATCCTAGGCAGTATAGGTTTGCTAACCTGGCCGTTGATTATAAATAGAAGCATACACTATGTGACCTTTGTGACTGACTCTTTTCACTTAGCGTAATGTGTTCAAGATTCATCCATGTTGCAGCACATATCAGTACTTTATCCTTTTTTGTTGCTAAAGTATACCACATATTTTATTTATTTATTTATTTATCAGTTGATGGACATTATTGTTTTACTTTTTTTGGCTACTGTGAATAATGCTGCTGTGAACATTTGTGTACAGGATTTTGTATGAATATGTGTTTTCATTTCTCTTGGGTAAATACCTAGGACTGTAATTTCTGGGACGTATGGAAACTCTACACTTAACATTTTGAGGAATTTTCAAACTGTTTTTCACATTAGTTGAACCATTTTATATTACCCCAGGAATGTCTGAAGGTTCCTATTTCTCCACATTCTTGCCAAACCTTGTTATTGTTCTCTGTTTTTAAATAGCCATCCCAGGGAGTATGAAGGAGTATCCATTGTGGTTCTGATTTACTGGGTAGAGATTATTGGCTTTGGAAGAGGGTTCACTGTGCAGAGGTTAGCAACTTGTCTGAGTTTGGTGAGACAGCAACCCCCGCACACAAGTTACATGAAGTGGGTTTATTACTTAGAGATAGGTAGGGCAACAAGAGACAGCAGAAGTCTAGGAATAATCACAGGCTGGTACACAAGGCTCAATACAGCTGTCTGGGTGGATGAAGTCTTGTCTGTGCATGCAACATGGCTGGGGCACCCAGGAAAGCAGCCCACCCTGGATTTTATACCTGGGCACATGAGGCGCTGGACAAGTTCTGCAGTTCAATCATCACAACAAGTTCTACATTTCAGTCATCACATCATACTACAAGGCAGGGACTGCAACAGAGTCCAGGTTGTTTCTGCCCTTTCCTCCTATCTCATGATGTTGCATTTCCAGCACATTTTGCAGTCATTATTGAGAATGGCGAGGAAGAAAATGGGGAGGACTCAGCTGGTCATAGTCATCTGTAGAACTGTTCTGCATTAGTTGATGGTTTTTTGTTGTTTTACTTTCAGCACTTTCAATATGTCATCCTACTGCTTTCAGACTTTCATTGTTTCTGGTGAAAAGTCAACTGTTTATTTCACTGTGGTTTATTATATATATTGCATTACACATATGTTAGCATGTATACTTTGGTATCCATTATGCATATATTGATATGTTTAATGATGTCCCACATTTCCCTGAGGCTCCATTCATTTTTCCTTCATTCATTTTTTTCTGTATTCCTTGTTTATCTTCAAATTCATTGATTTTATCCTGGCAGTTCAAATATAATATTAAGCCCCATCATGAATTCTACATTTTGTGTATTGTAGAACTTTTCAATTTCAAAATTTTTTATTTATTTTAAAAATGTATCTTCATTCAAATTCTCTGTATGACATTGCCATCATGGCTTCCTTTATTTCTTTTTTCATTTTTATTTATTTTATTTTATTTTTTTGAGATGGAGTCTCGCCCTATTGCCCAGGCTGGAGTGCAATGGCACGATCTCAGCTCACTGAAACCTCCACCTCTTGGGTTCAGGTGATTCTCCTGCCTCAGCCTCCTGAGTAGCTGGGATTACAGGTGTGCGCCACCATGCCCAGCTAATTTTTTGTATCTTTAGTAGAAACGGGGTTTGACCACGTTGGCTAGGCTGGTCTTGAACTCCTGACCTTGTGATCCACCCGCCTCAGCCTCCCAAAGTGCTGGAACCACAGGTGTGAGCCACTGTGCCTGGCCCATTTTTATTTTTAATGTATTTTTATCATATATATTTAAGGTGAAAACATGATGTTTATACACACACACATACACACACCACACACAATGAGATCATTACTAGAGCCAAGCAAATGTATCTATTATTTTCCATAGTTCCCTTTGTGGGTGTGTGTGTGTGTGTGTTAGTTAAGAGCACATAAAATCTACTCTTTGATCAAATTTTCAGTATACAATACAGTATTATTAAGTATAATCCTCATGCTGTATGTTAGGTCTTTAGACTTATTCATCCTATGTAACTGTAAGTTTGTATTCTTTGACCTACTTCTCCCCAATTTTTCCTCCTTTCTGCCACTGGGAAGGAGTGTTCTAATCAATACTCTACTCATTATTTCTATGTATTCAACTTCTTTTTTAGATTCCACGTATAAGTGAGACCATACAGTATGTGTCTTTCTGTCTCTGGCTTCTTCACTTAGCACATTGTCTTCCAGGGTCATCCTTGCTGTCATAAATGGTTCTTGTTAATTACTCACAACCAAAATCTTTATTATGTTTGAAAATGCCCTTAGGCATGAAGTTCCTACTTTCTGTTCCAAATAATTTCAGAACCTGGAGGCAAGCTCCTTGTTCATGCAGCCTGTCTCTTCCCCTGGGCAAAACCTCCAAGACACTGAATTGCAAATGGGAGTGGTAGAGTGGCTTGCTTCTCCCACTGTGACACCCATACTCTATGAGTAGAGCTGTTGGGATGGTAACCCCTTGTCTTCCCTGGTTTTGCTTCCTGTCTTGAAACTTTAACCTGCAATTGAGATGCAGTGGAGGTGTTCAGGGTTTCATTGCTGTTGGCCTGACAGGCCTGGAGAGCAGTGCCCATTCTATGTGTAGGGGCTGCTTGGCAGAAGAGAATCAACTTCTCATGAGTAGAGCTTCTGCAATAGGGAACTGAAGGAATTTCAGATGCAAGTGGCTTTCCTCCCCTGTGCTGCAAATGGAGTCCCAGAATAGACATTGTTGGGGGTAAGGAAATAGGGATTCTTTATCTTCTTGGCTACATATGCCTGGAGAAGAACTTCTGTCGCATTGAGCTGGGGCCAAGCTAAAGACTTGAGCAGACCATGGCTCAAATGCTACCAAATTTCACTGTTCTGTTCAAGGTTTGTTGAAATGTTTTTCAATAATTGTTTCTCCATATTTTATGCCCTTAAGATAATTTCCAAGGACTTTAAATGGTTGATGCATATGTGTGCATGCATGTGTGTAATTTTCAGCAAGTAGTTCTTTCACTGGGGTGAAATCCCACCATGCTCCTCAAATTGCCGTTCTGGAAGTATGTCGTCAATAGACACTATTATTAACATATTTTACAGATTATAATACAAGACCACTTTATTATCCCCACGTTACAGATGATCCCAAAGCTAATTCTTCAAAACATGGGAATCCAGAACTAGCACTTGAAACCACAGCACTATTTCACTTCCCTTAATCGTGAAGCTGTTGCTGCCTGACAGGGGCCTGTGAGCTCATGCACATGAATTTGTATTGTATCACCTGGACTTTCTCTAAGGGGTAATGACTTTCTCATTGGTTTCCACTTCAGCGCCATCTTCCTCAGCATCTAATGCTGTTTAAGCTTAGTGACCACATTTGCAGTGCGTAATGTTAAATTTGCAGTGTATAAGTATTAAAGCACATATGTGTACTTTATTCCATAATTATTTATTTACAGTTTTTTTAATACCAGACTATGAACTCTTCAAGGGTCCTTTATTATTCATCTTTGTATCCCAAAGTTCTTGTTAAACATTAACCTAAATTCATTTTTTTCTTGTAATGAGTGATTGTATTTCCAATTTACAAACAGAAATTCTTTATCTTCTCAACCTCCATTTTTGGGTATTAATAAAAGTAAAATTAGTTTTATAATCCACTTCATCTGATTTCTTGCTATGACTAATGTCAAACACTATAAATTTTCTTTTGAAGTGTATACTTTATTAACAAATGGTTCGATCGCTAGGGTTTTAAACAAAACTATTTTTAGAAACTCCATTAGTCAATATTTTTAAGTGAGGTTTGTTTAAAAATGTTTTCTGTTGCATATGATGGGAACAGATTTTTCTTAGGATTTTCTGAAAGCTCTGTACTTGGATTAGAAAAAATTAATATAATCTGTCGACTGCCATTGGCATAAAATCTGCATGAAATTTAATTCCTCTTGCATAAAACATGATGTTTGTCAAGGCATTAATGCATAGGATAGGTATCATTTTTCCTAAAGTCCAATTATTGTTTTCAAAAATGTTGGAAAACTTGTAAATCTTGTAATTCTCAGTTCTGTCTATATTCTCATTTGATTTGAAACTTACTCAGGGCCCTGGTTTGAATTGTACTGGGTTTCATTTCTACCCACAAACTCCAGGGATTCCCTGGAAGTGCTAGTCACTGAGAGATTTTTCTAAAACACTCAATAAATCTTAGGCAACTGTCTGAAATGCTGCCAGATTTTTAACTGACTTTAACAAATGTTCTTGAGCCAGGGTAATAAAATAGGAATAGAAAGGAAGAACCCACATGGGGAATGATCAGAAGAGATACTATAAGTTTTGAAAGAAAGGTGTCACTATCTGAGAAGACTGCTGATGGCATAAGCAGATAAAAATGTCAGTCTTGGGAGGCACGTGAGACAGATGTAGTAAATGCTAGGTTTTTGGATAAAGAATGGCCAAAGCCGGTGGTGACTAGGAAATTTAAGGTGGTTGTGAAGAACTAATCGAAAATGTAGATAATTTCTTCTTACTTTTCTGCTAATTATGTAAGAACAAATACAGTAGTGCAATTTTGAAATTAACAGAAATGAATATATTTCATTAGATCAAATAATATTTTATAAGGTAATCTTTCATCTTTGAAGTGATGACAGATTTTTCTATTAATTTACTGTTAGTTGTAAACAAAAATTAGATGACTAGAGAATTTTAGCTATAAAATCTATGGTTTTGTTCCACTTCTCTCATTTTTGAAGTGATGAAACTGAGATCCAAGCGGACTGGAGTCAGTTGGTCAATATTACAAAGTCATGTGGAGTCAGACACGTCTATGGTGTGTCTTCAGATTCTCTGTCCAGCAATGTTTTCACCAAGAATCACTTGATGATATTACTTCTTCATCATGAAATAGGGATCAGGTGGCAGAGCAGAAATGGGATTTGTAGAGTCCCAGCCTCAGCCTCACAAAGCAGAGTTTAAAAGGAGAGTTTGCAATTAAGAGATGACTTCTTAGTAATGCTCAGACCTGAAACTTGATTCCCTGGGTGTAACAGAAGATGAACCCTGTGGCCACTCGGGGATGATACAGGCCTGGGACTGTCTACATGACAGGATGTCTGAAATCTACTTTTAAAGAGAGTGCTTGCTCAAGCAAAAGTCCAGTACAAAGAGAGTAAAAAAGTCCAGATGAAACCAAGCTCTTGAAGGCAGGATCTTGCTTTGCCTGAGGTTTAACGAGAGCAGTCTGATTGTATCTGCTTAACATGCTTGTGACCTTTATTTCCTCCTTAAATGTTACCTTTTAAGAAAGAAGTCTACTGGTGCTATAGAGGAAGCCTACTGGGACAGACAGGAAGTGCACAAGGAACAGATAGGAAGTCTGTTAAGGACTTCCTTGGCCCACCCATCTAAACTCATCCAGTCCCTGTTTCATTCCTATCCCTGTTTCTCACTTCCTACTCCTACTTTATTTTTCTGTTTGGCATTTATCATTAACTGTATCAATCACAGTCCAGTCAGGAGACAGAAACCACACAAATTATTTGAAGAGAGAGAATTAATACAATGTATTAAGTAGGCACTTGAGAACTGAAAAATTAAACAGAGAATATCAAAGCACCCTAGACAACAACTACAAGAAGCATATACTGCCCCTGGGGCTGCGGAAACTAAGCGGAGAGTTTAGGATTTTCAAAATTCAGAAATTTGGAGCTGGGCCTCAAATCCCTTAGTAGTAGGAGCTGGCTGGTGCTAGGACTCTGAGGGAAAACACTGTAGCTTGTTCTTTAAGTAAGCTACAAACCGGAATCAGCAGCTGCAACTAGAATGATCTGCCACTGCAGAGGTGAAGTCAGAATGACAGGAACAGGAGGCAGGAAGCCTACCAGAGACAGAGAGGAAGCCCACTGGTGACAAAGAGGAAGTCCACCCCTGGGACAAAGAGGAAGTGAGGGAACAGACAGAACGTCCACAGAAGCTGACAAAAGTCTATGGGGGACAGGCAGAAAGTGAGGGAGCCAAAAGAAAGTCCACAGGGGTTAGACAGGAAACCCACTGGGACGGATAGGAGGCCCACAGGGAACAGACAGAAAGTGAGGAGGCAGATAGGAAGTCTACTGGGGCTTGACAGGAAGCCCACTGGGACAGACAGGAAGTCCACAAGGAACAGACAGGAAGTGAGGGGTAGACTGTCCGCAGGGGCTAGGCAGGAAAGAGCCAGTTCTTCCACCTTCCTTAGACTGTCCCCACTGTGTGAGCTATTGGTGGATGTGAATAGGGAGCAGGTGGCAAAACAGAAATGGGATTTGTATAGTTTCAGGTTCACATCAGGAAACAGAGTTTAAAGGGAAAGCTTTGAGTTGAGAGGTGATTTCTTTGTATAATCAAGCTGCCTACTACCCTAATTATTGAGAGAATAAATACCAGGGATGTTTGACTTTTCCTTTCTTTATCCCCAACACTTTCAGTAGTGCCTGGCGTATAGTAAAGCCCTCAATAAGAATGTCTTCAAATAATGAATGATTTTTACAGTGGAGGAACAAGACATCTGTTGCCTTACAAAAATCATCTGCATAACCACCGGTTTGGATGGGGAAAAGAGACCCCAAAAACTGAAGTAGGAATATTCCAGCCTTACATAGGGAAAAGAATGGGCTGGCTCACTAACTAGACCTTGCTAGGCCTTGTGACAGGCTTATTCTTGTATGGAGCTGAAACTATCAGGCACAATGTGTCCAGACATTCCTCCCCCATGGTAGGCTGCACTTGACCTCTTTTATTGCTTTGATTAAAATTAAGCCTCTTATGTAGCTTGCCAGGAGGGAGAAGGAACAGTTTCCTCAGTAGGCTTGGGAGTTGTATTTCATGACTCATTCAGGTATAAATTAGCACTCAGGGGCTTGTGTGTGTGTCTATTTTCAGTCTGAGCTTGGCTACTCTAAATCACTCCTGAAGAAGAAGTTAGGGTATCATCATCTAGAGGCCTGAGGCCAGACTCTGTATCAAAGGGAATTTACACACTCAATGGAGTCCTGTCCTTCGTGATTGTGGACAACAGCTGTTCTCAGTAATCCCCTACCAACACTCAAGTGCCATGAGCTGCAGCAGTGAATCAGAAACTCCTAGTTGCACTTGCTCTCCTGCTGATCCTCCACCCCCAGTGATTCCAGGCATGGATCATTTTTACTGACTTTGATTCCTTTCAAAATAACAACATCCATCACTTGTCATTTGTTGAATGTATTTTTCACTACTTAAGAGTTTAGCTTTTTTTTTTTTAGGAAAAACAGCATGTGTTTAAAATCAAGTAAATCAGCATTGTAAATTAGTAGCAAAATCAGTGCTAATTTTGTGTCTTCTTTCCTATAATTTCACAGAAATATATAGAAACTAATTAAAATAATTTATTTGAAAAAATATCTACCTAAAAATAGGTTGAATTTCTATTTTTTCTTCATATTTAATCAATAACAAATGGAAATACCAAATAAGGCATGTCGTGGCATTATGTAAAATCTTAGCAGTTTTGAAGCAAAAATAAGTCTCACTGGAATAAAATTTTTAAAAAATCATATGCTGATCACTCGCTAGCTTTATACATATGATTAAATGGTTGGTTGCCTTTAGTTTAAAAATGGTATTAAAATAATAGGAAGCTTCAATAGTAGTGACGTGATGTATCTGGTGGCTCTAATTTTCTGTCACTGAATAGTTATTTGTACATCCTTTAATACATTAGAAATCGGATGCAAAACATGTCAAGTGAAATGTGGCTTAAGCAGTCGGTGATTTCTTTTAGTATCCAAAATCTGTGAAAGTAATTGTCTCAGTAACCCTAGGGTCCTTTTGTTCTTTTATCATAATTTAAATTTGTATGAGTCTTTTCTTCTTAGGTGAAAAAGAGCAAGAGCTTTTCCTTCAATGTGGTAAACCCCTCTTGACATCCACAGTTGTTGAGAACTTTTTCAAAGAATGTTATTTTTGATTGAGCCTTCCTCCACAGAAGGCACTTCAAGTTGTGCCCTACGGAACTTCCAGCAAAAGTGGGCAAGGGGGCTGCGCCAACTTTTTGTAAGTTCCAAAATAAAGAAACTCCCCTCGGTCTGTAAAACAATTACCGTCCCATTCCTCCTGGTTAAATGTCACTTAGTTGTTTAGGTCTCAGTTGAAAAGTCACTCCCATAAGTAATATCACACTGTCTCACTGTTGCCCCAAGCCAGGGCAGGCTTCCTTCTTATGCATCCATACCACACCTTATTTTTCTCTTTAAGAAGACTTATCTCAATTAAATTCTTATTTGAGTTCAGCATTTACCCCTTCCTCTCAATAGACAAAGAGCATTTTAAGGGCAGCTCCGTGATTGTTACAATTCCTACCGTACCACCACTGCCTGGCAGTGTTCCCAGCCCATGAAAGGAACTGGATGGATGGGCGGGAAGATGGGTGCATGGTTGGATAAATAAGTTGATGAATGGGTAAATGGATGGAAGAAAGATACTAGTTGTATCTGTGCTGGAGAGAGTCACTGTATCTACAGAGGGAGTGCATTGACTACAAAAGACCCAATCTAAAACTGGCCCTAAGTTGCATTTGGGAAGCATGCATTCCCCAATCAGCCATCATGCAGGTCTAAGGAGTGTCTCTGAGGCCCTAGGAGTATATCTCAAAAGCAAGGAAGCAAATGGGGCAAGTGCTGTTCACATGTGGATGATCTCAGGAAAGGCCAATGGGAGGTGAGCACTTTTTCAGTCCTAACCATGTGAGTCATTTCTCTAGTTACAGATAAAGAAAATCTCTAAACAAATCTAAATAATAAATGTTGCAATACACTTTGAGTAACATGATATGATGTAATTTATGTGAAGTACAAGTCAAGCAGCGAAGTGGCATTTGTCCAGCTCTTAGCCTTTTGTATCTACTGCTTAAGCATAGAGACATCCTAATTTCTGCGCTTCAGTCTCTTAGGCATGTCTTATGTAATTACCAAGCTTACCCCAAAGAGAGATTGCCTATTGTGTATTAAGATTCTTGTGAACATGCACTTTCACCACCCTGCATCCTCCACAAGAAGTGATGCAGTGACTGTCTATACTGACACTCAAAGATGAAAAGCTGGCACTTCTCGTAACATCAGAAACATGCTCAACATTTACCTTATTTGGTTAGTTAAGATAAACCAGATAATAATTGATGTCTTTTATCAAAATCCAGAACCAAGTGAGTCAACAAGCACTTCAGAGAACCTACAATTGAAGGACTGTGGAAGTCATTCTGCAAAATAAATCAGCGGGAAAACATGAACTCTACATGCAAAGAAAGATATTGCCTTACACAAACATTCAAACGAGAAGTAGAATAAAAATGCTTCTTAAGTAAATGGAAAATATGATGAAAAACATGGCTTTTGGAGTCAGACAGGTCTTGGTCAAGTGTGATTTATCTTACTAGCCAGCTCGCTCACTACCCTGGGCTTCAGCTTTCTTCATTCACAATTAACACTGTGGCCTCCTAGGGCTGAGTGAGTTTTGAGTAAGAACATATGAAAGCCCTTAATACAGGACTTGGCACAAAGTAAGAACTGAACAAGTCTTTGTTCTCCTCAGCACCCCCCCCACCACTCATTATTGAACTGTGTAATACAAATAAAATCTAATCAGAAAATCAGTGCACATTTTGTAATGCAAGCCAGTTCAAACAGAGTTAAGGAACCAAGAGGTGAAGTTATACTGACCTTCAGAGAAGTCCCACAGATGGGATGGGAATAGGATTAGAATGTGTTTTATTACATTACATTAGAATATTATTTATTACATTAGAACCTTCAGAGTGACTTATGAAAACAATTAGGATGATAAAAAGACAAATCATTTGAGCAAGCTATTTAAAACGTGAGAGTCTTCTGCAATGTTTAGAGCCACCTTTTGGAAGAAAGTTGCCTATTCCCAACACCTGGGAGATCACTTGTGCTTAACAAGTTATCATAAACAAGGGAAGTGCCCAGCATAACCAGCATTTTGACTTGTATTCCCCCTGCAGCAGTCAAAGGAGCCATAAACCTTGTTTTTATTTGCAGAGATTACCTAACTGAAGATGGGAGAGTTTTTACTATTCCCTTTGCAGGTTATCATTAGGTAATAAATAAAGAATGATAGATTGCAGGTAATAAGCCAGAAAGAAGCTAGGATCTTTTATAGCACATCTCTAGCTGAAATGTACAAGTATGTGTAGAAGACTTGGGTGAGTAAATATTGAATGTTTAAGAATAAAGGGCTATGCAGAATAGGCTGACCATATGTGAAAGCAAAAGTCATTATCTGTTCCTTAAGAAGGCCCAAATTTAATTTAGCCTTATTTTCACCATTCAGCACCATTGTTGTGAATTTCTAGTGTGGCTTTGACATGTAACATAATTATATGCTTACTACTTTAAAACTTTCTTGGATCTAATGTCCATCATGATTATTCTGCCTTCAGTAGTTCAATATATTGTTCATTGGGAAATAGTTGTGGGCTCATGCAGTCTAGTTAAAGCCCACTGATTCCCAGCACTTTGAAGTTTCCTGTGATTACCCCATGAAAAGCTAGAGCAATACCTCCTCTACTAGACAAAGAACCAGAGCTACTTGGTTTATACAAATGCAGAAGAATTGTCTATGCCCACATATTTGAAATAGACCCGAGTCTAAAGTCTTGAAATACCTGCAACTGCAGCCCCAGGCTGTGGTAGGTGCAAGATCTTTATGGGATCAGTAATTTCCTCTGAATTTTGTTTCTCCAATACTGACTGGGTCATGCACAAGTTTCCATTTATTTAAACTAGTGAAAGTGCTCCTTACCTTGACTTAAAACTTTACAAACTTAAAAATATGCCTAAAAGAAAAAAAAAAAAAAACAGCTTTACTTGACCTCAGGCCTATGTTACATGTGCGCACCATTGGCTGAGAATTGGCAAACCCAGCTTTTAGACCCACCAGAGAGGACAAGTGCCCTGGGAGCTCTGTAGCTTTATATGTATATAAAAAGCAGTGTTCGATAGATTTGCGCACATATGTCTTAAAGTGTTAACTCTCTTGGAATAATTTGCTAATCACACAGATTGCAATTTAAATGTAAAAATATCTTAAAAGCGCATACCTTAGTAATCACATTAATGAGTGTCAGCTTTCAGTTATATATATAGTAGTTTATTATCTATATTTTTGTATGCACATGGCATTAACTATACTATGATAAAATCAAGAGTTATCTGTTCTATCCAACAGATATATCCAACCTGAAGGCCAAGCATATTAATTACATTTTGACATTGTATCACATTCCATTGTACAGTTTGTAGATTAATCCTCTTATTTGGCAATTATTCACAGTTTAGATTTCACCTTCATCTTCTGCACTCTAAAATGGATTAGAGTTGGAAACTTTCAAGAGGTCACTTTTGTTTGATCTCGGTTTCAAAGTCAACGACAACCAACTTCTTTCTCCAGTTTCAGCAGTTCATCCACCCTTTGTCAATGATGTGGCTGACTCCAGGCTCTGTCATGGGATAAGGAGACACAACACAGCTGTCCTAGATCCAATGCACATATGGGTGAAACTGTAGAGTCCATAAGTATAATGGACAGTTAATTATCATGTTGGGCAAAGTATCAATAAATACATAGACATGTCAGAAGAGTCTGGTTGCTGTTGCTGCCATGTGAGGTTGGATGCTAGTGGATAATTTCTTTTGTGATGAGCTAAATTTCCAAATTTCCATAATGTCTTAATTCACCTTCCATTCACACGTCCTTTCCACTATTTTTCTCTTCACATTAATACCATTCTTGTAGCCCACATTCACAGCCCTTACCTAGAAGAATAGCTTCTGTCGCACTCAATAATAATATTCTTAGGCTTTGACCTGCTTCAGTTATATGGGTCTTCACAAATGGTTCTTCTGCTTCCTGTAACTAGACAATGGCTGGGGCAGGGGATAGGGACTGTGAAAGTTTTATGCAAAGGGTATTATTTATCTCACTGTTCTTTTTCAACATACATATCCCTTTTCTTCAACTCCCAAACCAGAGCTTGGGAGAAAAACGTTTTCTCATCTTTAGTGTACCCCAGTACCAAGGCATACTTGTAATCTAATTTCCATGTTTGGTGGTTATGGAGCAAGCCTATGGTGAATTCTGCTTTATTACCATAGATATATGCATGGTAAAGTATGTGTCAGTGATATAATTTGAATAGTTTCCAATAACATCTGAAAATGTACCCATTATAAGTAGTGAAAATAATTGATATTGAAAAAAGCACCTACTGTATGCCAGGCATTTAAAAACATTTTTTTAAGGCAGAATCATTACAGGAACTACTATTGCATTTAATTATATTAACATTATGAGAAACGTTTTTATTCCTATTTTATTTAAGGGAAATCTGCCAATCAGACCCATTATCTAACCTGCCAAAAGCTGATGTCTAACAAGGGTGAGAGCCCGGAAACCACACCGTGGCTGTGGGATCTCAGTGTAAAGGCTGAGCATTCGACCAGGCATCCGTATCTCCTCCCAGGAACGTTCCCATGAGCATCCTTGGAGTCTAATTGATTGTTTGGGCAACACTGAGTATTGGCGGGAAGAGAGGAACTTAGATGTACAAAGTCTGTGCTTTTAATCACTTTGGTGCATGCACGGGGAACAGCTCTGCAATTCTGCATGACCTTGCTGAGAAAGTCAGGATTCCTACAGAGAATTCTGGAGGGCTTCTTTAACTTTCATAGCTCTGGTGATTATCAGCTCTCATGATTATATGATTGGGTGATGAAAGACCAGAGAGAGACAGAGAGAGAGGGAGAGAGAGAGAGAGGGAGGGAGAGAGAGAGAGGGAGGGAGAGAGAGCGGGAGAGAAGGGAAGGGAGGAGAGGAAGAGAGAATAAGGTAGACAGACAAAGAAACACATACATTTTAAGCATTTTTAAATCAAAAACTAATTGAAAGGAGCCTACAGAGATTTCAAATCCTAGAGAGTGGATGGTCTCCTTAGTTCAGCTTGATTCACAGCTATCTGGAATTCTGTGTTTGTTGTGAACATAACAGCAATAGTTTCAACAGCAGTATTTCCATTGAATGTGGCCAAGCCAAAAATGCTTCTGGAGAATTGATGGAAAGGTGACTTCAGGGAGCTTCGTGGTAACAGCCACCACTGCCTGACCAAAAAGGGTGAGGGTCTCACCTGCAAATTGCTGAGAGAATAGGTGCTGGGGCATTTTTATTTTTTTGTTTACTTATTTTGTGGAGAAAAATATGTAACTTGCCGGTACCATCCTTGCTGATGAATGACATGCATACACACTGCTATATAGTGATTTCAGAAAATTCTTTTAGAAACCTTTTGTTTTGCTAAATTATTTTATTGGGTCACCTAAGCATAAAGAACTTCACTGCCTGCTGTGGTCTGGCTGTGTCCCCACCCAAATCTCATCTGAACTGTAGTTACCACATCATGTGATGATTATACAATTTGAGCTAGCATCCTGAACGATCAGTCATAATTTTCTAATCCCCATGGGATTCTGACATGTATGAGAGTATATGCAGCTATATGTACAACTGGGGCAACTGGGGCTGGAGTTTATGAATGGTCAAATTTGGTAGCCACAGCAACAGATGTTTAAGGTAATGGCCTGGGGTGTTCCATGTGTAAGGGAAGTCATGTAGAATGTGAGTATTGGTATAAATTATCCTCAGGCCCTACAGTGCAAAAGCCATGACGAGGCCGTGTCTTCTGTCTGGGTCAGTGAACTTAATGGATGGTTGTTGCACTCACTATTGCTTTCGATATTTATCTATTGCCATCAGAAAATTTTGGTATATAAGGTCAACTTGCTTGAGAATAAGGAAATGTCAGTGATAACAAACTCCACATAAAGTCAGATTGTGTCCTAGCAGTCCTCTGGATACGTGTGGACACCCCACTACACCATGCTTTCCTGCAGAGGCCGTGTCCTGCTCCCTGACTGTGGGGCCAAGGAGAAAAACAAACACAAAAAACAGAGCTCAGGGTGAACAGGACCTAGGCCTTCGTGACCCATGTGGTGTATCCCGGTGTTGAGTTTATGAATCTTACTAAACATGTCCTTTATCACACCCCACCCACACCAGCTGAGGCAGAATATTCGGGGAAGGAAGATCTTCTGAGATGATTCTCACAGACAAGAGTTCTGAGAATCATGGGTGGATATGCAGAAGGTGGCAAACTCCATAGATAACCCTCAACCTACCAGTCCCGTTTTCAGCGAAGATGCATTCAGTTCCTGTTGTATGCCCACAGCTGGGAACCCACAGTGAAAATATCTCTGACCTTCCATTTCGGGCTGCGCCGTGCAGTGGCAGTGTGGAGGAGGCAGGAAACTACTGGTCTCAAATCGTAGCTGCCTTTAGAGTGACATTGCTGAAAAGGAAAGAAAGATTCTTTTCCAGTCTTGCCATGTTCTGCATAAGTCAAGGGGAGTGAGTTTGGCACATGCTGCCTTCCTAGCACTGGCTGCAGTCTCTCAGCTTTCTTAGTTGCCTGTGTGTTCTTTCATAAGGAATCTAGCCCTTTAGTCAGCCTTCTGAGTCTTTGTGCTGCATTGTTAGGCTGATTCTCTTCCTAGGGTGCTCTCTCTGAATGACAAGAGCACAACGCCCTGGGCACCAAGGAAGCACCACAGTGTGGAGGGAGTGGCTGGAGTAGATGCCCGCCAGCCCTGGGCTCACCGTGTCCTGGTCACCCTCCAGGGCTTCAGCTTTGTTCTATTTTCTAAATGCTTTATTGAGGTACGATTTACATAACTACTCCTCACCACTTGAAGTGCACCGTTCAGTAATGTTTTCGTAAATATAGAGTTGTGCTACCTTCTTCACAGTTCCATCTTAGATTATTTCCAGCACGCAGAAAGCACTCACATACCCCTTAGCAGTCACTCCAGCCCCACCCCAGCCCCAGCAACCACTCATCTACTTCCCACCTGCAATGCCTTTTTTGGCCATTTTGTAGAAATGGAATCACACAACGTTGGATCTTCTGCTCCGGCTCCTTTCACCAAGTGTAATGTGTTTGGATTCATCCACGTTGTGTCTGTCAGTACTTCCCGCCTTTCCACTGCTCAGTGGCGCCCCATTGTGTCCCACTGTGCTTATCCATTCACCAGTTAATGAACATTTGGATTAACGGAGCTTCAATTTCTTATCTACACAAATGCAGCTGCTAATCCCTACCCTGCAAATCTGTTCCAAGGATTATGGATAATATAATAATATGGTTTAAAATACCCGGGACAGAGGCAGAGGTGTAGGAGGTGGTTAATAAGTGAATGCCGTCAATGTTGGTATGACTAAGAGAAGAACTATTAATATGTTATAACCTTCCTGTAACCTGAATCCTGAAGAGCATTGTTGTGAGAGACTACATATCAACAGCAAAACCGGTTGGGAGAAGTACCACTAGTGTCAGAATTAAATAGAGAAAACAGCTGATTCATGAGCTAAGTGTCAACTTGATGAGCTCAGCATAGAATTGGCCTCAGACTGGCAGCCTGCTGTGGCCAGAGGGAACGGCACCATGGGGTCGCACACTGGGATGGAGTGAGTGTGAGTGCAAAAACTTGGGTGAATTCAGCAATGGCTTATAGGTCCAGGTGACAACCCCTCAGGACCCATGGCCTCTGGAGAAACAAATGTGAGTGCCTGGCTTTCTCTCGCCCCGCCTGCCAGTGTGGCCACCTCCTCTGCCCTTACTCAGGCAATAGCTCTCCTGAATCAGCTGCGACTCTCTTGCACTGCCCTTGGCCTTTCGGTCATTTTCAACAGCACAGAGTCTTGCACCCACTTTATCTCCTGTCTTCCACAGGTCCCCACACCCTGCCTGTGTTCTTTAAAAATATGTCCTGTAATGTTGATTGATAGCTCTAAAATGTCTTTTTTTTGCCATCTTTGAAGTTTGTTTATTTAATCTACACAGTCATCCTGTGAAATAGTTAAGGATTTATCCTCTAATTGCAAACATAGAAACTAGATCTCTGGACATAGAGTTACCCTGTCCCCCTGCCCCACTCACCATCTCTCACACACACACACACACACACAGAGAAATACACACACATACACACACATTCACATACACACATACACACACATATATACACACAGACACACAGACACTTACATACACACATACACACATATATACACACAGAGACACATACATACACATACACACACATACACACACATTCACATATGCACATACACACACATACATACACACAGACACACATACACATACACACATACACACAGACACACACAGACACATACATACACATACACACACAGACACACACACACAGACACACATACACACATACATACACACATACACATACACACGCATATACACACACACACACACACACACGGAGCTCATGTCTTGAAGACAGGAAAAGTCAGAACTTGCACCAGCTCTGTGACCTCAGAAGCCACCACTGGCTCTCCAATGGCCACTATGTGGGCCACAGACCTGGGTCTAATATGAGCTGCACCTTTAAGAGCAACGTGGCATGGCTGGAGGGTCCTGAGCCCCCAGAGAGCCTGGGGGGAACCAACACTGTCCAGGGGTGCACCTTCTGGGAACCTTCCCGTGGTGGGGGGGTGCTGGGCTGTATTCCCAGAGACGTTGCTGCAAGGTTGTAAGTAGAGGGTGATCTGGTTTATAAAGCAGCAGATAAATAAATTGTAAGGGGTTCCAGAGTGATAGTAGCCAGATGACAAGTGTAACTCTCTGAGGAAGAAGATGGTAATGTCCCAGATGGCACAGAAAACCCCAAAACTTTGAACTGTCCCTTCTATATGATGTGCTGGAGGATAATTTCCAAGACAGTGTTTCCAGTCGGAAAACAAGGCTGTGCTGAACTATTATTATTAATTGGTGAAAGTATCATATGTGGATGTTTTGCAAAGAACACACATGTCAGTGGCTGTCATGTGGAGCTGCAGGTCCTTGCGGCGTCTCTTCCCTCCGCCGGGCCCAAGGCCTTCCCTTCCTCTTGCTCACAGTCAGCTGCTCGCTTCATCAAAGCCGTCACTGAAATAATAACCCTATTTAATGATGACCCTACCTGATGACCCTATGTAAAAGTCAAACCCTTTTTCCTGCACTCTGATGTCCCTTTTCATCCAGAATTGTATATTTCTTTTCTTCTTTTTTTGTAGTGTTCATTACCTTTTAACTTCTTTTGAGAGCTTTGCATTTTATGATGACTACTGTTTATTATCAGTTCCCCCACCCACATTGGAACCTAAGCTTCATGAGCATAAGGATATTTGCCTAGTTTATCCATTGTTGTGTCTGGATTGTCTAGTAGAGTGCCTGTCTCATAACAGGCAGTTCATAAATAGTGACTGAATGACTGAACAAAAACACTGCACTCCCTGGGTAAGAGAGACTGAATCTATTCCACAGTATGGAATGCGATTCACGCCTAAATGTGACATGGGGTGTCTTAGGTCCCAGGAATATATTCAGCCTTTTGACTGATGATCATTTCCTTCAATATCTCTCTTTGTGTCTTGGGAACGTACAGGTACAGGATCTCAGAATCTAAGTTTTGGTTGTTCTTAGTTCAGATGTTTTTGTGTCAATCAAAGCAGTCTTATTGATTAATCAGTCTAGGTTGGCGTGTTCTAAATATTTTAGCTGGGACAGTTTTACAAGGTTGCCAGTGAGTGTGATTTCTTAGATTGCCCCTAACTGGGCTCTGTGTGCTACTTACAGAAAAATATTGTGGCCGCTTCTCCTTTGTCTAGCAAATTAGTCTTAAGTAAGCTTTCAAAGATGTGTTAATTACCCAGGGTTCCAGAGCCTTGCTCTCCACTAGCGCTTTGCCCTGGGATACAAATTTCTGTGCTGTTCAGTATAGTAGCCTCCTTCCGCGTGTGGCAACTGAGGAGTTGAAGGTCTAAATGTTAAATTTTATTTGATTCTAATTTATTTAAACTTAAATTTGAATACCCATGCGGGGCGATTCAGCAACTGGAGAAGTGAGTTTTTAACTATATCTGATTTTAATTAATTTAAATTTAAATATGCATAGCCACATGTGGCTCATGTCTACCACGTTGAACAGCCCAGATCTGGAAGGCTTCCTCTAATAGACTTAGATCCTTTTAATATGTTGGCCTGAAAGATGTCATAGAACTGAAAAGCGCAACAAATATAACTACAAATGTAACAACAAATTCACTAATGTAAAGTAAGAATGCTTACTATGATGACATTTAATCTCCAAGAAAGGTTCCATCACTCATTTTAAATCTCAGTCATATATCATCTATTTTCTTGACTTTTTAATATTTTCATTCATTCCATTTTTATGAGGCATGTCCATTTTGGTCTAAAAATTAGCTCTTGATTTGTCTTGACTCCTTTAACATTTACATTGTCTTCCTCTTTTACATCTTTACTTATCCGGAATTTATTATTATTATTATTATTTTACAATTCCTTTCTGGTTTGTGGGTGGTCATTCTTTGCACTTTTAAAAACCTCTTCAAGTTAATGCCTAGTTTATTTATTTTCTTTACTTTTAATTAAAATAAAAGCATTCAGGACTTTAAATTTCACTCATTGCACCATAAGTACCTATCACCATTTTTATTATACACAGAGCCCTTATTTTCCACTTTGTTATTAACTAATTATTATAATCTTCTTTTCTTTTTGATCTAGCAGTTACTAATCAGCAAGGAGCAGCTAACAAGCTGGGTCAGGAGCATCCTAACACATTGAATCTGGGATAGACCCTGAGCCCTGTGTTCCTCCCAATGGTACTGTGCGGTGCCACTTCCTCGACTGCACGAGGTAGCAATACGTAGCATGGGTATCCTATGGCATGGGGGCTAGATGGTTTGAGATTTGACTTCTCACTTCCTGACGTGGAAACTCACGTTGATTGTTTAACCTTCATAGGCATGAGTTCCTACAGCCTCTTCATAGGTCTATAGCAAAGACCAATAAACTAATATCTGTGAAATGCAGTTCCTTGCATAGAAGACAGGCTCAGTAAGTGGAAGTTCTATTTAATGATTGTTACCACGCTCCTTCTGGCAACATTTCTTGTTTCAATGTAGGAGGAAATACTGGTCTTTGGAAAATATTCACGCTTAGCTGCTATGAATTCTCACAGAAGGCCCCTCCAAGTTTTGTTAAATGCCCAGTGAAGGCTAAAGAGGGACCTAGGAGGACCCCCACATTCATTCCTCATTGCCCAGTACATCCAGTCTCCTGGAGTTTTGTTTTGCATGTTAGTTGTACTATCTGAGACCTCTCATGACTGGAGGTGAGCTGTGGAATTCCTAGGTGGGCCTCAGCTGGCTTCAGTATCATCACTGTCCTTGAGCCTTGCGTGCCCTGGTCCTCCTCTGTTGCATCTGACAGAGGCATTAGTGATTTTCCTCCACATGGCTGGTTTGCCTTTCTGCAGCATTGATTCTCATCATTCACATTTAATCACATGATTGCTCACTAGGTGTACTTGCTGCATCTTCATAAACCAATCACGGACTTCTTCTGTGGCTCCCTTTTGAGTGAGAAGCAGGTCGTCCATGCCCAGTGTCTGCTGAGAGGGTGCTTACTGAGTTCCTGTTCTCGTCTGCTCGTGTGCCCTCGGGCTCTTGCCTGGGTGGACAGCAGAAATGGATGTCTACTCCCTGGAGATGTGTGTCACCTCCTAATTCGATTCTGCTGAGCTAATGCGAGGCACTTCACCTGCATCTCTAAATACTGGGTCGTTGACTATGCTGGAGAATCAACATCAGCGAGTAGAGGGGAGCTGTTCACGAAAATCCACTCTACTCATTGGTTATTTTGCAAATGGCACGACGCTTACATTACTTTCATTTCTGGGTCAAATATACTTCCAAGGACTGATGTACCACACTCTCTCTTTTCCTCCCTCATCACTGGCCAATTCTATTATGCCTAGTAGAATTCTATTATGCCTAATAGAAGGTGAGTGTTTAATGGCTGGGCAGCCACTGTGGCCACATCAGAGAATATTTCCCATGCTGTACTAAGTCAGCTTCCCATTCCGTACTCCAGGTAGTGCCTGAACCATGAGCAGAGTTGACAGGGAAAGCAGCCTTTGCTTTACTAGTATCTCTGGTTGCTTATGCTGCTTCCACTCAGAGGACAGAAAGGGCCCAGTAAATGATTGTGTTTTTCAGTCTGTGGTTTTTGGTTTTGTCATCAAGAAAACTGCCTTCCTCTTAGGGCAGAAGTTCTTCTAAACCACGGGGTCCAAATCTGTGGCCACCTTTCTTCCAGTTGCACATCTTCTCCTTGCATATTTTTAATGGGCAAGAAACGATTTAACAGCACTGCTAACAAGCTACTATGATTTCCTAGATGTGTTCACTGAAATTTGGGGGACATTTCACTTACAGAAGTAGGATTGAGGACGCCAGCTTTCAAAATGATGGATATGAAAAAAAGTTGATGAGTTTACGACGTGTAAGACGCTGAGCAGATCATGAAATCTCATACCATATTACTTAACCCCTCCACATCTAATCCTTTCACTGAGTTTTCCCTGTTTGGAAATGTGTGTTCAGAAGAACATTGAAAAACTGGTGTTGGACCCAGGAGAGCCACTGAAGGAAGATAGGCTTACATTTATGTAAAAATGTTAAGATGGCTAGCCAAAGGATATTTGGCATGGAAGAGAGAATAGTTAAGTAAGACATGACTAACTGCATATATTGAAAAATGTTTCACAGAACAGTGATCAGAATTTGACCTGTGTAGCACCAAAGATAAAGGCAAGAGAGTTAACAGATTTCAACACATTTTTTAAAAAGAGAATGTTGCTCAATAATGTTATCTTTCTGAGAAATCAGTACCCAGGCGGCTAACAAGCAAAGTCAGGAGCATCCTAACACATTGAAGCTGGACTAGATGCTGAGCCCTGGATCTCTCCCTTTGCTGTGCAGTACCGCTTCCTCCATCATGTGAGGTAGTGATACATAGCATGATACCCCCATGGCATGGGGACTAGATGGTTTGGGTTTTGATTTCGAATTCACTCACTTCCTGGCTTGGGAACTCCGGTAGATTGTTTAACCTTGGTAGGCAGCAGTTCCTGCAGCCTCTTCACAGATCTACGGTGAAAAACAATAGACTGATATCTATGAAGTGCAGTCCCCTGAATAGATGGTAGGCTCAGTAAATGGAAGCTCCATTAATAAGTTTTACTGTGTTGCTTCTGGCAATGTTTCTTCTTTCATGTAGGAGGAAATACTGGTCTTCAGAACATGCCCATGTTTAGCTGCTCTGAATTCTCACAGACAGACAATCTCTCCAGTTGTGTTAAATGTCCAGACAGGGCTGAGGAAGGACCTAGGAGGAACCCCACATTCATTCCTCACTGCCTCGAACATTCAGTCTCCATGAATGCATCAATTCTGAAACAGATTTAGGCAACACCTTATTTTTAGAGATTTTGTAATAATTTTGGATAATTTTTAAATAATTTTTTTTCAAAATGAGTTTCATACATCAAAATCAGCTTCTTTTTTAAATTAATTTTTTATTTTTTAAATTTGTCTTTTAAAAATTGTTTTTAATTTTTATGGGTACATAGTAGGTGCATATATTCAGGGATTCATGAGATATTTTGATGCAATGTGTAATAATCACACCAAAGTAAACAGAATATCCATCGCCTCCAGCATTTATCGTTTTTTTGTGATACAGGCAATCTAGTTCTACTCTCTCAGTTATTTTTAAATGTATAATAAATTATTGTTGGCTGTAATCACCCTGTTGTGCTATCAAATACTAGGTCTTATTCATTCTATCTAATTATATCCTTATACCTATTAACCAGCCCCCATGCTCCCAAAGCTGACACACACACTGTCCTTCCCAGCCTCTAGTAACCGCCATTCAACTCTCCAACTCCACAAGTTTAATTGCTTTAATTTTTAGCTCCTCAGAAATAAGTGAGAACACGCAACGTTTGTCTTTCTGTGCTTGGTTTATTTCATGTAATGTAATGACCCCCAGTTCCATCCATGTTGCAAATGACAGGATATCATTCCTTTTTTTGATGTAATAGTGCTCCATTGTGTACCTGTGCCATGTTTTCTTTATCTATTTGTTTTTTGATGGACATTTAGATTGCTTCCAAACCATGGCTTTTGAGAATAGTGCTGTAATAAACATAGGAGTGCAGACATTTCTTCGATATCCTGATTTTCTTTCTTTTGGAAATGTACGTGGGAATAGGATCGCTGAATCCTATGGTAGCTCTATTTTTGTTTTTTTGAGCAATCTCCAAATTGTTCTACAGAGTGGGTGTACTAATTTACATTCCCACCAATAGTATACGAGGATTCCCTTTTCTCCACATCCTCACTGGCATTTCGTTGCCTGTTCTTCAGATAAGAGCCATTTTACTGAAGTGAGAGAATATCACATTGTAGTTTTGATTTGCATTTCTCTAATGATGTTGAGCACCTTTTCATATACCTGTTTGCCATTTGTACGTCTTCTCTTGAGAAACGTCTATTCATAACTTCCCCCATTTTTAAAATTTTATTTTATTTTTATTTCTATTTATTTATTTATTTATTTTTTGAGACAGAGTCTTACTCTGTCACCCAGGCTGGAGTGCAATGGCACGATCTCGGCTCATGGAAATCTCCACCTCCTGGATTCAAGCGATTCTCCTGGCTCAGCCCCCAGGTAGCTGGGATTACAGGCATATGCCATCACACCCGGCTAATTTTGTATTTTTAGTAGAGATGGGGTTTCTCCATGTTACCAGGCTGGTCTCAAACTCCCGACCTCAGGTGATCTGCCCGCCTCAGCCTCCCAAAGTGCTGGGATCACAAGCATGAGCCACCATGCCCAGCCCTTTTGCCCATTACTAAATCAGATTCTTAGATTTTGTTCCTGTAGAGTTGTTTGAGCTCCTTATGTATTCTGGTTGTTAATCTCTTGTCAGATGGGTACTTCGCAGATATTTTCTCCCATTCTGTGGGTTGCCTCTTCACTTTGTTGATTGTTTTCTTTGCTGTGCAGAAGCTTTTAAACTTGCAGTTATCCCACTTGTCCATTTTTGCTTTGGTTGCCTGTACTTATAGGGTATATTCAAGAAAACTTTGCCCATTCTAGTGTTCTGGAGAGTTTCCCTAATGTTTTAGTAGTAGAAATATGTCACTTCTTTGGTTAATTCCTAGGTGTTTTATTTTATTTGTAGCTATTATAAATGAATTTACTTTCTTGGTTTCTTTTTTCAAATTGTTCATTGTTAGCATATAGAAATGCTACTGATTTTTGTATGCTGATTTTATCTCCTGTAACTTTACTGAATTTATCAATTCTAATAATTTTTTGGTGGTGTCTTTAGATTTTTTCAAATCTAGATTATTTCATTGGCAAAGAAGGATAATTTGACTTCTTTCTTTTTAATTTGAATGCCCTTTATTTCTTTCTCTTGTCTGATTGCTCTAGCTAGGACTTCTAGTACTATTTTAGATAATAGTGGTAAAAGTGAGCATCGTTATTGTGTTCCAGATCACAAAGGAAAGGCTTTCAGCTTTTTTCCCATTCAGTACGACACTAGCTGTGGGTCTGCCATATATGGCTTTTAATATGTTGAGGTATGTTCCTTCTATACCTAGTGTTTTGATGATTATTATGATGAAGGAATGTTGAATTTTGTCAAATGCTTTTTCAACATCAGTTGAAATGATTTGATGGGTTTTGTCCATCATTCTCTTCATGTGATGTACAGAACATCACACTGATTGATTTGTCTATGTTGAAACACCTTTACATCCCAGAGATAAATCCTACTTGGTCATGATGAATCATCTTTTTGTCTTGCTGAATTTGGTTTTATCTTGCTGAATGGTGTTTTGCTGAGGATTTTTTCATCAGTGTTCATCAGGGATATTGGCTTGTAGTTTCATTTTTTTTTTTTTTGGTGTGTTCTTATCTGGTTTCGATATCAGGATAATACTGGCCTCTTAGGATGAATTTGGGAGTATTCCCTTCTCTGTTTTTCCAAATAGTTTGAGTAGGAGTGTATTAATTCTTTACATGTTTGGCAAAATTCCACAGTAGAACCATCAGATCCTGGGTGTTTCGTCCCTAGGAGATTTTTTATTATGGCTTTGATATTATTATTTGTTATTGGTCTGTTCAGCTTTTGGATTTCTTCATGATTCAACTTTGGTAGTTTGCATGTGTCTAGGAATGTATCCATTTCTTCTACGTTTTCCAATTTATTAGCATATAGCTGTTCACAGAAGCCTCTAATCATCCTTTTTATTTCTGTACTGTCTCCTTTGTAATCTCTAATCTTATTTATTTGGGTCTTCTCTCTTTTTTTTCTTAATCTAGCTAAAGGTTCACCAATTTTGTTTAACTTTTCAAAAAACTAACTTCTCATTTTGTTGTTCTTTTTATTGTTTTCTTGTTTTACTTTCATCTATTTCTGCTCTGATATTTATTTTTTCTCTTCTATTAATTTTTGGTTTTGTTTGCTCTTGCTTTTCTAGTTCTTTAAGATGCACCAATAGGTTGTTTATTAGAAATTTTTCGATTTTATTGATGTAGGCAGTTATACCTATAAACTTTTCTTTTAGTGTACTTTTGCCTTATCCCATAAATTTTGGTATGGTGTATTTTTGTTATCATTTTTTAAATAAATTTTTAATTTTATTCTTAATATCTTCATTGACCCACTGGTCATTCAGGAGCATATTATGTAATCTCCATGTGTTTGTATAGTTTCCAAAATTCCTCTTGTTGCTGATTTCTAGTTTTATTTCATTGTGGTTAGAGAAAATACTAGATAGAAGTTCAGGATTTTTAAAATTTTTTAAGATTTCTTTTTTGTGGCCTAACATATGGTCTATTCTTGAGAATTATTCATGTGCTGAGGAGAAAAATGTGTATTCTGCAACTGTTGGATAAAATGTTCTGTAAATATCTGTTAGGTTCATTTAGTCTATAATGCAGATTAATTCTAATGTGTCCTTGGTGATTTTCTGTCTTGATAATGGGCGTTGAAATCTCCAGCTATTTTTTCATTGGGATCTATTTCTCTGTTAGCTCTAATAACAATTTCCTTTTTATAACTGGGTGCTGCGATATTTGGGTGCTGCCATATTGAGTGCATATGTATTTACAATTGTTATGTCCTCTTGCTGAACTGACCCTCTTATCAGCATGTAATGACCTTCTTTGTC
>NW_012115110.1:2589508-2589922 GCF_000951035.1 Colobus angolensis palliatus
TTTGTCACTTTTTATAGTTTTTGTTTTGAAATCTATTTTGTCTTATGTAAGTTTAGGACTCCAGCTCTTTTCCTTCCCATCTGCATGGAATATCTTTTTCTATTACTTTATTTTTAGTCTATGTATATCTGTAAGTGAAATTACTTGTAGGCAACAGGTCATTGGGTCTTGTTTTTTTCTCTTAATTCATTCAGCCACTCTATGTCTTTTGACTGGAGAGTTTAGTCCGTTTACATTCAATTTTATTATTGATAAGTAAGGACTTACTCCTGCTATATTGTCATTTGTTTTCTGGGGTATTTTGTGGCATTTTATTTCTCTCCTTCTTGTCTTCCTTTAAGTGAAAGTTATTTTCTCTGTGGTATGTTTTATTTTCTTGCTTTTTACTGTTTGTGTATCTTTTTTGTTGTTGTT
>NW_012115110.1:2590367-2593165 GCF_000951035.1 Colobus angolensis palliatus
TGTTAGCCAGAATGGTCTTGATCTCCTGACCTCGTGATCCGCCTGCCTCAGCCTCCCAAAGGGCTGGGATTACAAGATAACTCATTACTTTTAACTGATGACTGCTTATCAGGATTGCATAAACAAACTAAGACACAAGCAAAGAGAAAACTGATTAAAATTCTGTGCTTTAACTTTGTCGTCCTGCATTTTAACTTTTTGTTGTTTTTACTTGTATCTTACTGTATCATGTCTCAAAAAGTTGCTGTAGTTATTATTTTTGATGCTATAGTTATTATTTTGATGATGCTGTAGTCTTTCTACTCAAGATATAACTGACTTACAAACGTAATTATGGTATTATAAAATCCTGTGTTTCTCTGTGTATTTACTATTTCTAGTGAGTTTTCTACCTTCACATGATTTCTCTATTGCTCACTAATGTCCTTTTCTTTCATATTGAAGAAATCTCTTTATCATTTCTTGGATGACAGGTCTGGTGTTGATTAAATACCTCAGCTTTTGTTTGTTTAGAAGTCTTTATTTCTCCTTCACGTTTTAGGGATATTTTCTCTGCATATATTATTCTAGGTTTGGTGGAAGCTTCTGTTTGGCCATCTGGCTCTGCCTTCTGAATATCGGCTTCTCAGCAGGCTTGTGCTGTTCCTCACTCACAGTTGGCTGCCTCCACCTGACCCTCCCCTTGACACCACGGGCAAGGACAATGCTGAGAACGTCCTCTCTCCCACTGAAATGTTTCCTTCTTGCACTTTGGGTTTGAGAAGTCCTATGCGCCTGTGTTCTTCCCTTCTTAGAAAACCCTAAGACATGGGTAAAAAGTATTTACCCCTAACAGAGGATCACCTTTCACTCCAGATTCCTTCTTCAGCCAGGGATGGAGGAAGTCACAAATATCATTTTCATCTAAGCTCTAATCAAAAGTTATATCACTATGAAGATTGGCTTGTCGAGTTTGGCAAGAAACCTTGGTAAATTTAATTAATGTACAGGTGAATTAAATGAGTATTAAATGCTAAAAATATGAGAGCTCTTCATGCTCTAAGAACAAGGCCAGAAATGTGAATGTTCTCAGTGTTGTACCCTTGAGGCTTCAGTGATGAGATTTTAACATACGAAAAAAATCACCACTTCTCCTAGTGAGCAAGGGCCATATAGATACAGGAATGGTTTGAGTAAATCCACAGGCAATGATAATTTGCAATAACCAAGGATAATGATAGTGCATTCTTAAATTATACTATTAAATTATAGTCTGCTTTCTCTAGCCTTCTTGCTGCCATAGAATTCATCAAAGTCTGATTGGCTGATGATTCAGGTGTGCCCAGCTGTGCAGAAACCATGGATGGGAGGCACGTTGGCCATCTGAGACAGTATTTGTGGGGCATGTAGACAGTTGGCACTTCACCCAAGTCACACTTCTGCTGCTGGGATGGTTATTACACTGGTCCAGTTTAGCCAGGCCACAAGATCCAGGTAGAGCTCAACAATTCCATCTATGCCTTTATCCAGTCAACTTCCAGATGACTTCTTCCCAGTCCTGCTTCTCCTTCATCCAGCCCTGCCTCACCCTTACCCCCTCTCCTCCTCATGCACAAACAACAGGTATTCATGTTTTACAAATGTGTGCTGATGTCACTGTAGGAGGAACTGGGCTTTATAAGAAACCAAGGACTGAGGCCTCTCTGATGGAGTAGGATGATGGGAATAACCCATCCCTCACAAGATTCAGCTTTAACCAGAAACTTTGTCAGAGTGTCCAGTGTCAAAACGTTAGTAGTTTGAGTCTATATATAAGCCACTGGAAAGTGACCGGGGCCAAGTTTACAGCCGAGAAAATGACTGAAATTATGAAGCCTGGACTTCTTTGGGTTTAGGACGATGCATGATTCCTGTGACCGGCGTATCAGCCCCATTGTCCTTGAAGACAGAAAGGTTGAGTGAGCCCAGTGCCTAAGTCAGGTGTAGTGGAGAGAGGAACAAAAAGAAACAGATACAAAATTTCTTGGAGAAAAAGGAAGCTTTTTGGTTTGTTTAAACTTCTTAGAACATTTTAGCCAAATTTTTATTTTCAAGATATCACATATAATCACACAACAAGACTCACTGTGGCTTTCGGTGTAGGTTCCTATTTGGTTCTGAGGTTGGAAGAAAATAAAAAGCAAAGTTTCACTTTGATTAAAGTTTGACAAAAGTTGAAACTGTCTAGCATTTCTGAAATATCACTAAGAAGACCTAGAATGCATAGAATATTCCCAAAACGAATGACACTTCAGGAGAAAAGATGGAGGAGAGTAAAAATGAAATCACTTGAAAATTAAAATGCCTCTTTCTCATAATGAGTCCAATTACTTCTTTACTGTGTTTATTGATAGGTAGCTCTCATGAAAAGGGCACAGAGTGTCACCTGAGACACGCTTAGAACTGGTTCACTGGGAGTCTCTCTCACTGCAGTAGAGATAATCTCAGTGATTGGGCATTTATTCATTTCTTCTTAATTTCTATTTTATTTTTTGATTCATGAAAACTTTAATGAGCAGTTTCTATGAATCTCAACAGATCACAATTAATAGAAGTCTACCAACTTTTAATTATGAATGACAACAAATATACTACAGTAAACATCCTACTGCCAAGCTTCAATATTTTCTTTACTTACATCGCTCAGAACTAGCGTTTCCCAGCAGTAACACAACACATATTCGTTCATTTTTTTTTTTTTTTTTTGAGACGGAGTCTCCCTCTGTCCACCAGGCTGGAGTGCGGTGGCGCTATCTCGGCTCACTGCAAGCTCCGCCTCC
>NW_012115110.1:2593308-2604345 GCF_000951035.1 Colobus angolensis palliatus
ATTTCTTATGAAGGCAACATAAGTGTTTGGTGAGTTTTCTAATGTAAAATGATTTCCAGAATTGGTCATGAGAGAGGCAGGCCCTGTGAGAACAAAGCCTGTCCTTTGCAAAGCCTGAAGGACTTGGCCTTTTCTGAAGCCTGGTTAATAATCCACCCGCCTGACATTCCAGTGGTTACTGTGAGCTACAGGCAGGTTCCTCTAGACATTTTGAGTTTCCAAACAAATATTCTTCATTCTGATAAGAAGAAAACATTAATCTTCTGCAATTTACCTTATCTTTTAGAATAGCTTGCAAACTAATAATGCAACAAGCTAATGAAGTAACTTTTTTTGTATTTTTATCTGTTGTTTATCAAGGGATGTCGAAATATCAGTCTTATCAGTTACTATGCTCTATATATTTAATGAAATTGGAGATTATTTAAATACTGAATATTGTGACTCAGACTAAGTTATTATTGAAATAAATATAATGCTTGATGACTTTGTTAATGAAAATTCAAAAATCTGCCAACTGCTGCCGGACACCTTCGCCTGGGGATCTGGTCCTCTTAGCCTGGGCCACCCAGAATGTAGCCTTGAGCCTAGGGAAAAGGAGGAGATGGTTCTGAATAGGAAACAGCTGTCTTAGATCACAAGTGTGTAGGCCAGGAAGCCAGAAAAAGTGTAAAAAGCAAAGCAGCAGATCAGAAACAATATTGTGTTTGAGATGATTGTGGTGCTGGGTGCACCAACGCTCAGGGCTTCAGAGGGATCTCCAGCTGCAGAGTGAAAAAGTCCTCAGGTGCTCTCTGAATTATCAGAAGGAGAGCAAAGATCGTCAGGATGACGTATGATATTTTACATCCTTCGTTTTATTAATTCAGCAAATCTTGTCTGAATGTTCACTAGATCATATACTTTAAGAATATTGGCCGGGCGCGGTGGCTCAAGCCTGTAATCCCAGCACTTTGGGAGGCCGAGACGGGCGGATCACGAGGTCAGGAGATCGAGACCATCCTGGCTAACACGGTGAAACCCCGTCTCTACTAAAAATACAAAAACTAGCCGGGCGAGATGGCGGACGCCTGTAGTCCAAGCTGCTCGGGAGGCTGAGGCAGGAGAATGGCGTAAACCCGGGAGGCGGAGCTTGCAGTGAGCTGAGATCCGGCCACTGCACTCCAGCCCGGGCGACAGAGCGAGACTCCGTCTCAAAAAAAAAAAAAAGAATATTAAGTCTTACAAACTCGCGACAAGTAGCTGTTCTTATATCTGCATCCTAGATGACAGAACAGCACAGAAAGGCTGAGTAAATCATCCAAAGTCACACAGCGAATAAGTATGAGAATGGGATGATAAATTCTGCAGTGTCCAACTCACTCGGCCATTGTCTTCTATCAGTCTGCTGCAACCTGCAGGGGAGATACTGAATCATGTCTATTCTAGGTTTTTAAAGAGCCAATCATGTTCTGAGGGGTGGTTTGAAAAGTGAGCAATTGTTTGCATACCAAAAAGTGTTGTTATTGTTTTAAGCCATGCATGAACTTTTCTTCTTTTTTGGTTTAATACCTAAACTGGTTACCTTAGGTAATGGAGAAACTAATTGGGTAGCGTTATACAAGGTTGAACACATCGATGACTGCTTATGCTTCTCAGTCAAAATGCAAAAAGGTTGAAACCTAATTGGCTCTAACCATTATTTAATTTATTTCACACTTGGCATTCCCCGGTAGAACTGCAAAAGGTAAAGTGTTGTCGTGTCTTCGTTTAGTTCCTGGAGTTCTAGAAGGCCAAGAAGGTTCCAAAGTCATTCATGAATAGCACTGCAGGAAAGACTGCCTCTGCCCCCTCCCTCAATCCTGGGCATAAATTCCACGAATTTCACTTTCCCATGGCTCTGTGGTATTCGGGCCCCAGGAGGTCTACCTCCCGTGGTGGTGCTGATGGCTTCTCTGATAGTCTACCAAGCTTACCTTGGTCTGGCCTCCTCTCACCCCCAGTGGTAACACTGCAGCCAATGCTTCCTCTCCCAATGTTTGATAAACCTGCTCTCCTCTTTCTTTTATGTCTCCCGCCCCAAACCCTATTTTCCTTGAGAGTTGTGTTTGGCGTTTGCTCAGGGTCTAGGAAATGCTCCTCCATGCCTGCAGTTCACACTGTACAAATGCCCAGACTCACCCAGGACAGCCCAGCCCCACACAGGGCTTCACTCCGTGGACATTAATGCAAGGCAAGTCTCCCCACAACTCCCAAGTGAGAATCAGACACAGGCTTCCCACATCAGAGACAGATTTAGAACGGACCTTGGAAGCCGTGGGTCAGCAGCTGAGAATACCTAGTGAGTGTCTCAGTCAGTGTGCAGCACTAGATTTGCAAAATCACTGAAAAAATCGGCACAATAGTAACACTAATAGTTCAGCGTTGGAGAGCTCTAAATGGTACCCTGATGGGTACCATAGGAGATGATTGCATTATAAAATTAGAGCAATATGTAATAACATTTATTAGGACTTTTAAAATTCATTTGTAATCCAATGATCCAGCAATGCCATTGACATTATTTTAAAAGAAAGAATGCACAGACTTGAACTTGAGTAGTGCAGACAGCTATAAAAATGAAGTATAATTTTCTTTTTGCATCCCTCCTACTCAACTTTCTCCTCCTGAAGAGGCTTTCCCCCTGAAGATGGTTGTTGTTCCACCATCCAATTTGACTTAAATTTATCTTCAGTCATCCAAGAAAATTCTTTAAGTGTAGATACACAACTTTTATTTTTTTTTTTTTCTTTTTTTTTTTTTTTTTCCTTTTTGTGGAGAACGGGGTCTCGCTGTATTACCCAGGCAGGTCTCGAACTCCTGGGCTCAAGCTATCCTCCCGCCTCTGCCTCCCTGAGAGCTGGGATTACAGGCGTGAGCCACCGCGCCCGGCAGCTTCCTCAGCGGGTCTCGAACTCCTGGGCTCAAGCTATCCTCCCGCCTCTGCCTCCCTGAGAGCTGGGATTACAGGCGTGAGCCACCGCGCCCGGCATACACAACTTTTAAGATGAACATAATTGAGAGCACACTATATACTCTATTATGCACTTTTAACAAATTAATACCTTTTGGAAACCCTGTAATATAAACCTTAAACTTACAAGTTCTGAATGTACTCTGATTTCATTTGAATCCTTACACTATATTTCCTAGCCAGTTGACCTTGAAAACATTACTGAATCATTCTACATCTCTATTTCTTCACCCATAAAATGGGGACACTGATACCTTACAGAACTTACCTATTGATGAGTAATCAATAGGTAGTACATAGAAAATATGGGCCTCAGCTTCAGGAACTAAAAAACATGTTTAATTATAATTATCATCAGTACATAACTCCAATTTTTAGTAGCTATATAACCTCCAATTAAATAAATGTACTTTGAAAATTGACCCTGAATTTACTGGTAACCATTTAAATTTTTTCCTGTTTTTATTATTTTTAGTTTTGTTTTTGCTGTTTTGTTACTATAAACAATGCTGCCCTACACGTTCACACTTGGTGCACTGATATTTAAGAAATTCTTACAAGAAATATTTGGCGAGAATTCCCAAAAGTTAACTCCCTGAAGTTGAATTGTGCACTTTAACTCATAATGTCTGTAGTGCACAGATACATGGGCTGGCCCTGGGGCTGCCTCCCGAGTGGGGCCTCCGTTTACATTTCCCAGAATGTAAGATTGCCTGTTTGCCCTCATGCTCACCAGCAATCGTGCTACCAAGATCTTAAAAATATTTGTCACCCTAAAAGGTAAAAAAGCAATCTGTCGATTTTGTCTCTATGATTTTGAACACTGTATTTAGTCTGTTTGCTCCACATTTTTAGTATTTTTATAAAATCACTGCTTTCCTATTTCCTTTAATATCTTGCTTAGAAAAACCTTCCAGATTCCCCAAGAAAAATGTTTTATGCTTTCCTCAGGATTAATTGTGTTAAGTTACACCTTCTAGAAAGTGTAACATTTGCTTTGTTTTCAAATTCGCTTTAACAGAGTTTTGCACATTACCCTATTAGGATTCTAATTTTTGTTGCTTCATCTGAGACCCCTCACCAATATGAATATTTAATATTTAAGTGTGCAGGTGTTCTTTCTTGCACCGTCATTACTTTTGGTGTAAATTAACTGACTTTGGTATGCTGTGCACCCTCTGTCCCTTTCTCATTCCTGGAGTCCAGTCCTGGAGCAGCTCCACGCCAGCCTCTCTGCAGGGATGCAGAGCCAGAGAGCTCAGGAGGGATGCAGAGCCTTAGAGCTCAGGAGGGATGCAGAGCCAGAGAGCTCAGGAGGGATGCAGAGCCAGAGAGCTCAGGCTGTGTGTGAGGCCTTTCCCATTGCTAACTCTCAGCTGGGGTTTCTGAACCTTTCCAGTGTTTGCTGTCACTGGAGGGAAGAGCATGCTTTCGAGAGAAGGATAACAAATGCGGTGCTTGGAGAATCGGCCCTGGCTTCAAACAGAAAGTCTAATTGTGTTTTCTTTCTTTCCTTTTATTTTTTCCAGTCAGGCATGATACGAACAGAAGAGGCAGATTACTTCCTAAAGCCACTTCCTTCACACCTCTTGTGGAAACTCGGCAGCGCTGCCCAGGGCAGCTCCCCATCCCACATACTGTATAAGAGATCCACAGAGCCTCATGCTCCTGGGGCCAGTGAGGTCCTGGTGACCTCCAGGACATGGGAGCTGGCGCATCAACCCCTGCACAGCAGTGACCTTCAGCTGGGACTGCCACAAAAACAGCATTTCTGTGGAAGACGCAAGAAATGTATGTAAGGGCGAATCTTTGCGTGTATTTAGTGATTTTGACATTTATGTAAGCTGATGGAACCTTGTATATTTTCTTCAAAGCATGTTTGCCACGAGGTGAAATCTATTGATCTGTCATTGCTAAACTGAAGCAGTGATTCCAGAGAGAGTCCCTTATCTGTAAGTTCAGCACGGGACGTCTCTCCATAGCAGATGGATGGATAATGGTAAATGATGTTTTTTAAGAACTCTTTCCTGGGCAGATTAAATGACACAGTGTGCAGAAGTATAGAATCTACCAGACATCTTCAAAAGAACCCTGGCATCGCTACTCAGTCCTTCTATATTTTTGAGGTTTTGATTTATTCAAGCCCACATAGTTTTCCTGCTGAGGTAATTCATTTATATGCATACTATATGCATTACCATATCAAAAGGGCGGACTCGGTGTGACATAATATACCTACAACTTATCACCCAGGCTTTATCAAAGTCTTTTTTGTCATGACCATTTAGGAAATGACTTGTTATTTACATTTTATGTAGAAACCTCTCAGAAATTCAGGAATCCAAGTTGGGTGCTTTGTGGAATGTGCCTCACTTCCTTGAGCTCTCTCCTCAAGCATCACTGGGTGAACCTTCCCCAGGAGCCTCTGGACCGCCCCTGCTCCCCGCAGCCCATCGTTTCCTGCTTGGTTGGTTTCTATGACTGCTCTACCCAGCACCCTGAATAGAGGCAGACTTGTTGCAAGTACTTAGTGAATCTCGTTGAATGAGTGAATGAACAAAAATCTCTTGGCACCTACAACAACAGAATCAGTGCTTGTTAAACTGTCAGTGCCTTTGCATCCTCCAAACCCATTTCATCCTAGCCCCAAAAGTCATGTGCTGCATTCAGATGACTTGAAAACGTCACACCCAGATAAGCTTAGTGGGCTCAGGTGTGGGGGAGGTAGCAGGAAGAACCATGCTGAGAACAAAGGGAGGTGAGCAGGAGGCTGAGAGAGTTGGGAATCCTGAGGTTGGGTGAGTGTTTGAAAAGGGCGTGCATATCAGCAACAGCTGCCGGAGGCTGCCTTGACTGACAGGTCAGGACCAGATGCCTGGTGGAGGCGTCCACAAGGTCAGAGCCAGGACTCTGCTGCCAGGGCTCATGGTGTGGGTGTGGTCAGAGCAGGACAAATTCCATATACCAAGGAGATAAAGTGGCCCACACACCTGGCTCTCAGCAGGAGAGATAGTAGGGCCGTCTTAACCACCTTGACAGACCACACACCAGGCTCTTAAGCAGATGCTGCCACGGACCTTGAAAACATCAAGCAGTGCATACCATTGTGGGAGGACTGTGATCCTTTCATTCCTCTCTGAAGGTGGTCACCATCACTCAGGCTGGTGGCACAGCTTAGGCACAGCTCTGTGTGCAAGGTGGTAGAGATGACCCGCAGAGTGGTGTCCGCATCTGGGCATGTGTGCATAGGCATGTGAGTGTGTGTGTGTGTGTAGTGTATGTTATCTTGAGAGACGTTTCAGAATTGTAATAGTGGTGGTAAGTGAAAGGCAGTTATTTGAAAAAGGATACTAAACTCTATAATACAGTTTGTATTTGAAAAGTTTAAAGAAGTTCCCGTGCTCTTCATAATAAAACTAGAGAAAGAAAGCTCAACAAAATGCCTCTTGCAGGTGGAGAACATTGGTGATTGATATCCTGCTGTTTAGTTTGCCACATATTTCTGTCCCCTCTGGGCTATGCTGGTGACAGTACTGCACTCCTGGGCCTCGAGTGGCCAGGGGCCATGTGACCAGCCCAGTCCCCGGGAAAGCGAGCAGAATCAACAGAATTGACAGCAGTTCTTCCCACTGGAGAGTGCATCTTCGGGGCCCTGTGTCACCTGTTCATGGACGCACCCCCAGGTCCTCATGTCACCTGTGTGTGAATGCGCTGTACCCCCAGGGCCCCATGTCATCTATGCACAGATACTCCCCCCAGGGCACTGTGTCACCTATGCATGATGCACCTCAAGGCCTTGTGTCACCTGTGCATGGACACATTGTCAGGGCCCTGTGCCATCTGTGCATTGATATTTCCATGTTGTCCTTGAGGCTTTTGGACTTTCCCTTGAACTCAGGGCAGTCCTGCTCTTCTGTCTTGGTGGAATTCACACTTACAGTGGTTCTTTCCTATTAGAGTCCCCTGTTCCGAAAATGGGAGCCTTTTCTGTGTTCACTCAGGCATTTTTCGGTGGAAAAGGGCAAACAGAGGCAGGCTGATTTGCTGAAAACCAATAGTGAGGTTGGACCTCAGGCTGATTAGTGGACCGGCTGCCCTTCAGGTGACAGTGGGTGTGCAGCTGAGGCCTGTGTGTTCTGGGGACAATGTTGCAAGCTCCATTTGGTGAGGGGTTTTCAGAGCCAAGGCCCATGAGATCACCACCCCACGGAGTTTCTGACCCCTGCCCCCAATACTGAGGACCTGCAGCTGCTGGGTCCTGTGCTAACATGTTGTTTTCATCCTAAAGACACTTTTCCACCAGTGGTAATTAAGAATAAGAGCTCTAGGACCACACTGTCCAAATCTGATAGCCATTTCTAACACTTTCGAAGGAAGGGGTGTGAGCAAGTCATGTTCCTCTCCTCTGCCTTCATGACCTCATCCTTAGAACCCCGTGCTCAGGCTGGGGTACAGACTGCACAAGTTACACAGAGACATCGCCTAGGGTGGAGCTCACACCTATGGGCGTTGCATAAACATTAATGGCAGATGATGAGTGCTCAATAAACATTAGCTGGTATCATTATTATTCTCCAAAAGCTTTATTTAGTTTTGGAAGTATGTTAGCAAAGGAAAATAAAATGTGTTGGATGCACTAGTCAAACAAAATAGCATCTGCTTACAGTATGCTCCTTGAATACAGTCTGTGTAGATTTTGTGTGCACGCCACCTAAATATCTGGGCTTTTTGAAGTCCACTTTCACATGAAACAATTTTAACCACATTTTCTGAGGCATCCACTAAACCTAATTGTTTTCAATGTAGTGTTAACCCAACGATTATACATGCCAAAAATATTTTTAAAGGGATTACTTCAAGAGAAAAGTGTATGCTTTGTCTTCTAATCAAATTACATAAATATTTATGGTACTTTCTAGGAAATTAAGCTCTTCAGTGAAGTGGAGCTGCCTCAAGCATTTTATAATCCACTGGAAACAGTGTAGACAAGCTAGTTATGTGTCCAGACATTGAAATCAACTTTAAACATTGTCAAGTCATTAAAAGTCTTCAAGTAGGAAAACAGTGCAAGCCAGCCAGCTCGTGTTCTTGTAATTGTTTGTTCCATTGCTTTGTCTTTGCAGAGGGATCTGTTCTACAAATCCCTATGCTCAAAGTTTTTGAACGCTTTTGCTACCAGATGCTAGGAGTCAGAGTCAAAGAGTGCCCTTTCTTGCTGTTTTAAATTAGGATGAAATTATATAAAGGGAAATACAGCCACGATTTCCATGACGCCTAGACTACATGAATTTTACTTAAATTTAGGGTGCTACTTTAATACAAGCTTCTGCATCACAAGGTTTTAAAGGTTATGTGGTTTTTATCGTAAGCGTTGATTTTTGAGACCAAATTTCTCTATGATGAGTTATGGCTCTGATTTTGTGTGTGACTTGTGCTTTCATTTGCCCTCCGTATGTCCCTCCATAGACATGCCCCAGCCTCCCAAGGAAGACCTCTTCATCTTGCCAGATGAGTATAAGTCTTGCTTACGGCATAAGCGCTCTCTTCTGAGGTCCCATAGAAATGAAGAACTGAACGTGGAGACCTTGGTGGTGGTCGACAAAAAGATGATGCAAAACCATGGCCATGAAAATATCACGACCTACGTGCTCACGATACTCAACATGGTAGGATCGTCCTTCCAGCTGAGGCCATCTGTGTCATTGCACTTCATAGGGTGTGTGTGTGTGTGTGTGTGTGTGTGTGTGTGGATTGATGTTTCATATAAGAAACATGTGGATTTACTTGTTACCTGTGGATTGATGTTTCATATATGAGAAATATTTTACTGGTGATAAATCATTTAGTTTTCTGTGCTCCAATGAAAAGAGCCATTTTCAGAACTTCATAGACTAAGTCAGTAGGAAAAATCATTTGACCCTCTCTATAAGCCTCTGTAAGCCTATGAGATGTTTTGGGCTTACTAGTGTCTATTTACTGGAAATCTCTAAGGGGATGCTGAGCCACTGTGGTGCAGTAAATCTGATTATCAGCATTAGATGTGTGATTTTAGATGGCTCTGTAGAAATGCCCAACTTTTTAGAAATGTTAATGTTCAAATGCTAAATATAAATTATTTTATCTATAAAAACGGGGGAAAGTACAACCTTTTAGAATATCATCTCAGGTTAAGTGTGTTTGTGTCTCAAATTGTCAGCTGTATTAATCACTGAAGAGTGATGAGAGGTATACTAAGCCTCATTTCGTGTACGTGAAATCTAAATAACAGAAGACAAAATCTTGAGTCACCAAAGTGTGTTTTTAAGAATAGTTTTAATGACAATATTTTAAAAGTATGTCTTTACATTCTTCTGCCTCAATAAACAGAGTACCCTGAATGTGCCCATCTTTCCATGATGTCATGTGATTACTGTGGCTGGTGTCATTTTTGGTAGACTGAACCACTCGGTTTCTGGTCTCCCAGGAAGCCAAGGAGACAGTGAAATAGAGCCACCTTCCCACCGCACGGGGTCGAAGCATTGCCCTGTTGTCCTCAGCAAACTGCTCTGATGTGTGGGAGTGTTTGCCTCTCTTCTGTAGAGCTTTTCCAATATTTCCACAGCTCAGCGCCAAATCACTTCAGGTTGCATTCCATGGTGGTCGTGCTGTTCCTGCTCACCACCGCAAATGCCACTCTGGTCATTCATTTCCACTTCCATGATCCATCACCTCTAATATTTGTGTCTTTCTCTCATCATCTCATTACCACGATTTTTTCCTTCTCTTTTTTGTATTCTCTTGGAATCCCATAAGTGCACGAGTTTCTCTTGCACTTGTGGAATTCCTTGCCAGAAGAGCTTGAGAAGTGATTGGCTTCTGTCGTCATCATGATTAGCTTAAAAATCCTCTTTATATTCTAAGAGGAACACTTACCAACCCACAGTCTTGTGATCCTTTCCTAGGTGTTTGACAGTAAGAGGTGGACCCCACTCCCACCTGAAGCTTCGGCTTTTTACAGGGATATGATTAATATATCTGGCTGCCTAAAATACAAGAAAATTAACATTGCTCTGTCACTGAAGAACTAGGGCGTTGGATTCTAGGCCCACTAGTAGTAAGTAGGGGGGAAAATGCCGTTTATGGGGCTAACATGGATTTCTTGCCTTTTTCAGGTATCTGCTTTATTCAAAGATGGAACAATAGGAGGAAACATCAACATCGCAATTGTAGGTCTGATTCTTCTGGAGGATGAACAGGTAGTTTATCTTCGAAACTATCTACTCTTTCTACTCCTGGAAAAGTAAATGCAAAATAATGCGTTTTTTTTTTTTTTTTTTTTTTGAGGCGGAGTCTCGCTCTGTCGCCGGGACTGGAGTGCAGTGGCCGGATCTCAGCTCACTGCAAGCTCCGCCTCCCGGGTTTTACGCCATTCTCCTGCCTCAGCCTCCGGAGTAGCTGGGACTACAGGCGCCCGCCACCTCGCCCGGCTACTTTTTTGTATTTTTTAGTAGAGACGGGGTTTCACCGTGTTAGCCAGGATGGTCTCGATCTCCTGACCTCGTGATCCGCCCGTCTCGGCCTCCCAAAGTGCTGGGATTACAGGCTTGAGCCACCGCGCCCGGCGCGTTTTTCTTTAATATAATTGTTCTATGGGTTCTTCTCTCTCGAGGGCAAAAAGTATTTAATATTTTGTGTTTTACTGCAAATACGTGTCTTTTCAATTCTTTTAAACTTTTTTTGGAGTTTTTGTGAGGTGTTTTTGTGCAGAAGTGGTAAGAAATTATCCTTTAATTGGCCTGTAAGAAAATGGCATGTAAAAGCTGTCTTCAGCATATAGGTGGGACACACACTACGAATACACAGCACAAAATGTATCTCAGTCATCATGAGCTTTCAGGATGCCAGTGGGAATGAGCCGTTTCTGCTTCTTGCTAGAAGAGCATAAATGTTTTGTGGTCTTGAAGTTACACTGTACTGTGTGGCCCTGTGTCGCTTTATTCAATTATCTCCCAGCTCTTAACCTTCACCATTTGCAGTCTGAGATTTTTATTCTTATTAAGATTTCT
>NW_012115110.1:2604526-2647675 GCF_000951035.1 Colobus angolensis palliatus
CCGTCTCAAAAAAAATAAAATAAATAAAATAAAATAAAAAATGATTTCTATGGACTCTCAAGTGCGTTTCCCTCACCGCATGCAAAAACCCAGATTACGCTGGATCTTGGTAGCAGTGGGTTAAAGATCCTTTGCCTTCATTTGGGACCCCCGTAAATGCGTAGAGGTGTCCCTTCACAGCGAGGATGGACATGAACACCTCGCGGCATAAGTAATAGGGAGGCATTTTAGGCACAAAAGCCTCTCACTTCCATTTTTCCCCAAGCTAATCATTGACTGGGCGAAGGAGAGTGGGTGCTGGACAGGAGCCAAGTGCCCAGCCTCAGCTCCACCCTTGCTGACATTTTCAGAGTCTCCTTTTAGCCACAGTTTTCTTATTTATAAAACAAAGAATTTTTTAGATGAAACCTGAGATCATTCATAAGATCTAAGATGCCCTCGATGTGAAAGTTCTGGGATGCTGCTCTTTTTCTGTGCAGGGTGGGGGCATGTGTGGACGGGCTATTTCTAGTCTGACTAGTCAGGGAAGATATGACCTCGTTGTCTTTTGTGTGAGTGCGCAGTTGGGCAGGGGGCTGCTGAACATGCCGGGCTTCTCAGGTGACAGGTTAATTATTCCTTGTATTAAAACATTTTCACCTTGGAATTTGTCCAAGCTGCAAAGAACAAGCGAGGTTATCGTTTGATCGTACACCTGTGTTAACTTTAATTAATGCAGATTTCCTGGAAATCACCTGCTAAAGAATGCAAGGCATGCCCCCGTGTTTATGTGTAGCATTTAACTTGGGTATATTTGACTTTCTGGAAAAACAAAATAAACATTTCAGCAGAAAACATATTCAGTGACTGAGAGACAAAACTTTCAATATGACATTCTAACAGTGAAAGCTTTAAACAAGCCTGTGTCCTGAAGTTGAGGTAATTAAACTTGGTGTTGTCTGACCAGCCATAGGAAACTAGAGCATGCTGGTGAATAAGATTCAAAAAACTTGGTGCAGCCTGGTTTGATGCATATTCTTCTGTGTCTCAAATTCTTCCATTCCCAAGAGTTCCAATATTCTACACCCTGTTACTTCATTGTTGCGTTATCCGAACTTGATAGAGACAGAGGAGGTTGAACATGGCTTGCAAAGTCTCCTTTTAGTTGCAGTTTATTTTCCAGAAATAAAGCTTTACCAATTGACCTACCTCCTCTCAGAAATATACTGCCTTTGTAGAAAAGATATTTCATTGAACATTGTAATAATAAATATTAAAAGACTTATTTATTGGAAATCCCACTTGCTTAATTTGGTTATGAGATAAATATATTGCTGTCTAGATGTGATTTTGTGTATGTATGTGCAAAGGCAGGTGTAAATGATTCTGTGGCTTTACTTAATTTTGAAAAGTATTTTTTAAAGATTTTGAATGCAAAAAGTTCATGCACAGAAGTAATCTTTCTTGGGTCATTGAACATGCATTCAGGATCGCCAGATACAAATCAATTGTTTATGTATGGAACTAGAGAAACGTCCATAAATGTGTACACTGGATCTGTACAGGTTTTATAGAATACATAAAATACGTGCATTAACTTAGATGCCATCCAGACCCAGCCATGTATTTGAAATCCAGGTCAATGATAGTTTGCTGTGATGACAATGCATTACAACATGTTTTCTCTCCATTATCATGGGGTCCTTGGTTCTTGTCTCTTGCACAGCCAGGGCTGGTGATAAGTCATCACGCAGACCACACCTTAAGTAGCTTCTGCCAGTGGCAGTCTGGACTGATGGGGAAAGACGGGACTCGTCATGACCACGCCATCTTACTGACTGGCCTGGATATATGTTCCTGGAAGAATGAGCCCTGTGACACTTTGGGTGAGAACCTCCAGCAGAGTGTGAGGACCATGTGTGGAATGTGCACCCCTGGCCGTGGCACAGAGTGTTGAGTATTTTTGCCCTTATTCCTTGTTGATAAGCAGTAGCAGCTTCTTAGTGAACCTGTAAAGACTCACTTCCCTGTACAAACTTTAGCCGAACATAGAAGTATGTTTGCATTCATCAAGAGTGATTATTGAACAAGTGAATGTCTCTCACAGATTTCAGAGTTCCTATTTCTTCTAACATAATAAATATTATTTTTTCTGTTTCTTCTACTGTTTGTGAGAATGGAGTGGATAGATCGAAGGCTTTCTCATTATCTAGTGGAAATAGTACATTGATGTGTATTTGTGGAGTTACTACGACCATATTTTATTTCCTGTTTTTTTCACTTCTCTGTCTGTATCTCAATCTTAGCAGTGTTTTAGACATTTACAGGGCTGGGTGTGACTTAGAGGCAGCACTTTGGGTTTTTTCCAGATGGTCTGTGTGAAACACGGTGCTACTGACCAGGACTCTGCTGAACATTTCTTCTAACTCTCCATTTCTTCCCAAGTTCTTAGGGAGGAAGGGGTTTTATTTGTAAAAACTTTCAGATAAAACCCAATTTAACGGCAGTTAGTCTTATTGTGCAAAAACAAGTTAACGTGGTGTCCTGGCTGCTTGTCCTTAGACAGGTCTGCTTACCCAGTTGGCTCTTGACTGGCCTCCGAGAACTCAGGCTGTAGGATGGCTCCCACTGCCCTACCTCCAACGAGTGGCTCACTGTGCCTACGTTGTGTGTACAGTGTGGTTTCCTTCTGAGGGTCTAGAATTTTGGCACACTTTAGGCAGTGGGTGCCTATGTGACCAGCTCCCAGAGAAAACCCTGGACCCTGAGTTTCTAATGAGTGACGCTGGTGGATAGCATTCACCGTCGCTGTCGCTACTCGTTGCTGAGGAAGAGAGCACATCCTGTGTGACTCTGCGGGGAAAGGACCCCTAGACGTGTGTGCCTGTTTTCCCCCTGACTTCTGCCCATGTGTTTTCCCTTGGCTGATTTTTCCCTGTATCCTTTTGCAATATTAAATAATAACTGTGAGTGTGACAAATGCTCATTATGACAGATGTGAATCATTAAAGCCGGGGGTGGTCTTGGGGACCTCCCAGCACACCCGTTCTCTACTGCACTTTTTCACTTGGCCTTTTGGGAACATTTTAGATATTTAGAATAAGGCAAAGATTTCCTCCATCTGCAATAGATTCCCCTCTCTATTTTGCCCCAGTTAGAGGCTGCACCAGGAACATTACATAGAACCATGAATTGCGTTCCACAATACAGAGAGTCCTTGGGCTCCCTGGAATGGAACCCCTTCCCCTTCGTTATCAAATGCCCTTTATATAGTTATCTAAGTGTTTCCCATTACATGTTTCCCCATATGAACACAAGAACTAAATTTCACTAAGGGGAAGAAAATAAATACACCATGCTTTATTTTATTACAACACTCCTCTGTATTCTTTTGATCTTTGTCCTTCATAGGATTTGCACCCATAAGTGGAATGTGTAGTAAATATCGCAGCTGCACGATTAATGAAGATACAGGCCTTGGACTGGCCTTCACCATTGCCCATGAGTCTGGACACAAGTAAGTACATCTCCATGGGAGGATGATGTCCCAAGTGTTTTCCTTACTGGATGATTTCCATAGAAATATTGACTTATCACGTCAAGTCCATGAAGGGAATTCACATATATCCAATGAGAATGCCATTGCCAGTTATAAAATGCTGTCACTTAGGATTTCTGTTTCTATGTGCCACATCATGCAAATTTTATTTTTATTTATTTACTTATTTTGAGACAGGTTCACTCTGTCAATCAGCCTGGCGTGTAGTGGCATGACCTCAGCTCATTGCAATGTCTGCTTCCTGGGCTCAAGCAATCCTCCCACCTCAACCTCCCAAGTAGATGAAACTACAGGCATGCACCACCATACTTGGCTAATTTTTGTAATTTCTGGAGAGATGGGGTTTCACCATGTTGCTTAGGCTATGCACATTTTAAAGCCACAGCAATGTACAAGTTTTCATGTCCCTGGGTCTTTCTCTGACACTCCTGTGTACACCTGTGCCTAAGATTGAGGATAGCTGTATCTGCCCCTATTCCTCTGTCCTGTGTTTTGAACTTGGTCTGGTGGGCTGATCTCATTCCGTGGTTAGCTGTTAACAGGGGACTCTAAATGATGAAGAACAGTGTCAACCCTCCCATTGCTTCCTGCTGTTACCCTCGTGTTTGTGTTCTTGTGTGTGTGTGTGTGTGTGTGTGTGCGTATTTACAATTTATAGAGATGCTATTTTTCATTGGTACTCCAAGCAGAGTTTGGAAGCATGGGTACTGACAAGAGATCGGGCAGGCCTCTAGGAACTGATTTGCCTCTGTTACTCCACCTCTGACTGCACCATTAATGGTTCTGAAATAAAAGTCTCAGGGAGCCCCAGGAGCCTGCGGGCTCAACACAGAGGCCAGCCCTGGGTTGGTGGCCTCAGCAATGGGCGGTGGGTCATTAGTGCTTTCACCTTACATGAAATGCTTACAATTGTAGAGTGAACAATTTCTAGCAATTATTTGTGGAAACTATTACTCTTTTTTTTTTTTTTTTTTTTGAGACAGAGTCTCGCTCTGTCACCCAGGCTGGAGTGCAGTAGCCGGATCTCGGCTCACTGCAAGCTCCGCCTCCCAGGTTTACGCCATTCTCCTGCCTCAGCCCCCCGAGTAGCTGGGACTACAGGTGCCCGCCACCTTGCCCGGCTAGTTTTTTGTATTTTTTAGTAGAGACGGGGTTTCACCGTGTTAGCCAGGATGGTCTCGATCTCCTGACCTCGTGATCCACCCGTCTCGGCCTCCCAAAGTGCTGGGATTACAGGCTTGAGCCACCGCGCCCGGCCGAAACTATTATTCTTAATACAATTTCTGGGGCTAAAAATTCTGTGAGCTGCTTTACCTTGAAGTGCCGTCTATTAAATAAAAAATTCAAGGGCCTACTTGCCCAAGCAGCTGGGGAATTCCTGCAATCACCCTGATTAATACCAGAACCACCAGCTGGAATGCAAATATTTTCCTGCTATGCTGAAACAATACTTGAAATTTCTCCTAGAAAAATTTACAACCAGGAATTATAAGTTTTTATTTTTTTTAAATTTCAACCTGATTTTATTAGCAAAAGGAAAAGCAAGGCAAGTGTTTGTGATTTGTGGTTTTGCAAAGCTAACTTATCCATTATTGGAAGATGGACTGAGGCCTCAGACTTGTTCAAAGCAGTGTGTGTGTGCGTGTGTGTGTGTGTGTGTACATGTATGTGTGCATGTGTATACACATGCGCTTGTGTTTAATGCGAAGGTTCTGCACGGTTTGGCTGTGTGCAAACTGATGACCTGAAAAATGAAGCTTCATATCTTATTACTGATCCCTTCATCATTGCAGGTAATGATTGACTATTTCATTGCTTAGAAAATTACACCTTCACTTTATAAAGCTTTCAGCTGAATCATAGTTGTATTTTTAATAGTCTGCTAGAGTTAAAACTTCAAAAACCCTCATTATTGTAACAACATGAGGCTCTTGCTGTCCTCTGAACCATACCTGAATTTAATTAAACAATCAAGGCAAGAAATATTTAAGTCACTGAGGGCTGAGCCAGTGAACGTTCGATAAGCAGTTGAGATATGGGCATTGGCAGTGCCAGCCGTTGCAGGTGGTGAACTTAGCTAAGTTAAATGCGAGGCATCCAACACAAGGCCCTCAGTTGGTCTTCAGTGCCAAACAAGTATCAATTTTGGCATTTATTTTTCTTAGAAGTCAGTTCTTACTATTTCCTTTCCTCACTCAAATTGGATGTAGTTGGAAAAAGATTTTCTCCAAATAAGAAAAACAGTGTTTTTTCCTGGAAGGTCAGAATCTAGATGTGAATAAAGAAAGAAGCTCAGTTGGGCACGGTGGCTCACGCCTGTAAACCCAGCACTTTGGAAGGCTGAGGTGGGAGGATCACTTGAGCCCAGGAGTTCAAGACCAGTCTGGGCAACATAGTAAGACCCCATTTCTACAATAAATTTTAAAAATTAGCCAGGCATGGTAGTGTGCATCTGTAGTCCCAGCTACTTGGGAGGCTGAGGTGGGAGAATCTCCTGAGCCCAGGAAGTCTGGGCTGCAGTCAGTTGAGATTGCACCACTCTACTCCAGCCCAGGTGACAGAATGAGACCCTTTATAAAAATAAAAATAAAAATAAGCCCTACATGTAGATGAAGGAGAGTCTGGTTGCTAATATAGGATTAACTGCCAGAAAGTATCAGATCTTTCTTGAACACCCAACTTCTTCAAGTTCTCTGAAACAGAGAACCTGGAGCTTGTCAGCAAAAAACCTTCTGATGTTGAGAAAATAGGAAATATATATATTTATCATGTGCTAAATGCCAAAATGATTGGTAATAATAGTAGCAGTAGTAATGGTAATGATAATAGTAATATCTGCTCTTTGTGGAGCACTTTTTTTTTTTTTTTTTCTTTTGAGACAGAGTCTTGCTCTGCCACCCAGGCCGGATCTCAGCTCACTACAAGCTCCGCCTCCTGGATTTACGCCATTCTCCTGCCTCAGCCTCCCGAGTAGCTGGGACTACAGGCGCCCGCCTCGTCGCCCGGCTAATTTTTTGTATTTTTAAGTAGAGACAGGGTTTCACCGTATTAGCCAGGATGGTCTCGATCTCCTGACCTCGTTATCCGCCCGTCTCGGCCTCCCAAAGTGCTGGGATTACAGGCTTGAGCCACCGCGCCCAGCCGGAGCACTTTCTGTAAAATTCGCCGAGCGATTTCACGTACAGCTCAAACCATGGAGACCACTGGGGACAGTCCCTCTGTTGCCCTCACTAACTTAGGGGAGACTATGTGGAATATTCAGCAAATGCGTATGAATGGAGTAGGGGAATGAGCGATGCAAGGCATGAGCAAGCAACAGGTGGGGAGTAAACATTTCAAATGAATTGTTAGCTGTGACCACCGCTTCAGATGAGAAAGCTTTGATGTGTAAGACTCAATGATAAGACTCTGTGTATCTTAGTTGAACTGAACTGAAGATAAACACATTTGTTCAGTTCATTTATTTAGTGAGTTTAATTTTTGGAAGAGGGAATGATAAGTTTGATGCATGGAGCAAACATCAGAGCATCAGCAGTCTGCTTGTATCAATGAGCTCCAAGCAGAGTCAAATTTTTGAGTTCTGTAATTCAAGAATTAAAAAGCAATTCTGTATTTATTACGACTTTTACTGTAAAAAAGAACATGTAAAACATCCCGCTTCAAAGGTAAACCTTACTTTTTGAGTGCTGTTGACATTCAGAGGACATTATTTGGGACGGAGGAGTACTTTTGCGTGCCTGCGAGCCATAGGTTTCTAATCTTTAACTCAAGCAAAGATTTTAGTTAGTGTCCATCCAATCTGTCCTCCCAAATTCCATTTGTTTTTTAATCTCAAAATGTCATGTAGTTTATTCTGGGGAATGTGACCTAAAAATAGACATTACCAAGAACAGGTGTTTGGATTTGTGTTGGAAAGAGAGGAGCAGCGACTGGAGCCAGAACTGAGATATGTATTCTCCCGTAGTACAAGGGATTGAATCAGGATTTGTATTAAGCTGGTGGTACAAGGAGAGTTTTCTGATTATGTTAAATCACTTGACACAGGACATGTGGTTTGGTAATGCAGGTGCTGAAGCACTGGCACAGATACACCAAGGGCTGAACTGCGCCTTTGGGAGAATATGTCATCTGTGCATGAATCTATCTGAAAAATTCCCATTTGCTAAGGGAAGTCATGTCGTTTGATGGGTGGGGCTCTGGGATTCAGAGTCCGGATCAGCATAGTGCTACCACAGCCTGGTAGTGACCAGGGAGTGTCCCCTTAACAGCTCTCACCTAGGTTTCCCATCTGCAAAATCAATAGAGCACTATTTGCTCCATAGTTCATATATGCAAGTGTAATTTAGGTTGCATTATTTGAGCTGTACATTGCACTTATATAAAATAGGCTTAAATAGCTAAGTTGCATTATCATTTGAGACCATTAAGGCGCTATTAAAACAAATGTGTTAACTGTGTTCAAAAGTATTCATTATTCATCGGTCTGTCTCTTGCATTTTCCCTAGTTTATGGACCCAGTCATTGGGCACAGTTTGCATTCTGAGAGCAAGGCATTGTGTAGGAGTCTATAAAAAGACTTGTGATCTATGCCCTTTGAAAGTTTAAGAGAAACGATTAAATAGATATGCCACGCAAGAGATCAAGTAATGAGAGTTGTTGCTATTACAAGAGACCACACAGGGATGATCAGGGAGGCCTTCTTAAAAGAAGTAGCATTGGGCTGGGCACGGTGGTCTCTCCTGTGAATCCCAGCACTTTGGGAGGCCAAGGTGGGTGGATCATGATGTCAGGAGTTCAAGACCAGCCTGGCCAAGATGGTGAAACCCCATATGTATTTGGGATTTCAGCCTGAATCTTTTTCACAGCCATGACACATTTCCTCTGCCATGTGGTTCCTCTGGCCTTGATTAATTGCCTTTAATAGAACTTCAGAGAATGGGTGGAGGCCAAAATGACTACATCTACATCATCCTTGGTACTGATCAGGAATTTTGCAGAAATTCAGCAGTGTTTGCATGCCAGATTTCCTTGGATACAGTCTTCAATCACGTTCAGGTTACACTATTACATGAATCCTGGCGAGGCCCTGACACCAAAGTGTCCAGGCTTCAGCCTTGACTCTGCAAGCCTGGATGAAGTCTCTCTCCAGTCCTCAGTCTTGCTGTCTTTATATTAAAGCCACCTTATAGAACTGTGTTGAGTTTTAAATTAGAATATAGGTTACAAGCCTACCATAACAGCTGTAAAATGGTGAGTGCTGATAAATGTTCATTACTATATTTTCTAGTAATATATTACTAAATAGCTCTAAACAATGCAGTTAAATAGACAAATGTGTCTTCAGCCTAGGTAACAAGTACAGATTCTCTTGACACCATTTGGAGCTGACTTTCCCCTACATTGGTGTCTTCCTGTCCCTGCTGCCTTCTGTCCACTCCTTATGGAATTCTTGGCAGCATAATGTCCCCCATAACTAGAAACCACCATGTCCTTCTTTGCTTTCCTCTCTCTTGCCTTCCTCCTTTTCTCTGCATCTTACCAGTGGGACCCTGTGCTCAGGGAATCCATACAATGGCTAGGTGCCAGACATTAATGGCAATAGTGGCTTAGCTCTGCCAGAATGTATTTACCTTAATGGGAGGTCTTCGGAGCCATAACAGCTCCCAAGGAAGTATGTTGTGTTCTTCTAGGATAATTGAAAATGGGATCATTGAAATGAGCCTTGAGTGCACTCAGGGCCCTCCTACAGCTTTCACAGGTTAAGAAGAAGAAGCAGACTTGCTGGTGAGGGAGGTAGCAGCCCTGGAAAATGTCATTCTCCCAGGTGCACGGCTCCATTTTCTCAGGTGTTATTAAGTGAGTGTTGATTGGCATCGTGGGCTCTGAACACCTCTGATGGCCCCTACTAAGGGTTCCTATAGCTGCTGTAGCTTGAGATGTACCTGTACTCTGAGCCAGGTGTGGATCTCCAAAGTGGTGTGGTTTTCACATAAAAGTAACCTGTGCTGCTTCAAATGACACCCACAAATACATTCAGCCATAGTCATCTGTTGGGTTTCCGTGGAACTACTCTCTCCAAATAGACAGAGGGAGGCAGGTCAAGCGCCGCCCACCCATCACAGCCTCCAGTAGTTCAGGCCTAATAGTTTGAGCTGGAACATCCCCAGGTGGGGCTAGAGACAGAAAGTCAGCCCACGTGAGTTGCAGCAGCTGTTTGTAGTTCCCAAATTGCAGTGAGCATCAAACTCACCTGGGGAGCTTGTTTGGAAAGCTCAAACGCCTGGATCTCTCTTTTCTGAGTCGACAGTTCCTGGGTAGAAGTCTGGCATCTATATTTCCAACAAACACCCATGGAAACTCTAACAATCCTGCTGAGCAGAAAAGAGTATGAAGAAAAAGAAGCAACATAGAGCAGTGTTAGCCTAATCAAGAAGATCCCAAGTTCCTCCACCCCATTCAAAACTCAGGCATCTGGACATTTACTCTGCTTTGATATTGGTGCACACTCTTAGGCAATTTGGTGGATGGTCCGTTCTTCAGAAACTGTCTTTGAACACATGAATATTCTCAACCAATTGGCTGTTGTGGCTTTTATTTTTGCCTGCCTAGCATACGGAGGTAAGGGAGTCTCACAGTCTTGACTTGTAATTGTTAGAGGATATTAGATAATTTAAACTGTTTTTTTTTCTGAAAGAAACATCTCTCTCTCTCTCTCTCTCATAGCTTTGGCATGATTCATGATGGAGAAGGGAACATGTGCAAAAAGTCCGAGGGCAACATCATGTCCCCTACGTTGGCAGGACGCAATGGAGTCTTCTCCTGGTCTCCCTGCAGCCGCCAGTATCTACACAAATTTCTAAGGTAGGAACTCTGAGCTGTGATCTTTCTTGTGATCTTTCAGTGCCTTTGATGCTCACTGCCTGGTCAGCCAGATCCTGTGCAAGCAACCCCAGGCTGTGCTTCCTAATGTGGTTCCCTTTGAAGGTGTCTTGAGACATTCAGTTGACCTAAGAGTTTGCTAAAAATCTCCTTAGAGCATGGAGGCCTGCTGGCTTAATCCAACATTGATTCAAAGGGAATCAATGACTTGAGACTAAAAGGGAGCCATAAGACACTCACCAAAATATTTCTCACTAACATTTAAGTTTTACTATTCTCACTTCTGTAATTAGGAATCTTCAGGAAGTGAATAGAAAGATCATACATGTACACATCTGTATACACAATAATAAAGCATAGCTTTTTTCTGGTTTTTCTTCCTTCTGTTTAGTTTTTTCTTTCTTCTCCTTTCTTCCTTCCATTTTTTTCTTCCTTTCTTTTTTTTCCTTTCTCTTTCTTTCTTTCTGTTAAATGCATTCCTCATTAGGTGAAGAAACTTGAGTATGTAAACTTTAACCTAGCTCTAACATTCTGTAATCGTCAATAATATTTTTAGAAATTTTGTCTAAGCACTAATTTATTTAGGAGATAAAACATTGGGGAGGTAGGGTTTGACCCTTGAAAAATAGTAGATGTTAAAATTTCAGAGAAATGAGGAACTTTATAAAACATTCTTAGAACTGCTAGTTTATACACTATTGCCTGGATCTCTTTGGCTTTGAGTTTGAAGTTTGGTTTAAATCTTAAGCCAAAACTTTATTTCTGACATTACAGTCTAGTGTGGATTAAAATGTGTCTGCTCCACACAGTCCTTCAGAGACCCAGGTTTCTTCCATCCTGTGACCTTTCCTCTTCCAGGACCTAGTTTCCCTCTGCAGCCGTCTGGGGAATGACGACAGAGAGAGCACAGGAGGGTGTGCGGGACAAGGGTGGTGTTCCTGGAGGAACTCATATGACCGCCCAAAAGTGCAGAGGGCATTGAGAAATGTCCTCTACCCATGTGCTTAGGTGACAGAGAGTCATCTGTGCCACATGATGAACCCCAAATCCTTTTGCAGAAAAGTAACTGAAACCTGGAGGGACCAGCTAGTCAGTGGCCAAATTGTGAGTAGAACCTGGCGTTCTGGACCCTAGAGGTGATCTCTCTCTCTCTGTATTTATCTCAAGGACAATGGATGCAGCCAGCAGAGGAAAAGCAACTCTGTTGCAATCATAGCCTTTATTATTGTTTTTTAAAATCTTTAAGTACAACAAAAGCATTTGTTTCAGATACTAAAAAGATGAATGAGAGTGTTTAGAAAGCAGCTTTTATGTCTTGAAGATGACTGATCTGTGAGAAACAGCGGAGGCAGAGCACATGCTGGATCTGCATTCATGAGCTTTGAGTGGATGCCACATGCTGGATCCACCTAAACTCAACACTCCTCTTCTTCACTTCTGAACACAACTTCTCAGATTGAATGTCAGTGCCAGGGAGAAATTGTGGCTTGATGTTTTTGCTCCTCATTGAAGACACACTGATTTGCACCTTTGCTGTTTAAGGAATACTGTTTCTTTGGTCCTAGCAGTGAGACCTGCTCTTATTCAGGATGGAGGATATGTTTATTCATTAGCCAGAAATGTATTTTGCCAGACACATAGAAGGACTGTGTTTGCTCTTAACAAACATACTGACTCACAGTAGTTCACTGATTCTAGTAGAGGAGATACACAAAAATGTTTCCTTATTTTCAAAATACACGAATGCTTGAAAATACTGAAGGGAAATGGGCTGTCATGTTTAGTTCTCAATTAAATTCATTCACAATGTTTTTGAAAATTGTATTTTTGAGATTCATCAAAGAAAGCATTCTTTATTCTTAATTATTCTTAATTCAAGGGAATGTTCTAGGGAAACATTAACAAACACAACCACCTTAAGAATTTGGAGGAGATTGCACAAGAAATCACAAGATTACTAGTAAAGTTGAAAGTTAGATGAGGAGGAGAAGTAAATAAAAATCTAAAAATGAAGAACAGAGAGGACACAAATGTATAGATTCTAAGGAACTAGCTAGTTGTGACACGAAAGTTTGAAATTTGACAAGAAAGGAATTATATTTCTATTATTAAAAAGTAGGACAAATACTAATACTTCCAACAAAAGCAAAGGTTTTTTTAAGTAGCAGCTTTAATGAGCTAAAATTAATACACAAAAACACACATATTTAATGTATACAGTAAGATGAGTTTAGTTGTTTGCATGACCAATGAAATAATCTCCACGGAGATTCTACCAGATTTGGTGGAAGAAAAAAATAACTTGGCAGCACCCAAGAAGTCCCCAGGCTGGGAAACCAGATTATCTGTCTTCCAAGTTTTTGTAAAGTACATGTCTTTTCAGTCAAAACTAGGAACTAGTTATTCCAAACTGAGAACTAAGAACAAAGTTCCCCTACCCTGTTAGATCCTGTAGATTCTTCAGTGTTCAGCTGGCCTCTCTGGTTCCTTTCACTGACCTACTTCTTTGTGTCCTACTTTTTCTTCTGTTTTCCTTCTTCCTTTTTTTTATTCATTTATTTAATTAATACAGCTCTTTTTTTTTTCTGTTGCACAGATTAAGTCTTCTTATTTCTAGGACACTATTTGAGTAGGATCACACCAGTACTTCTGTTGGTTTTACTCCAGCTTACTTTCTGGTGGTCTGTTGCCCCAGGGCTCACCTGGGGCTGGGTTGCCCCTATGGCTGTCTCCTCCCTCATTCTCTAGGGTTCCTGGCTTCCCATCTTCCCAGCCAGAATCTTGATCATCAGCCTCCAGGGACTGTGTTCCTCCAGCTTGGTCTTTTTTGGTGTTCCTTCTCCAAGGACGAAGTCAAGGTACATTAAGGAACAACTGTGTTTCCTAGTTTATGCCACCCAGGATAACTGGCAATAGTTTGGGCGATATGTGTATCTTGGTAATATAAACCCATATTCTGGGAATATACACTTGATCATTTTTTTAAAAAAATTTATATTACCAAAAAAGACAATGTTAAAGTTGTTCTACAACTGACATGACGTATAGGAGTACATTTAGCATTTGTTTTTCCCTGCATGGTATTCTCAGAGTCAAGCTGGGGATTGTTAACATTGTTTTTAGCTGTTTCTTGCAGCTGTTCACATTTTTCTCTGTGTGTGTGTAGAAATTCTACTTTGGGAAACAAGGAAGATTATTCACTTTAGGCTCACCATGCTCTTATTTGCGTTAATGAGGAAAATTTGGAGTTTTCTGTATTCCAGATCCTTTCTATAATTTTCTAGATTCAGAATTTTTAACCCTCTTTTTCATCTTAATGGTTATGAGGAAGATACAGTAACACTTTTTCTATTTTGAAATATCCTCTGACAACTTAAAAAATCAGTAGATTATAATTTGGGTGTGCAGTGAGAACCAGCATAATGAAAGTCCAAGAAAAGTTTTGAAACTGCCAAAAAAATATAGGCAGACTCATGGAAAGAAGATAATTACATGCTCGGAGAGTAATTATTTTGAGGACATTGAAAATAGATTGTCATCTTGAAGACATGATATAGTCCTAAGAGTGATTATTAAGATACTGAAATTAAAAGCCAGTTTCATTCTATGATACTGGAACACCTGAACTATAAGTTGAAGTGTGCTGATGTGCTTTTGTGTGAATCCAGCAAAACACTTCTGTAGAATTTCAATGATAAACATTTATTTTCAGGGACTTTACTAATTTTTTCTGACCACATGAGTATAAATAAATAGGTAAGGTTTTATGTGCTTACAAATTTGTTTTCTTGAATGGTGAAATTTTCCAAGAAAGTCTCTTGTTGTCAAATTCACTATTAAGATTCATTTTACTCTAAAACCAGTTGCAAATTGGACACTACTACAGTGTGTTAAATCTTGACTTTTCACTGACTCAATGAATCTGAGACTGTCTTGTTTGATTGTTTGCTGACTTTCTGATTTCCAAGTAATCAAAATACTGTTATATTCTCCACCAATTAAGTGGCTCTTTGGATATGATCCCAACAATGAGTAAGAATAAATGGCTACCTTTTAAGATGAATCTGTTCTCGTTATTAGTAGTCTAGCATTTGATAGTGGAAAAAAACTATAAGGAAACTCAATTGGCCTGAAGTTTTCAGCACAACTTTTCTCTATTCTTGGTAGAGTTATGAAGGCTTGATACTTTTTTGGAGTGAATTCATCAACCTAGTCAAGTCATTTGTCATTTTCCATTAACAGACACAGACCTCATCACATTACTCATGTCTGCATCCAGAAGGCCTGTGACTTAGGGAAATTTTAGCTCATTATTTAAAATTTCATGACAACAGGGACTCATCTTCAGTTTACTGTTTAAAAATTTAAGTCACACTCTGCAGATGAGTGAAAATGCCAGTTCTCTGACCATATGACTCTGAACACATCAAAGCATGAGAAAGGTGACCAACGTCACAGGGAACTGGGAGTGTAAGTGGCGCCATACCCCATACTGCTTATGTTGATAGGAAATGAGATCTGACCTGAGAGCCCATTAAGCATGTTCTTGCACATAATGGAAATAATACATTTCGATTCATACCCTGCTCTGTGATACAAGGCTCATCTTAGGTCACAGCCAGTTGTTGTGTCTGCAGTACTAGTGTGACTCTAAGACTGAAGGGTAGGCACTTTCCTGCGGAGGAGAGAAGGACCGAGGAATCAGGTCATGTCTTGCTCACCCATGTCTGGGAAGGTCTTAATCTTGGCGGGTAATATAACCTTTTCTGAGGGCCCCAGTCTTCTTCACTGAAAAATGATGGGATATAACTAAAAGATCTCTCAAGCTCTTTAATATTTTTTGGTTCACCACTTAGAGTGGGAAAGGGATTTTGAAATGTTGTAACAATACTTTTGACCTGCCTTAATGTGTTCATTAACATTATTTTTGTTGTGGTATGAAATATATACAGAAAAGTACAAAATTATAAGAATGCATACAGTTCAATGAATTTTTACACAATGAACACAGTAGTGTAACTTCTACCCAGATCAAGACACACAGTGTGGTAAGGACTTTAGAAGCTGCTTCTCCCCACTCCAAGGGCTTCCTGTCCTCCCCAAAGGTATTCAACCACCATCCTGACCTGGAACACTGTATATTGGAATCAGGAGTTATGCACCACTGTGCAGTTGTGAGATTCCTCCTTGTTGCTGCATCTAAATATAGCATTAGTCTACTTAGTTTGTCACATATAACTTATGTACTAAATATATAAATATACTAAAACTTATTCATTCAATTTGTAATAGACATTTGAATTTCCAATTTTTGGCTATTACAAGGAACAGCACTGTGAATATTCTCTTGGTTTGCATATATGTCTTTGAGTATATATAGGAATGGAATTTTCAGAGTCATAAATATATATGCACAGGTGCAATAGACAGTACTAATCAGCTTTCCTAAGTGACTGTGTGAAGTTACACTCCCAGAAGTGTTTGTGAAATTTTCAAAATGGTTTCAAATCCTTCCCAACACTTGGTCATGTTGATATTTTTCATTTTAGGTATCTAGTAGTGTGAAATTTCATATCAATGTATTAATTAATAAGATTGAATACATTTTATATGTTTAATGGCCACTTGAGTAACCTTTTTAGTAAAGCACTAAAATCTTTTGTACATGTAAAAGAAAGAGACCCTGTTGTTTTCCTTCTCTCTTGATGAGAGTATTGTAAACATTCTGAATATAAACATTTTTTCCCATTCTGGCACATATGTATTATAAAATCTTCTCTGACTCTGTGACTTTTTATTTAGACTTTTAATGGTCGCTTTGCTAAACAGAAATTTTTTTTTTTTAATGGAGTCCAAATTATTGATATGTCTTTGGGGTTGGTGCTTTTGTACTCTGCTAGAAAAAAAACAAAAAACAAAAACCTCTACTCGTCCCAAAGTTGCAACAGTCTTCTTCCACATGATCTCCTACAAGTTTTTTTGTTTGCTTATCACATGTAGACCACTTAATTTTTGTATATGGCATGGAAAAAAGTCAACATTCATTTTATCCATGTGGTTATTGTGGTCGATTGTTTTTAAAATGGTTGAAAGGATTTTCCTTTCTGCACCCACACTTTTGGGGTCTGGACCATTTTGCATTCTCACTGGAGATAAATGAGAGTTCCTGTTTCTCCATGTTCTCATCAGCGTTTGACATTGTCAGTGTTTTGGATTTTCTCTATTCTAAGAGGTGTGTAGTGGTGTCTCATTGATGTTTGAGTTTGCAATTCCCTAATGACATATGATGTTGAGATCTTTTTATATGCTTATTTGCCATCTATATCTGTTCTTTGATTAGGTGTCTGTTCAGATTTTTGTCCACTTTTTGTTATTGTTATTTTTATTGTTTTCTTATTCTTGGATTGTAAGTGTTATTTATATGTTTTGTGTAACCGTCCTTTATTGGCTATGTCTTTTACAAATATATTCTCCCACTCTGTGTCTTGTCTTCTCATTTTCTTGACATTTATTTCACAGAGGAGACATTTTTTATTTTAATGAAGTACAGCTTGTCATTATTTCTTTCATTGATTGTGCCTTTGATGTATCAAAAAAGCCGTTGTCATATCCAAGGTCACCTAGATTTTCTCCTATGTTATTTTCTAGGAGTTCTATAGTTGTGCATTTTATATTTAGCTCTATGATCCATTGTGAGTTAGTTTTTGTATGGAGTATAAAGTCTACATTTAGATTCATTTTTAAAATTTATTTATTTATCTTATTTTGTTTTTTGAAATGGAGTCTCACTCTGTTGCCCAGACTGGAGTGCAGTGGTGTGATCTCGGCTCACTGTGTGACCTCTGCCTTCCGGATTCAAGTGATTCTCTTGCTTCAGCCTCCTGGGTAGCTGGGATTACAGATGCACACCACCATGCCTGGCTAGTATTTTTGTATTTTTAGTAGAGATGGGAATTCATCATGTTGGCCGGGCTGGCCTCGAACTCCCGACCTCAACTGATCCACCATCCTTGGCCTCCCTAAGTGCTAAGATTACAGGTGTGAGCCACCGTGCCTGGCAGATTAATTTTTTTGCGTGTAGATGCCCAGTTGTTTCAGTATGACCAGTTTAAAAGGCTATCTTTTCTCCATTCCACTGCCTTTGCTCCTTTGTCAAAGATTAGTTGACTATGTGTATGTGAGTTTATTATTGGCCTTTCTATACTGTTCCACTGATCTATTTGTCCATTCCTTGTAACTTTATAGTAAGTCTTGAAGTTGAGTGTTGTCAGTCTTTGTTCTCTTCCTTCAGTATTGCTCTGGTTATTTTAAGTGTTTTGCCTCTCCATATAAGCCTTAGAATCAGTTTGTTTATATCCTTAAAATAACTTCCTTTAATTTTGATTGGCATTGCACTGAAGCTGTAGATTAAAATGGGAAGAACTAATCTCCTGACAGGATTGAGTCTTCAGATCTATGGACCTGAAATATCTCTCCTTAGTTTTCCTTTGATTTATTTCATCAGAGTTTTGTAGATTTTTCTCATGTAGGTTTTATACATATTTTGCTGGATTTATATCTATTTCATTTTTGGGGTGCTAATATAAATGACATGTCTTTAATTTTCAATAAATTTTGTTTGGTTGTCACGGTTGTCACTGGCATATAGAAAAGCAATTGACTTTTGCATATTAGCCTTTTATCCTGCAACTTTGGCATAACTTATTAGTTCCAGAAGTTTCTTGGTGGATTCTTTCAAATTTCTACATAGACAATCATGTCATCTATGAACAAAGATAGTTTTATTTGTTCTTTTCCAATCTGTATACCTTTTATGTAATTTTCTTGCTTTATTACACTAGATAGTACTTCCATTACAGTGTTGAAAAGGAGTGGTGAGAGGAGTCATTCTTATTTGTTCCTGATTTTAGCGGAGAAACTTTACATTTCTCACCATTAATTATAATGTTAACTGTGTATTTTTTGTAGATGGAAATTCTCTTCTATTCCTAGTTTGCTGGAATTTTTTTTTTTTTATCATGAATGAGTGTTAAATTTTATCAAATGGTTTTTTTCTTCATCTATTGATATGATCATGTGTTTTTTCTTCTTTAGACTATTGATGTAATAGGTTACATTAATTGACTTTTGAATATTGAACAGGCCTTGCAGACCTAGGATTAATCCCACTTGGTCATAGTGTATAGTTCTTCTCATGCATTGTTGGATTCAATTTGCTAACATTTTGTTGAGAATTTTTGTATCTATGTTTATGAGAGATAAGAAAAACTTTCTTTTCTTGTGATATGTTTGTCTGGTTTTGATATCAGGATAATGCTGACCTCATCTTATAATTTAGGAAGTATTCCCTTTGCTCTGATTTATTGGAAGAGATTGTAGAGAATTAGTGTAATTTCTTCCCTAATCTCTGGTGTAATTCACAGAAAACCCATCTGGGCTATTTGTTGCTTTTTATGCACAGAGTCCTGAGCTCTGAAGCAGTGGAACGTGAGACTGGGGTCCTAGAAATGAGCCAGAAATCTTCCAATCAAGGTGGACAACCATGCAGAGCCCATTTTGGAGGATGATCTGCCATTGCTCATTATATTGTGATTATAGGTTTTTGTTTTTTGGTTTTCTCAGGGAAGGGCCTATTGAAATTTATAGGAGGGATTTAGTTGCTATTTGAAAACACAAAAATATTTAAATACTCTTCACCAAATGCATAAATTATACCAAAGAACACCCTGGCAGAGGAGAGGATAATCTATTTATGGAAAAAGAAATTATTAGTTGATCTTTAGCCATCTACCAATGAATTTTAGCAAGGTTAATTTTCTGCCTGACTTGGGGGTCATCAGAAATCATCCTGAACATAGAGCATTGCTGGTGGAAATCCAGTGTTCCATGAAGAACCTCTAGAATCTGGAAGATAATATACAGGTGTCCCTTACCCTAGAGGGAAAAAGAATAAAAAGCAAAGAAAGAAAGAAAATTCCAGTCTTTGAAAAAACTGTGCTTTATTTTTATAATGCCCATCTTTTGGTTGGTTCTGGCAAGAAGCGTGCATAAAAGGTGTGGTGTCCATCATAAGAGCTTCTCACATTGAAAACTGGCTGTAATTATTCAGTTGCACTTTTCCTCATAAGTTTAAGAAATTTAATAAGTACAAATCGTCTTTTTGGAACAAGTACAATGTATAATAAATAATTTCAGAAATTGAAGTCTCTGTATTTAAATATAATTAAGATAAACATTATATTGTACCTCAGGAGACAAAAAGTTCTCCTCTTTGTATACATAATGGGGGAAAAGGGCATAATTAGTTGTATGTCCTTTGGTTACTCTGTGGGCAGTTACTAGTAGCTCACCTCCTCTTTGTTTCAGCACTGCTCAAGCTATCTGCCTTGCTGATCAACCAAAGCCTGTGAAGGAATATAAGTACCCTGAGAAATTGCCAGGAGAATTATATGATGCAAACACACAGTGCAAGTGGCAGTTCGGAGAGAAAGCCAAGCTCTGCATGCTGGACTTTAAAAAGGCAAGTGATTATTGGCACATGCTCAATGCAACATGATTCATAAGACTGTTTTATTTAGTGTAACTGATGTTGATGTATTCTGCATTTATTGGGTACCTACCAAATGTCAAATCCTGTATGTTAAGCCTGGTCCTGTATAACAGGGAACACATGTTTCACTGGCAAAGAAGATGACAGGAGATACTGTTGTGGGTATCAATTTTCATTTGAGAGCCGACTTGGCCTGTTAAGTTGGATCTTTCTTTCTGATTTATCATGTGGGAGTTCAGCAATAACGTTTAGTCAGTGTAAGTTGGCAAATTAATACTCTGCATTTTTTTAAATGGTTTAAAAAAAACAAAGTCCCTCTCCTCTCTCCCAATATAGGCATATTTTATTATAAAGCAGCAGCCTACCTAGGGCTACTGATTAATAAATTTCCCTCAAACAAGGTATTTATAGAGTTGTCTCTTATAGAAGGTAGTATCTACTCCGTCAACCCCAGGAACTTTACCAGAGTGATTTACTAACAGAAATTCCTCATGTAACACAGAGACATATGCTCTTGCTAGAAAGGGAAAATTGAGATTTAGGAACCTGCTCTATCAAACACAGGAAAAGCTACCCATAAATTAAATAAAAGTAACTATTGTTAAGGTTTCTTTTATTCTAGTTTATAATAAAATCAAGAAGAAATTAGAGAAAAATATAGTCCTCCAGAAACTTCCACAGATTTCAAAATGCATTGGGAATACTCCCAACTTAAATCTAACGTGATAATCTTCTTTCTTCTAAAGTCAAGCAGAGCTCCCCCAGAGATCAATTCCAGCTCTGTGCCAGAACTGGATCCTTATCTCCTCAGCTGGGGAGTCCCAGACTGGAACAAGAGCTGTAAATCCGTCAGCAGCAACAGCCATTCTCAATAGTGCCTTTTCTTGTGGGCAGAAGATGTGAATTTCCTAAGAAATTTTTTTTTGAGTGTTACTCTTCTGTTAAGGAAAATGGACATAAAACTAATGGTTTTTTTTTTTTTCAGAGGCAGGATCTTCTAGATCGTGCTTCTGGTTTCCGTGGTAGTTAACTTTGTGACCATGGACTGTGTCATTCATGGTGCCCTGGTGTCATTTGGAAAACATAGGCAATGAAAAGTTAAATGCAAGGTGCATTTTTATTATTGAAGAAATATTTATATGCAGAGAAACACATTCATTTTACATACACAATCTGAATTTTAACAAATGTATTCTCCCATGTCACTGGCATCTTAATCAAGACACGTTTTATTTACATAAAACCAAAACCTTCCCTGTGCCCCCTCTTTCAACCCCTCCCTGACTCCAGTAAGTCACAGTTATTCTCATTTCTATCATAATTGCTAAATGTTGCCTGCTCTTGAACGTTATAATTACCTTGCTCCATATATTAATATTAAAAGTAAATTGTATAATATTTCGCCATGAATAAGTATGATGTTAGCTGTTGATTTTCATACAGATACCCCTTATCAAACTGAGGAAGTTCATCTCTAATCCCAATTCGTTTAGAGATTTTATCACAGAATTGTGTTGAATTTTGTCAAATTTTTTTCTACATCTATTGATATAGTTATATTGTTTCCTCCTTTGTTATGTTACTGTGGTGAATTACATTGATTGATCTTTAGTTTTTTCCATTGGACTTTGAATGTTAAGTCAATCTGCATTCCTGGGATAACCTCACTAGGTCGTGATCTATTGTTCATTTCTATAATCTGCTGAGTTGATTTGCTAATATTTGCTCATGATTTTTACATTTGTGTTCTTGATTGATATTATTGGGAAATTTCTTTCTCATAATTTCTTTTCAAGAATTGATTATCAGAGTTGTGCTGACCTAATAAAATCAGTTGACAGTATCCCCTCCTCTTCTGTTTTCTTGAAGAGTTTGAAAAAGGTTGGTGTTGTTTCTTCCTTAAATGTTGATTAGAATTCACCAGTGAGTTCTGTGTATGAAAAGGTTTTTGTAATTCCTGATTCAACTACACTAACAGATAAAGCGTTATTCCGAAGACCCTCCTAGCTAGACTGATCAAATTCATTGGAAAAAGTAAAGAAATCATTAAAAGTGACACTAAAGGAGATATTTTTTCAACAAATGACTATGAATTCCTTTAATTACTGTAAGATCTGTAATGATATATCCTCTTTCATTCCTCATAATGATAATATGTATTTTAAAATCGTTTTTTTCTTATCAGTCTAGTTAGGAGTTTATCATATTACTCCTTTCAAAAACATCAATATTGGGCTTAATGTTAATTTTTAAAATTTGTTTGTTGGATTCTTTTCTATTTCACTAAGTTCTGTTTTGTCTTTATTATATTCCAAGGCTGAGTATGTGTGTCTTTTTCGTGCTCTTTGAAGCAGCAGCTTGAATCACTGACTTTCAACCTTTTCTTATTTTCCTAATATAACCAGTTAATGTATGTAAAGCTATTCATGTCTTTGTAAGAATACATTAGCTGTATTCTGAAAATGTTTACATATTGGGTTTTTAATATTATTAAGCGTATCTTCTAATTTAACTAGTAACTTCTTCATTAACCAACCTATTACTTAGAAATCTACTAAATATCATTTAATTGCCAAATAATTCTCCAGATAACTTATTAGTTTTGATTTCTAATTTCGTAATTTTGTTCAGAGAATATACTCTGCATATACTTTTGAAATGTATTGACACATATTTCATAGCGTAGCATGTGATCTATGTTGGTGAACATTCTGTGGAGACTTGAATATAAATTCTGCAGTGGTTGGGTAGAATATTCAAGAAATAACTATTTTTTAAATAATATTTCTTACACCTTCTGCATCATCCGTCGTATTTCCTACTTGTTTCACCAGTTTCACAAAGATGAGTGTTAAAATCTCCAGCAAGGATTACGTATATTTCTATTTCTCATGTTAGTGCTATTAGTTTCTGTTTTATATATTTTGAAGTTTCATAATTAGGTGCACATACATTTAGAATGGCTATGTCTTCTGACTCTTTTCTCATTGTAAAATACCCTCCTTTATTGTTGGGTAATATTACTTTGCTTGAATTCCACTTATCTGACATTAATATAGCCACATCAGCTCACTTGGGATTGCTCTTTGCATGATGACGTTCTCCATTCTTTTACTTTCAATTGATGTGTGTGTTTATATAAAATGTGTCTGCTCTAAACATCCTTTTGCCTAGTATTGCTTTTCTGTTCATTTGAACAGTCTCTGACCTTTCACCAGCATGTTTAATCTCTTTATATTTAATGTAAAAATTATGTAGTAGACTTAAATCTACCATTTTGCTATTTGTTTTCTATTAGTCTCATTTCTATTTTGTTTCTCTGTTCCCTTTCTTCTGCCTTCTGTTAGATTAAACTATTTTTTTAATTTAGTATTTTACCTTGACTTGCTTTTTAACTATACTTCCTTATGTTGATTTATAGTGGTTGCTTTAGAGATTACAGCATGCATCCTTAGAGCCTAGGCAGAATTAACATTGTGCCTACTTTCTGCAAAATGCAAAGTTCTTACAACAAATAAGTCCATACATCCCTCTTCCTTGCAATCATTGACATGTATTTCATTTCTCTGCAAATTAAATGCCACAAAATGCAATGTTGTAGTTTTTGTTTTAAAATAGTTGCTTTTAAATAAGACAAGAAATTAGACCATCTTTTATATTTACTGTTTAGTATCTATGTTTTCCTGTAGGTCTGTTTCAAAGTGGTATCATTTCCCTAAGGCCTAAAGAACTTCCTTTAGTATTTATTCTAGCACATAGTTGCTAACCGCAAATTATCTTCAGTTTTCTTTATCTGAAAATGTCGAGAATTCATCCTCAATTTTGAAGATGAAAAGTGTTTAGATAAATCAGTGAAATATACTTTTGGCTTAGTGTAAGTTTTAGTTCTGGAATTCCATTTTTTATAGTTTCTGTTTATGTTCTGCATTTTCCCATTAATTCATTTATTATCTCTACTTTTTCTTGAATAGTATATTAGTTTATGTTATAGGTATTTCTATTATATTATGTTATTACATATAAGGTGAGTCCTGTTGATCCCCGAAGACTTTATTTTATTCTTCATTAGGGCTCGTCTCTTTCCGTTTTCTCTGGGCCCCGTGGTGTAGCCACTACTCTCGCATGTGGTTCTTCCCCATGAGGCATGGACTTCTGGGCTTTCCACTGAATGCCCAGGAGGCTCATTGAGGTCTCTCTACTCTGTGTCAGCCAAAACTCTAGTTTCTCCCAGCCCTAAGCATCCTCTGTCTTGAAGCCCTCATCAGCTTTCAGCCTGCAGCTGTGGTCCTCTGCTAGGCCACCTGGAATATCCTCCTGTGTGGTGACAGCTGCTCACCCCTTACCATTAGGACCTGCAGCAAATCCTAAGATAGACACCTGGGGCCCCCAGCCCAATGTGACATTTTTCTATATGAGCCGACTCTCAATTAGCTACCGAACAGGCCTCAACTCTGACCTCTGCATCCTCCAATCAGTGAGACTGCTATCATCCCCCTGGGCTGCACCTCCCCGTAGCAGGGGTCTGCAAAGTGCTCCCAGGCAGAGAGGTGGGCAACTGTGGCGCTCTCCACGCATGTTTTCCTTCTCTGGAGCATCACAGTACTGTGTTGACTGTTGTCGAGACCTGAAACAATTGGTCCATATATGTGGTGTATAAAATTTCATAGTTTTCTGGCAGTTTTGTTTTGTTTTGCAGAAAAGTGAATTTGATGCCAGTTACTTTATAGTGGACAGTAGAAGTAAAGTATCTTTTAAAATTAAACAAACAATACATCCATTAACATCACATAATGTCAGATCATTCCTTATGATATAACATTGTTCTTTAACACAAACTTTATGTGTTTTATTTATTTATTATTTATTTATTTTGATGGAGTCTTGCTCTATCACCCAGGTTGGAGTGTAGTAGCACCATCCCAGCTCTCGGCTTACTGCAACCTCTGCCTCCCAGGCTCAAACCTCAGCCTCCTGAGTAGCTAGGATGACAGGCACATGCCACCATGCCCAGCTAATTTTTTGTTGAGACAGTGTTTTGCCATGTCGGCCAGGCTAGTCTTGAATTCCTGACCTCAAGCAGTCCGCCTGCCTTGGCCTCCCAAAGTGCTGGGATTACAGCTGTGAGCCACCGCACCCAGCTTTGTATTTTCTTTTAAAAATTAAAAGCTATTTGTGTGGCCAGTAACTCTCAGTCACCAAATCTCAAAATTACATATGGTGTGGCAGTTAGAGATTTTTTTTTATTTTCTATGTGAATTGAAACATCTCAGAACAATTTAAACTGTAAAACTTATTTTTTTAAATGAACACCTGCTAAATTGTTATTTAAAAGGGCCTATTTTGTTCAGATGAAATGTAGAGATCAGGAAGTTTCTTAATGGGAGGATATAAAACAAGAAATAACAATAAGAAGCAAATGACCCAGGGGCCAGACCAGCCCTGGGCACAGTAGACTCACTCAGAAATATGCTAATCTAGATGATGGATGGAAGATATTTTAGGAAGGGATAAATCTCTTTTAAATACCTAACACTATTTAGTTTGAAAAGTGAATAGACAATGTAAATGTGTATGCATCCATTTTTTGTATATGAGAATGTGTATTTGGTGTATATGTATGTTTACATACTTACATATAATACATGACACATATATGACAATGGATTTTTCTGTCCACTGATGTGGAGTGATAATCAGGATTAGTAATAAAAGCATCTCACTGCTTGAAAAATAATGACAATGCACTGTATATCTGACTGTAACATCAATTGTAACTGCATTCTTTCTTTCCATAAGTTATTGGGGTACAGGTGGTATTTGGTTACATGAGTAAGTTCTTTAGTGGTGATTTGTAAGATTTTGGTGCACTCATCACCCGAGCAGTGTACACTGTACCATATTTGTAGCCTTTTGTCTCTCGGCCCCACTCCCGCTCTTCCCCGCAAGTCCCCAAAGTTCACTGTATCATTCTTAGGCCTTTGTGTTATCATAGCTTTGCTCCCACGTATCAGTGAGAACATACAATATTTGGTTTTCCATTCCTGAGCTACTTCACTTAGAACAATAGTCTCCAATCTCCTCTGGCTCACTGCAAATGCTGCTAATTGATTCCTTTTTATGGCTGAGTAGTATTCCATCATATATATACACCATGGTTTCTTTATCCACTTGTTGATTGACGGCCATTTGGGTTGGTTTCACGATTTTGCAATTGTAAATTGTGCTGCTATAAACACGCGTGTGCAAGTATCTTTTTTGAATAGTGGCTTCTTTTCCTCTGGATAGATACTCAGTAGTGGAATTGCTGGATCAAATGGTAGTTCTACTTTTAGTTCTTTGAGGAATCTCCACACTTTTTTCCATAGTGGCTGTACTAGTTTACATTCCCACCAGCAGTGTAGAAGTGTTCCCTGTTCACCGCATCCACACAAACATCTACTGTTTTTTGATTTTTTGGTTATGGCCATTCTTGCAGGAGTAAGGTGGTATTGTGTTGTGGTTTTTATTTGCATTTCCCTGATCATTAGTGATGTTGAGTAGATTTTCACGTTTCGGCCATTTGTATATCTTCTTTTGAGAACTGTCTATTTATGTCCTTAGCCCATTTTTTAATGGGATTGTTTATTTTTTTCTTACTGATTTGTTTGAGTTCATTGTAGATTCTGGATATTAGTCCTTTGTCAGGTGTGGAGATTTTGAAGATTTTCTCTCACTCTGTGGGTTGTCTGTTTACCCTGCTGACTGTTCCTTTTGCCATGTGAAAGCTCTTTAGTTTAATTAGGTCCCAGCTATTTATCTTTGCTTTTGTTGCATTTGCTTTTGGCTTCTTGGTCATGAAATTCTTTCCTAGCCAATGCCTGAAGGGTTTGTCCAATGTTATCTTCTAGAATTTTTATAGTTTCAGGTCTTAGGTTTAAGTCCGTAATCCATCTTGAGTTGAAGAGTGTAGTACAGACAATTTGAGGAAGTGAATCTGGTGGTGTGCCATTCACAATATTGAAGCACCACAATACAGTTTCAGCCCAGCCATCTGAAAATGTTGGTTTTACCTGGGGTGTTATGTTGTGATGATAAACCTTAACCAAGTTTATATTACTGAAATTGGTCTTTGTGAACATAACTCTTAAATTATGGACTAGAATGAAAAGAGAGAGGCTTCATTAAAGGTAGTGTACCTTAGCTGCGAAGATAAAGCAACAGTGAATATTCTGCATAGGGTTTGGCTCTTTTCTGCCCAAGTTAGGTATTTGTTATTAAAAACATGTTGTCTTCATCGCGTACCTATCATGCTTTGTCAGTGTTGCTTCGGTGGCCTGACCCTGCAATCTGAAACATAAGTCACTGGAATTGCTTTGAAATTTGATCACCTCAGCATCCTAGGTACTGTTTTTAAACTGGGAGTTCCCCCAACACCCAGCAAGTCTTACATTCCAACTGTCTGGACTCTAGAACCATGATTTAATAGGATCTTTGTTCCAAGAAGACTCTGAAGTTTCATTAAGAATATAATGACCTACAACTTTTATTAAAGTGCTTTAATAAAATCATGGTATGTTACATACCATGAAGTTAGCAGTTAAGTCAAAGTGATAAAATTGGAGGGAACAATTGGTTTTTGGCTGTTCATTTGTAGTTTACTTTTTTTTTTTAACTTTTTCTATTTAATGTTTATGGATACATAATAGTTGCACATATTTATGGGGTACTTGTAATACATTGATGCTAAAACAGAAGAGTTCCCTTTTCCTCCTTGCAGGACGTGCGACAGGGGTGTGGCTCACTCCTCTGTCACCCCTCTGCTCAAACCCCTGGGGGGAGCATGCAGACAGGCAGGTACAGAGACTGTGGGGAGCACTCTCGGGCTCTGGCCCCACAGCAGCCTCTAGGAGTGGGTGTCTGCAACTCCCAAAGCCCAAGTGGGCGTGTGTTACAGTGCACTCCTTCAGCTTCGCCATCTATGGACGACTTGTGTTAACCAGCTCGATAAACCCTCTGCCTTATTCCAAGGGCAGAGGGCCAGTGTGACAGCTTTCTGTATCCCAAGCTCTTTCCCAGTGTACTGGAAAAATTAGGTCACCCCCGTGGCCTCGAAGATGAGTGTGAGGTTTTATTGTGAGTTGGAGGTGGCTCTCAGCAAGACGGATGGGGGACCGGAAAAGCAGGATGGAATGGGAAGGTGGTCTTCCCCAGGAGTCAGGCTGCCCAGTGGCCAGACCCTTCTCTGGCTGCCCCCAGCTGAATTCCCCTTAGCATCCAGACATCCCCCCTCTCTTCCTTTGCTGCGTCATTCATCTTTCCGCTGTCACTGGTCTGCCAGTCTGCTGGTGTCTGCTGGTCTATTCCTCTACTTCTCTTGACCACATTCAGCCACTGTGTGTGCCCATTAAGATCTCAGGTTTCTGTGGACACAGGATCAGGGGCATGGCAGGCCAGAGTAGTCTTGGAAAATGTCACATTTGGGCATGAAAACAGGAGTGTCTGTTCTCACCTAGGTCTGTGGGCACAGGTCTGAGGGTGGAGTCCTCTCCAGGGACCCTGCCTTCTCTACTCAGCACCTCCCTGCCCCCTCCCATATCAGTACAGGCATATAATGTGTAATGTTCAAAGTGAAGAAACTGGAATATCCTTACATTAAATGTTCATCATTTCTTTGTGTAAGGAACATCACACTCTTCTGGTTATTTTGAAATATACAATAAATTGTTGTTAACTATCGTCAGCCTATGGTCCTACTAAACATTAGGTGTTATTCCTTTTATCTAACTGTATTTTTGAACCCACTAACCAACTCCTCTTTATTCCTTCCATCCTCCTCCACGACACTTCTCAGTCTCTCGTAACCATCATTCCACCACTATGAAATCCATTTTTTCACTTCCATATGTGAGTGAGAATGTACACTATTTTTATTTTGTCATCACAACTCTTTAAGACACTATAGTTTTTTTTTGTCTGGGACAGAGTGTCATGTTTATTAAATGGCAGACAAGTACATCTATAGGATATCAAGGTCCCAAATGATGTTTTAAATGTCAAGAGACAATACCATAGGTTATGTGATTTTCAAGTTTCTTCTAACTTTGTGATTTATTCCAGCCTTGAGGACTGGAGTTGGGGATTGAGCAGGTTCCAAAATGAGGCTGAAAAACAGAGATGGCATGAGCCAAGTCACAGACTGAATTAGAGAGCCACATGATTTGGCAGTGAGCTGTCACCGGCATCCTATATTTGAAGGCTTTATACTTTAAAAAGTTGACAGCCCATCCCTTTCACAATATCTTCGTCAGTATTTATTCTGTAAAATGCTCCCCCAAAACTACAACATAAGAATATTCTGAAATTACTCTGAATGGTAGTCTGAATCATGGTCATCTTAAGTCATCTTTGGCTTTTTATGATCACAGTTTCCTGATTCTTGCTAATGTTATTGTACGTAAAGCTTTCCTGGTCCTCTGTCACTGGTTTTCACAGGAGCAAATGAGTACATATTCAATGTGCCCAGAAAGCATTTATTGAAAGACGAGTAGCAAGCACTGTTCCAGATAATGATAAGGAACATAGTAAAAAAATTTAACATTTTAAAACACAATTTACCTTGTATTATCTTGAGTAGTCTTAGCAACAGCCCTGTGAATGAGGACCCTAGCTCCCTAAGGTCACAGCAGTCACACGGCAGAGCCCTGAACGCAGATGGAGACCTGTGCCATTGTCTCCGCGAGCCCTTAAAGTGTGAAAGGAAGTGTGAAGTGCCTTCGTGCCTTTACTTTGGGTGCCAGGCCCTGAGCCGAACACATTACCTATAACCACTGCATTTGGCCCCCAGGACAAGTCAATGATTTGCTCTTGTTAACCTCATGTGCACACTGAGGACGCAGGGGTCCTGCCTGCCCAGATCTGCCTGCAAAATCCACACTGGATCTGCTTGTCTACCTAGGAATCCCAAACTCTACTGGACCATTGTGGCCATCTCCCAGATCACCCAACCACATGAGCACCTTCTGCTTTCACATTCATTCATTCATTCATTCAGTATGAAGGAATCTGTTTTCACACTTATTCATTCATTCCTTAGGTATGCGTGCTCAGCCTCCTGAAGCAGGAGGTCTCTATGCCCCATCAGTCCGGGAGGTCTCTGTGAGCCACCCAGGGGCTGCCCCACCTTTCTCCCTAGCTCCGGTTCTGACCTATCATACTGCCACACAGACATAGAGTCAGTGTGCACAGGCTGTGGTTTTAAGGGAGTTTATTTTTATCCTGGCATTCTATCAAGTTGTCATTCTTGCAAACAAATAGAACTGTCCAGTTGTCTGTTTGGAGAATTACATTCAGGGCCCTTAAATTCATGGGTTCTTTGGGTTCTGCATACACTTTTTATCTCCAAACACCATTCTGGCCAAGAACAGAGGCCCCTGACACCATACACTAATGAACATAATTAAAGCCTGTCTGAAGGAGAGCAAACCAGGATGCTCAGCAGCAGTCTTCATGGGAGCAGCCATAGGAGCATCACTGTCTATTCCCTGCTGACAAAGACCTCAGCCAGGCAAAGCCCTGGCCATCAACACAACACACTTACCACAAGGGAGAGGATCCCAGGGGATGCAAAAGATCATGACATTTAATTGCACAGTGATTGTAACCATATGAGATTTTAAACCATAGCGCAATATGAAAGCAATTGATATCTGAATTGAAACACTGAACGTTTACTTGTTAATATTTCAAGCTCCAAAATCTGGTTTATTAGTGAAGGAGATACAGCCAGGGAAAATATGAAGCTGTGTCTTAAAGTACCTTAACTTCTAAGTATATAATGAAATACATGCAGGAGATTTAAGAACTAGTGTTAAAACCCTTCATGAGATGACTCACACAATGCAGAAAACCATCTTTTCACATAGTTGAAATATGGAGTGAGATCACCATGCAGCAAAATGCCATCTTCCCAGCTGCACTACGTTGATGTGCTTCACTGCCTGCATTTTCCTCATAACATGAATCACCCAGTAGATGCAGCCATTTAATTTATTGGGGAATAATGCAGTACTTGTTTAAATATTCTGAACAGTTGTGCAGACAATTTAAGAAATGTTTTCAACATGTCCAGTTGAGTCTACCACCAGCATTCCAGAAGGTTCCATCATTTCACAAGTCCTACTGTTTGCCCTTCATTGAGACATTCCTTTGAACTCAGTAAAAACAATGCCTTGCACTTGGAGAGTCTTTTATAGTTTATAAATCTTTATCACTGGGGCATCTCTTTCTGTATGCGCTAATTGGTGATTTACAGCAAACTCCTTCTTTACCCTATGAAAACCAAGAAGCAAAGGGGGTCATATTCACAATAGAACCTCTTGCCTGGCAAGATGCCTCACATATTTTAAGCTTTAATCACAGATTTGGGGATGGTGGCTGCATGGTTAAATGGTTGGATGGATGGATGGATGGATGGATGGATGGATGGATGGATGGATGAATAGATGGACAGATGGATGGACGGACAAGCCAACAAGCATCCTAAACATTCTTAATTTAAAAATAAGAATTCAGACTTGGAGAGGTTCATGGAAGGTGGGGTTGAGAAGGATACATTATGAAATATTAAGTTTAGGTTTTTTTAACTTTTTATAGTTTTCTGTAATGTCTGAATTAAGCATAGTTTACATTTTAATTTAGAAAATATAATTTGTTAAATAGATAATATATAAATAAAACAAATAAAGTATAAGAGATAGAATTAATTTGAACCAAGTCTAGAACATGAGTCTCCTTACTCCTCACTCTATTATATGCTATCATATTGCTAAGTAGGCATTTGCTTGTAAATTATATCTGTTGTTTTCACCTTAAATCTCTCAGTGATATTTTTATTATAGATGAATGTACAATATGATGTAATCCTAATGACCTTTTAAAAAATTTCTTTAGGACATCTGTAAAGCCCTGTGGTGCCATCGTATTGGAAGGAAATGTGAGACTAAATTTATGCCAGCAGCAGAAGGCACTATTTGTGGGCATGACATGGTAAGAAGCTAACTGTAGGTACAGCATCGTATTCAGATGCTAGTCTTTCAACCCATCCATCTTTACTCCTCTTGCATAGGTATTTTTAAAACATGTATTTCTCATATACATATGCATACCCATGCTCCTATCAAACACTGTGTTTATTTTATATTGATAATGTGAAGAGGAATCCTTTTCTCACTTTTGTGAAAATAAAATTGATGAGATACCTGGAATTCATAGACACAGAAATCAGACAATAGGTGATGACAGAGTCAGTCTATTGAGGGGAAACATAAGCCATTGACGACCATTTATCATGGAAAGGAACAACATTAAACAGTGCTGTGAAAGTCACAGAACATCAGTTTGAAGACCCTGGAGCACATCATTTTCACCTATTGTTGCCCCTGTGAGAAGAGAGAGAGCTATAGTAGAGAAAAGAAGAAGTATACAAGATGTTGCCGCAATGTGGACGCAGTTGGAGACCATTCATTATCCTAGGCAAACTAATGCAGGAACAGTAAACCAAATACTGCATGTTGTTACTTATAAGCAGAAGCTAAACACTGAGTACACGGGGACACAAAGATGGGAACCATAGGCCCCGGGGACTACTTGAGGGGGGATGGTGGGAGGGGGCAAGAGTTGAAAAACTATCCCATATTATGCTCGCTGCACGGGTGATGAAGTTATTCGAGTGCCAAACTTTAGTGACATGTAACCTCCGCATGTAACAAATCTGCACATGTACCCCTGAACCTAAAATAAAAGTCGGAACAAAAAGAAATATACAGGATAACAAGTTTATTACTAAATGGTAAAGAATGACAATTTCATTATTAAAACTTTAAAAAATTATCATAATACTCCATAATAATATTTTAATTCTTTCGATTTAACTTGTAATTGCATTTTTTAAATGTAAAAGACTATTGATGAAGATAGAAAGATCCTGGACCCAAATTATCACTATAAGTATTTTTGTTTTTTATGTATCTGAGTTTTTTAGTGGCATTAGTGAATATGAAATGATATTTAGGCATTGATCTAGTACAGTATTTGAACATGCCTAAATACCATTGTTCTATTATGTTTAAATACCAAAGAAAATACATCACATCTTATACATATTCAAATGTGACTAAAGACAGAAAGGTTTTAAAATGTTGACAACAATGCTAACACATGTTTTCAGGTTAAATTATTGCAATGCCAGCTGAAGAAATGAACAGAAATAAGATAAACTTATTGAGAAGAGCTCCCAGCCACCATTCATTCTGGGCACATTTCTAATATGCTTTTTTTTTTAGTTCCTCAAAGGGCATGAGATTGATCATTGAATTCTTCTAATTCATTGAATTCTGCTAGTGATCTAGTGATACAGTTGATTTAATCCATAATACGTAATGTAATAGCAATGCTTTCAGTTTCTTGAAAGAAAATGAGTGTAATGAGATATGGCGTGGAAATTCTAATTGTCAAAGACATCAGGTAATTTACTTGAATGTTATGCTGTAGATAATCATGACTTTTCTTCTGTCATTGATTAAAATGGATTCTTCAGGTGATCATTTGCAAAATTACGCCTATTTCTTAAAAGACCAACAGACTTTTTGACGTTGCCCTTGAGCTATTGCCTGCATGAAACAGGAGGTGGTTCTCCAGGCATCCTGCTTTCTTTGTGGTCAGGTGCTACTTTTTCCTAGGTAATGTAGTTGTGATGCTCTTTCAAAATAACCTGTATGTTCTGGTTACATTTTATTTATCTCAAAAGCACCATTAAGTTCATTTCCATTGATATTTGACATTATTTTCCCTTGTATTTCAAATATAGGTTTTTCCTTTGGACTGAAAAAAAAGGCTATATTGACATAGAGTAGGTTCCTACAAATTACACAGCTGAACCATGGTCCAAAGCAATAAAGTGTTCTGTCCAGGGTCACCTGGTTGTTCAGTGGCAATGTGGGACTCTGTAAGTCAAAGCAAATAACTGAGGCAAATCTCAATGAATGTAGAGGTTTACTTTTCCAAAGTTGAGGATGTGCTCTAGGAGGGGGTGGGACAAAAATCACAGGGGCATCTGTGACCCCTGCTCTTTCCAAAGAGGACTTTGATGACTTCAATATTTAAAGAGGAAAGAGGCCAGGCCTGGTGTCTCACACCTGTAATTCCAGCACTTTGGGAAGCTGAGGCGGGTGGATCACGAGGTCAAGAGATCGAGACCATCCTGGCCAACATGGTGAAACCCTGTCTTTACTGAAAATACAAAAAGTAGCTGGGCACGGTGGCAGGTGCCTGTAGTCCCAGTTACTCGGGAGGCTGAGGCAGGAGAATCGCTTGAACCCAGAGATGGAGGTTGCAGTGAGCCAAGATCGTGCCACTGTAATCCAGCCTGGGCAACAGAAGGAGAGTTGATCTCAAAAAAAAAAAAAAAAACAAGAAAAAACAAAAACAAAAACAAAAGAAAGAGAAGCAAGGGAAGCAGGAAAGAAGAAAAGAGGGGAGAGTAGACAAATGAGACCAGCAGGTACATTTTTTTGACGCTTCAGTCAACACTCACTGAATCCACATTTTACATGTGAGTGGAGATTGAGGATTTGTGAGGATAAAGAAAACAGAGTCGAGGAAGCAGGCAGATACGCATTTGTCTGGGGTGGGTGGAGAGGTGAGTTTTAGTCTTGTCTTTGTCCTGTATCTGTGAAGAGAATTAATTCACATGGTCATGGTGCAATAAATTCATTAATTCACATGGTCATGGCGCAATTAATTCATTAATTCACATGGTCATGGCGCAATTAATTCATTAATTCACATGGTCATGGTGCAATTAATTCATTAATTCACATGGTCATGGTGAAATTAATTCATTAATTCACATGGTCATGGTGAAATTCAACAGAGCTCTGTTTTGGGGTAAACATTTGGAGGCCCACAGAGAATTTCCTGGTGAGTAATTTGTGAGGGAGGCTGCCCGTGGAGACACGTGGCCTTCCATCTTCACAGCTCTCTAGAAACAGAATGGGAGGTGGTTTTTGCACGACCCAGTTCTCAAGCTTAACTTTTCCTTTTGGTATAGTGAGTGTGAAGTTACGAGATTTTATTTTCGTTTCATACATTGTATTTTCTCAGGCTGCTAACAAAGACATACTTGAGGCTGGATAATTTATAAGGGAAAGAGGTTTATGGACTCACAGTTCTACATGACTGGGGAGGCCTCACAACCATGGTGGAAGGCAAAGGAGAAGCAAAGTCATTATCTTACATGGCGGCAGGCAAGAGGGAGCTTGTATAGGGGAACTCTCATGTATAAAACTATCAGATCTCATGAGACTTATTTACTATCATGAGAACACCATGGGAAAGACCCGCCGCCATGATTCAATTACCTCCTACCGGGTCCCTCCCATGATGCATGGTAATTGTAGCTACAAGTCAAGATGAGATTTGGGTAGGGACACAGCCAAACCATGTAAGACATCCAAGTCTCATGTAAACAGTCCCTTTTGATATTAGTCGTGTGTCTGTGTGTCATTGTCATTGGTTTGCATGTGCCCCTGTGGCTTATCAGTTTAGATGTGTGTGTGGCCAGCGGTCAGTATCCCAGTGTTGTTCTTCTTGATGGGACCCCGTCTCCTCTCTCTGCTACTAAGGATGCTGCTGAGGCTCCACAGTGGTTTTATGAAGTGGTAACATAGACTGATACTTATTTCATTTTTAATGTCAAATGCTTAACTTAGTGCATTGTGTACATTTCATCCTCAAAGCAGCCCTACAGGTAGCCTAGTGCAGTCCCCACTGGACATTCCAGAGCTCTTCTGGGAAAGGCCCTGGGTTCCTCTGTGGTCACCCCAGGAGAAATCCAGGGCAAGGGGCAGGGGCCACAGCTAAGATGCGTGCCTGAAGGATTCTAGCTCTTCAGTCACTGGGGACCCCTCTTGTGAAATCAAACCAGCTCTCACTGTGTGATTCCATCAGGTCCAGAGCTAGGCACTTGGCCTAGTGCTTACATTGAACCCTCCTTCTGAACTCATTCTGGTAGTTTCTATCATCCCTAATTTCAGAAGAGGACACGGGGCTCAGAGCACATGGGTGCCTTCCCCGGGTCACACAGCTCGCAGAGCTGATCTGTGATGCCCGTTTGATGACTCAGTGCTGTTTTTTCTGCTTCAATACACTGCTCCCCTGCATCTGCTGCGTTTAGGTGTGACGTGCTTATTTTGTGAACAGCAATGGCCACAGGCATAAGCACTTTGTTGTGGCATCTTCCTCTCTAAGATAAAGCCTTTTTCATGAGTCACAGTGTCTGTCAATCAGACACAAAACTGTGATAAAGTCAGTCCTAAGAAACCTAATTGGTATTTCAGTGGAAATCTATATGTCTATTTAACACAGCATTCTTAATCTTGACCTGATGCCTCCAACCATCTATTATCTGCCTAAAATTAGATCTAATATTGTGTGTGTGTGTGTGTCTACGTGCCCCTGTATTTCCCACAACCCCCTTAGCAGAAGATATAGTGCTTTCTCATCAGATTCTCAAAATTTTTTTGTTTTAATACTTTATAAAATTAGGAAAATCATTTAAGTATACTCTAACAGAAATAGCAAAAGATGTAAAAACTGAAGTTACTTTTGCATTGACTTAATAAATGTATATTTCGCTATTTCCTTTCTCATTACTTTTGATTGCAAAAACTGCAGTTACTTTTGCATCAGCCTAATACAAGGAATTGCAATGGTCATTATCACAGCAAAAAACTGGAATACTGCAAATGTCCATTGATAGAGGACTAGTTGGATAAACACCCTGTGGAATATTATGTGTCTGTAAAAATATGATGAGGGTCGTGTCTATATACTTCTGTGGAATGATGTACAGAACAAATTGTTAAGTGGAAAGGTAGGATGGAAAAACATCTGGGTAATATGCTGTCATTTATCAAAGAAAAGTAAATACTAATCAATAGTTATTTGCTTACATTAAAAAGAATAAACCCTAAATGCTGAAAAGCTTGTAATTATTTTAGATAACTTAAAATGCTATTAAATAATCCCTAAACATCAAAGGCGGAATGAAACATTTTGACCTAATGTATCAAGTTGTTGACTTAACCAGAATCCTAACAGAGGAATTATTTCAAGAGACTTTAAACTCCAGTAATTAGTCTGTGCATTCCAAATGGGATAGATTCAGTGGAGAAAAAAATGCTACAAATAATTTTAAGCTGTTTTCAGTAATCATGTTATTGTTGACGGATTTATTTTGCTGGGATAAAGGAAGTACTAAATGTGCTTATGTTGTTAAGAATCAAGATTTTTAATATATAAAAGAGATACATATATAAAATCAAAGGAGCTAAGTAACATTTAAAATTTAAAATTAATACATCTCTAAGAACTAATGAAGTATTTTTTCTTTAAAATTAAAATTTTTAAAGATTAAATTAAAATGTAAAGAAAAAATTAAAATTAAAATTGTTAAAGAGGCTACAACCTCTTAATCTAGTTTTCTCAATAAAAGGAGCCAGAACTTCTCATGTAAATGGATGATTCCAGGCCTATAACAGGTATAAAAAGTGTAGTAGAAGTTCCTCTTCAAAGAGACTTCTCTCCCCATCTAATTAGGAATAAATAGTAACTTCCCTTAGAAGCACAATTTATTCAAAGACCCGTGCTAACATTCTTAGATATCTGCTAGCTGTAATAAAGAAATCAATGTACTCTGTGTTCTTAGCTCCCACATTTTGGCCTAAATATTTGCCCTGGCATGCTTATACTGGTCCAAGCAAGCATTAGGCCATAGCCTGTTCCTCTTCCTTATTTGAAGGTACTTTTGCCTTTCTCAGCATTCCACAGTTACTTCCTCCTTCCTTTGTTCTCCTCTGCCTTTGCCTCTTTTAAGAAGTTCTAAGTTGCTAACCAATTGGGACAAATAGAGAATGTGAGATCCCATTCCAGCCAATGGAAACCAGACACTGCAGTAGGGTGGATGTGTCAGGTTATAAATGACCCTGTATCCTTTGTTCAGTGTACTCTGTTGGCAAAACTGCTGGCAAGTGTACCCTTTCTGCAGAAAGTAAACTAGCCTTGCTAAGAGATCTTTTGTCTCAGTGAGTGTTGATTTTTTTTAACACCAAGCGCCCGTTCCCCACACAAGGAGTGTACAAGATAAGCCTGGGATACCTCGCTGAGTCAGAAAGCTAGAAGCCTTCCAAAGATGCCTGGCTCCTGTCAAGAGGAAACTCAAGCAACATTTCCAAAAGAAACATATGACAATAGCATATTTTTCTTTATCTTTTAGAGAAAAGCATCATGGTTTTCCTGTACAATCTCAAGCTCAGGGTACCGAGGTATTTGATGAAGGTTGTTTTTCCTTAAAAGAAGTAATCCAGAGAATCATGAAAAAGAAAAAAAATTAGAATATCATTAGTCTTGCAACACTCAAAGATGTAAAGGATCGAGGAAATGATTGTTAATGGCTGCTAAAAGCATTAGTTGGGAAGCTGGGGACCTTTGCAAGTCAGCCTATATTCCCTGAACACTGAAGCATCCTAACACCAACGCTGGAGGCCTTACCAGGCATTCTGTGTGCATATACATAAAGCCATCAATGGTTCAGTCTTGCCAAAAATCCAACTCTGAACCTATCCAATGCCTTGGATCCAATTGCCTGATTGCAGCAGATCTAGGGAACCCAGGGACATGTTCAATGGCACCACAGAGACACAGCCAGCAAGATCCAGAGTACAGGAAACTCCCAACAAACAGATCCATTCCTTTATCATGTGAATTCAGGAAAAAGAGAACATCAAGAGAGAGTTCGAATGTGGAGAGAGACATGAGAAGCATGTCAGCTGAATGCAATATATGAACTGTGTTTTGATTGTGATTCTATGTTAACTGTAAGAAAAATAAAAAAACACCAAAGTGGAATTTTGAACACTTACTAGCCATTTGATGATATTAAGGAATGATTGTAGGTTTCTAGGTATGACAATGGTGTTGTGGTTATGTTTTTTAACGTTCTTAATTTGGGGAACCCTTAGTGAAAGAGCTTTGAAGAAATGATTTCAAGTCTGGGAGTCAGTGTTGGGAGAGAGAAAGTGGATGGGCATTTAGGTGAAATGAGACTGGACATGAATTAATAAATGTTGAGGCAGGACTGCAGGTTTCAAGGACTCCTGTGCTATTTCCTCTACTTGTGTGTATCTTTAAATCTTTCATTAAAAAATAAGCTTTTTACAAAAACAGAAGAGTGTTTTACCATGCCAGTACCCCTTTCTGAGTCTGTGAACTTCGCCAAATAACAACAGCAAAGTAAATCAACAACGATGTTATGATGTACGTTGAGTTTGCTCTCAGATTCCTGGTAAAAAACAGTGGTTCTTTGATAAACATCCTGCTTTTGAGACAGCACTCCTGTCTTCCACTAACCTGACCTCATTCTGGGGCTTCAAATCCTGTTCATCTTTGAACCAAGACAGATTTTCCCAGAAATATTTTCAGAGTTATTCAACCTACTGAAATTCTGTTTTCATGTTTCATGTCTCCTGCATTAGAAAGTTATGATCAGACGGTTTTAAGAAAGGGAAAAAAAATAAACAACGACAAGTAGCACACACCTGGCAGCTCCTTCCTCTCTGCACAACCAGTGCAACCTCACTCCTGTCCCCACGCCTGCTGGAGGCTGTCCAAGAGTAGGAGCCTATTCCCGGCAATGGGCTTCTCCTTGAGCCTAAGACAGTGGACTTTGTTCTACACCTGGGGGGAGGGCAGGTACGGGTGGAAAAGATGATGTTGTTGTGCTTAAAGAAAAGAATTGAAGAATTGAATGGATGAGGCTTTACTCCTCAGAATTTCTTGTTTTTAAATTGACTTGTTCTTACTTAAATAGCATTAAATGGAGCCATTTGAACTGCTACAGTATGTGGCAACACTGGTCAAATATCAGTGTCTTGATACGTGTTACCCTAATACATCATTTAATAATAGAAGTATTACTTTCCTCCTATGAAAGTAGTCTTTCTGTTTCTCTCTCTCTCAGTACAAATCTAGTGGCTCTAATCTTGGAGGTAAAAAGGGACTTGACTTCAGGTCTCCCCAGCCCACAGGCCAAGTTCTTCTCACTCCACCGGGGCCAGGACAAGGGACAAACATCTTCCTTCTTCCTCCCAACAGACAGTCTGGACCTTTAAGATCTTAGAAGTCTGCACCAAACCACCCAGGGAACCACCGCTGTTGGACACCATGTTAAATAGTGCATAGCACTGATACGTGGTGCAGTGAATTTGCTACGTGGAATTTAGCATGAATTAAAACGAATGAGCACTTCTCTGGAGAAAGGGGAACAGATAACATCTCCAGCCTTTGTGGGGAGAGATGAAATTCCACAAGGGTTGCTTCATCGCCCTGGAAGCTGCGTGACCTCTAACGTGGCATCGGTTAATCGTCCCAAGGCTCTGAGCCCAGGTGCTTTGGGGTGAAAGCACAGAGCACTGGCCTGAAATGACAAGGTGTTGAGCCATGCGGAGCCCCCAGCTGTGCTTTCCTACCTGAGACTCTCTCTGTTCTGAACATGAGATGTGAAAAGCACCTTGTTTTCAGGACAGGTCAGAGTTCGCTGACTTAGGAGTTAAACAGTGAGACTGAGTGTTCAGATAATACTCCTTCATTAAATGTGTTAAGTTTCCAGGAGATCAGACATTTGAAAATGATTTTTCTATTCATCTTCCCTGTATGTGAATTTATAGGAGGATACTAGGTTTGGAAAGGAAAAAAAAAGCAACCTCGAATGTACTATATTTATATTAGGTGCTACTTGAGGGTAGGGAGGCTAACATCTGCATCGTTTGCAAAATTTCCCACTACTCAGCCTTATAGCAGTGGTGAGATGAACCCATCTACCTATCTGTCTGAGTCAAGTCAACTTATTTATGTTGAAAATTTTAGTGGTGCCGGGGAGGACAGTGTGTGAAATATGGTGATGAAGGCCCCAAGCCCACCCATGGCCACTGGTCAGACTGGTCTTCTTGGTCCCCATGCTCCAGGACCTGCGGAGGGGGAGTGTCTCACCGGAGTCGCCTCTGCACCAACCCCAAGTAAGTATGCCTTGACCTCCTTCCGCACAAACGACGATTTCCATGCCATCAACCCTCCAAGCAGTTTGCCTGTGTCTCAGCTCTCTCTCTCTCTCTTTTTTTTTCTGAGATGGAGTCTTGCTCTGTCACCCTGGCTGGAGTACAGTTGTGTGATCTTGGCTCACTGCAACCTCTGCCTCTCAGGTTCAAGCTATTCTCCTGCCTCAGCCTCCCAAGTAGCTGGGACTACAAGTGCCACCACCCGCCCTGCTAATTTTGGTATTTTTAGTAGAGACATGGTTTTATCATGTTGGTCAGTCTGGTCTCGAACTCCTGACCTCAGGTAATCCACCCGCCTTTACCTCCCAGAGTGCTGGGATCATGGGCATGAGCCATCGCGCCTGGTCTCAGCTCTTAATAGTAAGTCCGTGCTATGCATATGATTGTAAGAAGCACTGAGTAGGAAAGGTATTTCACTCAAGCATTTCTTAATTACCTCTCTGTGCTATAACTTAAGATGCTTCTAACTACCTGACCACAGCAAAAAATAACAGCACCAACAGTAATATTCAGGAATTGGATTTTAATCACATTTACTTGACATACCCAGGATCTGATTAAAACAAATAAATCATAAGAAAAGTATATAGAACACAAATAAATAAGATCAATAAGAACAATTTTTGTATGCAGAAAAAAACAAATTTTTGGTTTTCCATCAAATATATTTCCCTTCACAGCAAGTGGTTTAATTTCCAGCTTCTGTAAGAAGTAAGAATGAATGTGAGGAGCATCACCAATGTGGGGAAGTAAAGAGGCTTTGATTTTTTATTTTTTTAATTTAACTTTCATTTTAAATTCAGGGATAGAGTACAGGTTTGTTACATAGGTAAACTTGTGTCATGAGTGTGTGTTGTGCAGATTATTTCATCGCCCAGGGATTAAACCTAGTATTCATTAGTTATTTTTTGTAGTCCTCTTCTTCCTTCCACCCTCCACCTTCCAACAGGCCGCAGTGTGTGTTGTTCTGCTTTATATGTCCTTGTGTTCTCATCATTCAGCTCTGCTTTATAAGTGAGAACCTGTAGTATTTGGTTTTCTGTCTCTGCATTCGTTTATTAAGGGTAATAGCCTCCAGGTTCCATCCATGTTCCTGCAAACAACATGATCTGTTCCTTTTGTATGGCTGCAGAGTATTCTATGGTGTATATGTACCACATTTTCATTATCTGGTCTAACATTGATGGGCATTTAGGTTGATTCCATGTCTTCGCTATTGTGAATGGTGCTGCAACGAACATTCATATGCATGTGTCTTTATGGTAGGATGATTTATATTCCTTTGGATATATACTCAGTAATGGGATTGCTGGGTTAAATGGCATTTCTTTTTTAGGTTTTTGAGTAATTGCCGCACTGTCTTCCACAGTGGTTGAATTAACTTATGCTCCTACCAAAGTGTCTAAGTGTTCCTTTTTCTCCACAACCTCACCAGCACCTGTTATCTTTTAACAGTTTAATGGTAGCCATTACGACTGGTGTTTTTTACGTCTGCCTTTGCCCTTAAGCTTATTTAAGATGTGTCATTTGACTTCTTGTTTCAATACCATCTTTAAAGCATGAGCTCCCCACCCCCCGCTGTATCCCTTGGGCTACCTGCACTTACCAGTGTTTACATGCAAATTCTCTGGGGTGAGCTATCAGTGCCAACCAGCAAAGGTGACTGGCTCTTTGGTATTGGTCTTTGGGTCCTGGCCTTGTCACCAGAAGACTGGTGGTGGAAAGAAATTTTAGTCTGGAAAGCAAAGTCATTGAACTTCCCTCTGAGTTTCACATTCTCTCACATGTGCTATCCTGGGAAAGTGTGGTCCTCCTCAGTCAGCCTCTCCCTGTACAGGGTGAGGACAGCTGCCCACCCTGCCTCACCACTGCAGAGGCGCTGGGCCCATAGAGGAGCAAGAACAGGCAAGCCTGCCCTGCCGCTCTTGTAAAGGATTCACTCAATGGAAAAGGGAGCACAGCCTTACCATTCGTGTGCAAGAATGTGTTCTCGACCACTTGGAAATCCACTTTTCCAGCTGGGCGCAGTGGATCCT
>NW_012115110.1:2647905-2689511 GCF_000951035.1 Colobus angolensis palliatus
AAAAAAAAAAAAAAAAGAGAAATCCACTTTTTTCCTAATTATCCACTCTAACACTCTTAGCTTCATCTCTCCAATAAGCCTAATTTTTAAAAATAGAAGAATTAGCTGGGCATGGTGGCACATGCCTGTAGTCCCAGCTACTTGAGAGACTGAAGTGGGAGAATCACTTGAACCCAGGAGGTGGAGGTTGCAGTGAGCCAAGATTGTGCCACTGCGCTCCAGCCTGGGCAACAGAGTGAGGCTGTCTCAGAAAAAAAAGAAATCCACTTTCCCTAAGTACCCGCTGTAACACTCTTAGCTTCATCTCTCCAATAAGCCTAATTTGAAATAATTTCGTTAGCTACTAAAATATGAAAATTCTGACCTCAAAATACACATTCCAGGCCGTCGCATGGAGGGAAGTTTTGTGAGGGCTCCACTCGCACTCTGAAGCTCTGCAACAGTCAGAAATGTCCCCGGGACAGTGTTGACTTCCGCGCCGCTCAGTGTGCTGAGCACAACAGCAGACGATTCAGAGGGCGGCACTACAAGTGGAAGCCTTACACTCAAGTGGAAGGTAAATCTCAAACTGCTTTCGGGTAATAGCCTTGTGCTTTACTACCTTTACTTTTTAAAGAAGTACATGATTGAGAGTGTGGTGCACAAATAAACCATATATCACTCTGGGAGGTGAGGGTCGCATATTCTCTTCTGGAGGTTAGTTTTATTTTGCCAGCCCCACTGTCACGACCTCTTATCTAAACTTGACCAGCTGTGAGGTCAGAAATCAACACACCAGATAGAAAGGTTGTGCATAGTACAATGAAACTCATCAAAGAAGTGATAAAAAATACAAGATGGATCCTGCATAGAAACTGAATCAGTATGTTTTTGAATTAAGAATTACAGTAGTTGATGAATTAAGAATTACAGTAGTTGTTGCTATAAGCAAGTTACCCATTGAATACTTATAATTGTCAAAGAATGAAAGAGAAATTTCAGTATATTTTAGAAAATGGAATAATGTTGAAGCATACCATGTTCAGAAAGTATTGATCTATAACTATAAACCAAGAAGTTTATTTGTGGCATATATAAGACTTTACTCCCCACTGGGAAAGAAATAAGTGTGTTTTCATGATTAAAATAACTTAAAGTCAGTAGCTCAAGTGGCATAATTAAGGAGAAATTCAAAGAAAACCTAATCATCTCATTGCTTGAAACTGGGAACATTGCCTGAAAAAATGACAGAAGCCCTTTGGACATAGACAAGTGAAATGTCCCATCCGACATTCACATTCATCATCTCAGTATATACAGTGTTTTCACGGTGTCAGGTTCATGCAGCTAGAAAATTCTGAAAGAAAATTACAAACAATTTCCCCGAAGCATGTTTGGTTGTCCCTTTACTCCTAAGTCTGTACGAATGAAGCTAGTGTGGTACAGGCCACTAGGGAGGAGAGAAAGGTAGAATGAACTTTGAAATCGTGGTTCAAAAATGTGTGTGCATTCCTCCTGACTGCCAATCTTCAGTGACTAAGCTCATTCATCATGGAAGCACACACTAAATTTGATTCTTAGAATTATTCAGTTGGGCCTCTTATCTTGAATGATAAGGAAAATACCTGTAGATGAATCTCGGGCCTATAAAAATTTCTAAGACAGACAAAACGTTCATCATTAATTGTCTCCTTTTTTACCAAGAAGAGAACAAAAGGGGCAAAATGGTTTCAAAAAAAAGTTCATATTAAATATAAACCAAAAAACCTTGAAATGGATTATTTAGGAAGGAAGTAAACTTCCTATTTCTCTAGGTACCAATGTTTTAAAACAATTTGTTATATTTGTAGAAAACATTGTTCTCAAGAGATTTCATCTAAGTTATTCTTTTTATTAGTTTGATTTTACATGTATTTTACCAAATGCATTAAGCAATTCAGTGATGTTTCAGTGATGTGTTTGATTCTTTTATTACATTTTATCTGTAAGAATCTTGTGTATTACTACAAAATGGTAGTGATTTTTTTTGCATGTCTACAAGATAGTAGTTAATGATACTAGTGAAACAGTAAAGCGTTAATGTTGTAGCCAACAAATATTTATGGAACGCCTACTATGTGCCAAACACCGTATAAAAATCAAAGGTCTTAAAGGACACTGTAGAGTAAAATTTAATAGTGAAGCAATAAATAGATTTAAAGAAACAAAACAAAACAGAATGAGCCAACCATTAAAAATGCCATTGTAATGTATTATTGTGTGGGAGTTATTTTATGGGGGAAGAAAGAAAGTCTATCTAAAATTCAGAGCAAAAAATGATCAGAGCTTAAGTATTTTTCTTATTTGTGTTTGTGTGTGTATTTCTTTTTAAGATCAGGACTTATGCAAACTCTACTGTATCGCAGAAGGATTTGATTTCTTCTTTTCTTTGTCAAATAAAGTCAAAGATGGGACTCCATGCTCGGAGGATAGCCGTAATGTTTGTATAGATGGGATATGTGAGGTAATCATGATCCTTCATTCATTCAACAAATGATTCCAGACAGTCTGCTTTGTGTCAGGCATCCCGTAGAGGCTAGAAAGACCGGACGTATAAGACAAGCCTTTCCCTCTAAGTCACAGCCCAGTGGGGAGAAAGCCAGAAGAACACATTGATGACACACTGCTTTGCAGCAATGGAAGTGTGTGCAGAGCATAAGGAGAGGGAGGGGCCCATTCTGTCTTAGATGTGGGTCTGGGACATTTGTGGGGCTCCTAGGAGAAGGGAACATCCACATCCAAGCTAGATCTGAAAGGATGAGTTGGAAGAGGGATGTCAGGAAAATAGAGAGGGGATGTGGTTGTGCCAGATGCATGGGTTGCTAGTAGCCGATTCAGTCATCAGAATGCCCAGAGGGAAAGTGGGGGACTGGGGGAAGCTGTGGGAAGGGTTGGGGTGAGAAGAGAGTCTTCAAAGCCATCTTCAAGGCTGGATGGGGATCCTGTGCCCATGTACATAGAGGAGGTATTGAGTCTGGGAACAGTGGAGCCACAGGATTCGGTTGCGGTTTGTGGGCAGTAGTGTGGAGAGTCAGTGAAGCAGAGCTGGGTGAGAGCCTGGGCCACTTTGCAACTCAGACAGAGACCTCAGCAACGTACAGCAGCTACACATCCGCTGAGGAGGGCGGGCGGACAGGGATGCAGGAGACAAGCTGGGGAAGTGTTGGCGGCTAAATGAACATAAGTGACTGATGTTACCCTTACCCTGACTGGCAGAGGGAAGGGGTGGAAAAAATGTTATTATAAACCAAGCAAAGGTGTTAGCAGATCAAACACATTGCATGTAGACAATGGGGTTTCAAATGAAGAAGTTACTCAATCTGCATATCTTATGGAGTCCAAAAACATCTTTTCTAGTTCTCACTTCCCCTAAATTATCGACCATGGTAAAGTTCAATCATCTACTGAGATCCTTAGTATAATCATTTTTAATACATAAGAGTTAGGCTGGATGATTCCATTAAGATCTCTTTCATTGTACCTCAGCTGTACAGTCCTCAATTTTGTCTAATTGTTAATTGATGTGTTCATTATTTTATTGTATGTAGGTTTCTTAATGATACAGTGTCATAATCCCTTATTTGTAACTCTGAAATCCAAAAAGCTGTGAAAATGGGGGGGGGGTACCTGAATTTGTTTGGTGGCAAAGCCTTTCCTGAACTGATATGAGACTATTGATTGGTTTTATTTATCTCACTTACTGTAAATATATAGGGCTTTACTATGGAAACATTCATGAGTTAATTATGGGATGCCACCTAGGGCCTTGTGGGATTCTCATATGCATTACATACATAACATCTGTTACCTTTCTGAAATTAAAAAAACACTCTAAGTTCTGAAATACATCTAGCCCTGTGAATTTCAAGCCAAGAATTGTAGTTATTTTGCTTCTGAGTGGATTTTTTTTTTGACATATAGAGCCTATTCTCTTTGTTAGAAAGTGTAATACAAACGAACATCAGAGAAATTTTAAAGAGCTCCTGAAATTCTAAGGAAGTGAATAAATATGCCCTTTATGTAATTACTCCTGAGGAGAATTTCTGTGTGTCATCTGCTCCTTCTCTGTCATTGCATGAGACAATTAAAGCCCACAATGGCATATTTTGTTAGAACCTTGTGTAGACACATTGCTTGTCATTGCGCTAAGCCCTTTAGGTCAGTCTGAAATTCACCCATCACTCCAACATGACAACCTATAGATTTAATTTAGGGCCACTTGTGTAACAATACTAAAGAGGACAGGTGACAATTCACATTTTAAAAGCTTCCTACATTTTTGAAGGGTAACACTGTAGCCCCGCTGTGCACATATTAGGTATCCAATAAATATTTGTTAACTACCCTACGTTGGTGAAATTTTCAACTCTAGTGGGGAAGAGGTTTCTTGTGTGAGATTGGTGACAGTATTGCTGTGTTGTCCTTTCTTTCATGAATGACATGTGACCTCATGGGCCCTCCAGAGAGTTGGATGTGACAATGTCCTTGGATCTGATGCTGTTGAAGATGTCTGTGGGGTGTGTAATGGGAATAACTCAGCCTGCACGATTCACAGGGGTCTCTACTCCAAGCACCACCACACCAACCGTGAGTACTTTAGAGCCGCCTGCAAGTCTGGGGCAAAGAAGATTGTAACTGAGGCTTCCTAGCACAGGAGCTTGAGGCGACAGTGAAAACAGCAGGCCTACCTTCCACTGCCTCGCTTCCGGCCTCAGCTAGCGGTTGGCTTCTCGGGCCTCTTGCTTTGATTGGAAGTGGTTGCTAAGTTATTTGAAATAAAATTATTCTTAAGAAGAGTGAACCTCACAGGAGCTCTGCTCCTCTTCATAAAAAGCAGTCCGGTATAGTTCTGAGGTGACTGGTCACCGGAACACATCTTCCCCCAGTTCCAAATGAGGATTCTCAGGTTTTGTTTACTGAGGACTGGGGTTGCTTAGAGAGTCTGCCTTATGGAATGACAAGCTGTATCTTCCCCATTGCCCTTATCTAGAGTATTATCACATGGTCACCATTCCTTCTGGAGCCCGGAGTATCCGCATCTATGAAATGAATGTCTCTACCTCCTACATTTCTGTGTGCAATGCCCTCAGAAGGTACTACTTGAATGGGCACTGGACCGTGGACTGGCCCGGCCGGTACAAATTTTCAGGCACTACTTTCGACTACAGACGGTCCTATAATGAGCCCGAGAACTTAATCGCTGCTGGACCAACCAATGAAACACTGATTGTGGAGGTAAAGTCCAGCCTCTTGGTTTTGGGGCTTCGATTTTAGGGATGTTCTGGTGTTTGTGTAAATTCATGGCTGTTGGCATAATTTTAAGAAGAATGTAAACAGTTATAAAAAAGAGTGATCCATCCATAGCTGGAATGGGGCAGCAGACTTGTTTTTATCAACATTCACATTTTGGTGTATGATTACATTTGTATTTAAGTGCTCACCTGTGTTCCCATTTGGGGGTTTTAGCAGTAGATGTTTGCAGAAGTCTTCTTCTGTCCTATAAGCTCGATGGCTGTGAGAAGTGACCACTGTTGAGGGAGGGAGGTGGGCTCTGACTTCACCTGTGTCTGGGGTGGGATCAGCATTTCTGCTGTGTTCTGTGGCAACAGGAGAAGAGAGCCCAGAGGCGAAGCCCCTTGCTATGTGATGACCTGCCTGTGTCACAGCATTGACCTTGGCTGGCCACAGCTCTGCAGTCACATCAACACAGTGTCCAGTGGGTGGGTCACCTCCTGAACCGAGCAGTTCTCTTTACTCGTGAATGCAGAGGCTCGCAAAATATAGTCAGATTCTGACAACACCATCTATCACATGCAACTGTGCAGATGGCAGTGGTGGGCAGTGGACGTTCTAACTCCCCACCTTGCTATGTTTCTGTGCACAGTTGAAAGAAGGTTCTTGGTTCAAAAGTTGCCCCATAGACCTACACGTTGCTATGGAGGTACAGCCACCTGGATACTCCCACCTGTTCCCTGGGACTGGCCGTCCTATCTCATCCTCTTGTGTCTTCCTGGGAGATGCCTCCCCTGGCAGTCGGGGTGTGGTTTAGGTGGAGCAACTGCTGCATCTCCACAGGTCCTACTTCCATCTCCTGTCCTGCCCCTGAACTCTTTCATTCTACCCCTCTCTAAACATATTTATCTTGAATTCTTTCCTTGATCATGTCTCCCACCATCTAAGGCTTTTAGCTTTAACAATCAGAGAGAAAGAGAGATGCCTCCAGGTCGAAAATAAGTGAGGCTTGTTAGGAAACTGTTCTTAATGGAAGAAGAGTTGCAGAGGATCAGAATGTCAGGGCTGGAGAGTATCTCAATGACCTTGCAGTGCATCCCCCTGTCCTGGGATTATACCTGTCCCACAACATCAGCACCACTGAGACTGGAGCTGTGTCATCAGGCAGAGGGTGGAGCATGGGGCCAGGGTGCTCAGGGGAGGGTGAGATCTTGGTATACATGGGCATCATATCAGGTTGCCATGACTCTCAGGTGCAGGCATGGGATTTATGTCAACAGGTTATGGTGAGTTTTCTAGAAAAGTCTTCTAACCAAGATTCAAGGATCTAATACATTTATGAGAGGAATGGTGGCTGGTCCATATGATTGGGTTTCAAGCTAGGAAATGTAGAGTCCAAACCCATTCCATGCCCTAAACTATGACTCAGTGATCTCCTTTACTAATAAAACACCTTTTCCCGTGGACTTAATGGGTACCTGCCAGTAGGCAAAAGTCTCCTTCATCTCTCCCAGTAGAAAGTGCTCTAACTTAACTAGTCAGGCATGGATCATACCTATTGCTGTTGAAATGTCCTGGGTTATTTGAACTCACCAGGAAGTGTGATGACGCTTTGTAGGTCTCTCTTTCTGATTTGCTCAGATGCGGGGATTTGCAGAGGATCCCAAAGAAACACCAAGGGGAGATAGTCAAATGCTTTTGTTAGGCTGTATCAGATTATCGCATGTACCCCCAATATATGTGTATCTATTATGTATCAATTAAAAAATGATAACCTAAAAATGCTTTTTGTAAGCTGCAAAAGTGTTTGAAGTTTTACATGTAGGCATACACTAACTGTAAGGAGAAGGGTACAAAGTCTAGACATTTTTTTAGATGAGCTTGAATCTAGATGGGAGGGTTATTCCTGTTCAAAAATTTTATGTAAAGTTTGGATGATAGTCTGAATTTATTTTATCATCATAATAAACTTTTTGTTGATTGATTGTTATTTTAAGTAGTCTAAAGCACGTTAGCATGTATTTGCTGGTTTTGCATTAATTTGTTTTATTTTTCCCCTTTCTTATTTTGTAGCTGCTGTTTCAGGGAAGGAACCCGGGTGTTGCCTGGGAATACTCCATGCCTCGCTTGGGGGCCGAGAAGCAATCCCCTGCCCAGCCCAGCTACACTTGGGCCATCGTGCACTCTGAGTGCTCCGTGTCCTGCGGAGGGGGTAGGTCCCTTCTAATGCTGCTCCTGGAGGCAGCACAAGAGCCTTCAGCCATGGGGTACATTGCACCGGCCTTTCTTGAGTCCTAATGAGTAGCCTGGGATTCTCCCTGCCGGTAGCAGTGACATTCCCAAGGTGGGGAGCGGTGGTCCTGAGTGTCGCTTGTCAGCCTGAGCTGCCTTTTCCAGTTCATCTGCTTCAGTGTGTGACTCTGAGGAAGTCAACAGATGCATTGGTTCCTACTTTCCATCTAATTTTTGATTTTGTTAACTGAGATGAGTCAAATGAAAGTCACTGTAATTATGAGATACATCATGTGGATGGTGAGAAACAGACACTTGCATGGAAAATACATTGTCCTAAAGTGGGTTTTTTGATCTAACTAATCTTGTTCAAAATGTTTCCTGGAAAGAGCTTTGCCTACAAGTTGTATAGTCAGATTTGCCCAGAAAATAAAAGAATATTTTGAAAGTTGCAATGAAAACAGCAAGAAAAAACATGTCAAAAAGAACTGCACGTGTCAATCAAGTGCCTTGTCATCTTCATACCATAAACAATGGAAGCTCACATTTAAATCAGCAAAGCTAGTTCCACTTAAAGAAAGTTTTTAGCTAGAGCCAATATATACTGACTGTCTGATATAAATAGCAGCGAGTAAATATTTGCAAGCTTAAAACAATATAGTAAATTCTATCTGATATTTATAAAATACACAAGTTTCCATCTGGCCAAATGGATTTCAGCTTTGTGCAATCCAGGTTTTAATAACTAATAAGTTAATTTGACAATATTATGTTTAAGTAAAAGAAAATGATTCATAAATGAGAACTGGCATAAAGTAATAAGGTAATGAATGAACAAAAATAAATAAAAATAAATGTGTATGTTCTCAATAGTTGCTGTAAATAAATAAGATGAAGAAACTAAAGGAAAACTGAGAGATTAACAAAAAACTTAAATAGTCCTAAAAGTTAACACTATGTGCTTGACATATGTTCATTCTCCCCAGTATGAACTAAGGATGAAATAATTAAATTATGGATGCTAGCAAAGCTAATGACTCTGAATGAAATACTGTCTTAGGAAAAACATGACTACCTTCTACACGGAAGGATAGCAAGCACATTGCTCTAATAGTGACCAGAGAGAAATATGAAAGAAATCTCACACTAGTGATATGGTCCAAGTCAGCCACCAGTTTACTTTGTTTAGGAAATAGTGGAACAGAAGGACATTGTATGCTCTTCTCTCTGTGTGACATGGAACATTCCTAACCATATGTATTCTTCCTTCCTTTTCCTTCTGATCTTATAATCATACCCATGGTTTTGTGGATTATGTTGAATGCACTTGATTTTACCTCTTCCTATTTAGGATCTTCTAATAAACAATAATTGGTTAGGATAATAATAGAATCAGAAAACTTCATATTTGTGTAAGGAAAGGATGAATTTTTGAACTCTTTCTTGTACATTTTCATTTGGTAAAAAATGTATGATGAATTCCATGGAAACATCTGTAGAGAATGGCCAGTCGATGATTCTGTTTCAATCTACCAGGTTCACTGGTGTCTTTCCTTTGAGCATCAAGCATTCAGAGGAACTCTTAGTTTTCTCAGCTACTACCAGGCTACTCATCTCAGTATCCTGAAACACTGAATGAATGATTAGTGTATTTGCAACTCATCTAACTATCCCTAAGGAATAGAGAGTTTCTGGGGGAAATCAACCCAAAATCCATTCCCGAATCACTTTTCTAAAGAGCTGCATTATAGAGCCAGTGAGTTTTGTTTTCAATTTCAGTGGAAAACAGGGATTCTCAATTCAACAGCTGGATGGAGTTCAGGATGTCTGTACTTTCCCACCTCCTGTAGGATGATGCTCTACAGTCTTCCTGGTAAAAACCTGACCTCTTCATAGGACAGAGACTCAGAACTTAATCAGGGCACCCTGTCACTGGCCATGTTTGTATGATTAGGAAGAGGAACACTTGCAAATGGTATACTGCAGGGTTTAAACTATAGTCAATCCTCCTCTGTTTTTGTAGATGCATAAAACCACAGCCTTTCTCACCTGTTCTCTCTCTTTCCTTCCCTAGTATCCCCAGAATTACTTTCTATACAACCAAGATGAAAGTAAGAAACACATTATTGCCATGTATTGAGCACCTACTATGTGCTTTCACATATATTATTTTGTCAAAACCTTTGACAGGGTAAGGGTAGAATGACCACAGGCTTGGGGCAGCCATATCAGATTCAAGTCTTGTCTTCATCAGGTCATGCTCCTTAGAAATTTTGAACCTGCCTTTTGTTTCACGTGTCCGTGTGAAGAGACCCCCAAACAGGCTTTGTTGAGCAGCAAGGCTGTTTCTTTCACCTGGGTGCAGGTGAGCTGAGTCCGAAAAGAGAGTCAGCAAGGGTGGTGGGATTATCATGAGTTCTTATAGGTTTTGGGATAGGCGGTGGAGTTAAGAGCAATGTTTTGGGGGCAGGGGGTGGATCTCACAAAGTACTCTCTTAAGGGTGGGGAGAATTACAAAGAAACTTCTTAAGGGTGGGGGAGATTATAAAGAACATTGATCTGTTAGGGTGGGGTAGAAAAAAATCACAATGGTGGAATGTCATCAGTTAAGCTATTTTCACTTCTGTGGATCTTCAGTTGCTTCAGGCCATCTGGATGTATACGTCCAGGTCACTGGGGATATGATGGCTTAGCTTGGGTGCAGAGGCCTGACACCTTTCATGTCTGTGAAGTGAAAAGACTGTATGAATATCAATGCCTGGAAGCAATCCTTATTATCATTAGCAGGTAACTTGGTTCAAACAGGTTTACTGACTCCCACTCTTATGTCACCCCACCACAGCCAAACTGCTACTTAGCTTGTTACTGATGTTCACATTCTTTAACAAAGATGATTCTGCCAGGGAAGCATAACGTGTTCTCTGACTTCCTGTCTTCCTTTCATAATACTGCTTCTACCTGGCAGTGGGCATTGCAGTCCATTGAACATTAGATTGAAATATCAGCAATGAGGAGGTGACCTCACACATAGGCGGTGTTCACGTTTCATGGCCATTCACGGTGAAAGCTGATCTTCTTCAGTTCTCGTATTCAATTTTCCCTGGATCTATGTTTGGGGGACTTGTAAAATTTCCCCCAATAGTCTTAACTAAGATAGTTTATTCACTGAATGTTAATTACAGTGACTGCTTATGAGATAGGGGCTTTTATATCCCAAGACTTCATTACTCAATTTTAAGTGGTTATTTTGATTAAGCAGTTTATCAGAATTTACTGTCTCTGCCTTGCTGAACTTTAGGATTTCAGGGGTTGATATCTGATGACATAGATCCTTTAGAACTAAATCCTCAATTACTTTAAGTGTATTAAATGCTTCATTAGCTGTATCCTGTTGGAGCCTTCTAAATTTCAAAAGTTAAATCAGATTATTTAAATGCTGCGGTATCTGACAATAGCATATTTTAACTACTTGGATGATTGATATTGGAGGCTGAAAATCCAATATGAGTCTCATTCTCAGTTTTTCAATTTTGTGAGAGAATAATTAACTTTGCCAGTGATATAATTTTAATGTAATGGGGAGCCGAGCAAGAAAACATGAGGCAGATGAGAACAGAGGTAGCCTTTATTGGGCTGGTGGGCGAGGTTCACCAATCCCCTAGGAGGAGGGCCGAGGAAGTCGCGCTCGGGGCGGGTATCAGGGGGCCTTTTATAGGGCGAGGTAGGCGGAGCTTGTAGGTTTCAGTTTCTAAGGAATGACATGTCCAGGAGCTTGCGGGGGGGTTTTGGCGGGCGCGGGCTTTTTTTGCGCGCTGAGAGTCTTAGCAGGAAGTGAAGGGCGGGAAGTCCTAACAAACTGCCTGCCATGCCGGGTGATACCGCTGTGTTGGGTCTAGATTTCTGCCTAACAATAATAACCTTTGATTATTGTTCTCATTTCTTAGAAGATTAGGTCAATGCATCACCTGAAAATTCTTGACCTGATTCCCAAAGGAAAAGGGAACGTATAGATGCCATTTTCATCTTATCTGCATATTTTATAAATTTTAAGGCTTCTACTTGCATAGACTTCTCGATGTTCTGAATTTGAAACTTTTAAATCATCTTTTTCTTAGCTCTCTCTTTGAGAATTTAAGGGTCTACAAGGGGCAGTTATGGAATTCATGAATGGGAAGAAGATAGCTGGAAAATTTCCCCCACCTCTTGCTTCATTCCAGAAACACTACTTCACATCAAAAGAGGATGGATAATTCTTTTTGATTTAAAGAGATCTCATTTCCTTATCTCTTACAATGGGTCCATCTCTCTGTAGGAAATAAGGTTTTCACACAGCCAGGTAATGCCTTTTATCTCCCTTTTGACAGCTTCTTCTGTTTCTTTTTCCTCTCCTCTCACTTTTATGACATAATTGCATTTTTTAATTTCAATGTTCCTGGTTCGTTGTGCCCTAACTGGACACTCAGTGGGTATCTGGAGCATCGGTAATGGGGTATAAAACTCAAATAAGGAAACAGCATGCCAACAACGTTGCTCAGAACCAGTTTGTTCTATTGTGTCTGTCTCTGAGAGGGAGACTTTTTGATGTGGTAATGACTTCACTAGACTTTTGTTTACCTTGTCGAAACATCAGCTTTTTCTCAAAATTATATATGCTGTCCTCTTTTAAAGTCAGTATCTACAATTCACTAGGCTTAATGTATTCCAAATCACTAATCTCCAACCTCAGATTTATTTCCAAATAAAAATACTTATTAAAATTTTACCTATGTCTTAAATTGTCCAACTTGTATGCTGTAATGTCTGGAGATGATGCATTTTTATTCAAATGGAAATATTCATCCAATTCACAACAAAAATTTCTCAAATCTTAAAACTGGCTTGAAAACCATCCTCTCTTACATTTTTTTCAATAATATTCTCTTCACCATCCACAGATATTTCTAGGACTTAAGCTTTAATTCATTTAGGTATTAAGTTTGAAAAAAGTGATTGAAATCACTTGCAAACTTGCCTTACTTTGTTGATATCAAACCATCCATTTATCCATTCATTCATTGATCATCGGTCAGCAAATGCTTGCGTGTTTGGATCTGAACCCTAAACATCTTAAAGCCACCTGGGGAAATACAAGAGACCTTTGCTTGATTTATTCTCTATCTGAATTGAACAATGAAATGCCAAAGTAGGTGTTGCTTTACATGAAAACTATTTAGTGCCTCTTTAGTGTCATAACTAGTTGAGGTATCGTACATTTGTGCATCTTAATTGGGGAATCAAGTACTTCGATCCAGCAATTTTTTCTTAAATGTGTGAGCCACTATGCTGAGTTTGGACTGTATAAGGACAGATGGTATATACTTGGCCCTGTCCTCAAAATCACTTGCAGTCTGGAGCAAGGAGTTACCCATATGCCCATGTGTGACAATGCAAGATGGTAGACTCTGTTGCGTTCCAAGAACTGTGAGAATTCAGAGAGATCTCCAGGCCTGTGCACGGGAAGAGCCTCAGCTCAGCTGCAGTTGGGACGCCTGTCTTCCTCTGAGTTCCATTGCTGTGAGATGGCTTTAAAGAGCAGTAGTGGGTTTTGGTTCCTATTGCCCATCTGATTGGCTAACATTTCTAGATCTTTTTCACAGGAACTGCTTCAGATGAGATCTTTCCCATCCTCACTTTGTGTGCTAGAATGTTCTGAATCCTAGAGTTGGTGTATCTCTTTCTTTTTTAAACTTTGGCTCAAGGGTTGGGTCCCAGAGTTCAGCTTGAAATGATTCTGGTTTCTTCTTCCCTGCCTTGGGTCATCTTTGAGCTGATCTACTAAAAATGTCTCCTGTTCTTTATTCTTTATCTAAGTCCCTATAAATTACAAAATGTATTACCTCCCCACCAACCCCTTTCTGCCCAAAAAAGCAGAGAAAAAAACAAAGGTTTGTCTTCCAGAGAGTGGGGTGTATTCTTCAGGGACCTGGGCTGTATGATGTCACCCGGGCCCATTTCTTCAAGTGTATTCAGAGCTCCAGGGTCAAACAAAGAAGCCCACATCTTCCCAAAAAGCAGAAATTCTTTCCCTTTGCCAGAGTCTGTGCAGTTCCAGCAAGCCTCCACTCATCAGGGGTGCCAAGGTCCCTCCCATGTTCCCACTATGTGGCCATGGCCTGTTCTTCTCCACTTTCTCTGTGCAAGTCCCTTTTGCCCATAGGTCTTAAAGTCTGCAAACTTGGAGCCTTAAAAATGGGTAATTACTGCCCATATCCAGATGGGCTGCATGTCCCTTGGCCATTGACAGGTCAAGGCTGTCAGGGAAATCAGCTAGTGAAGCAGGGAATCTGCCTCTGGTAAGACATGTGAAGGTGCCTCAGCCTCCAAGCTCTAGTAAATGTTGAGATAACATGTGTCCACAGCAATCATGCCGGGCCAACCTGGCACTTAAATACACTGGGAACCATTCAGAATTTGGACTGCATCCAGGAATACACCAGTTCTCTTGAGCTGTCTTCCCTCTTCCAAGTTCAAGGTCCTGTAATGCTCATGCATGAGGCATCAGTAATATATCAAGCACATGTGATAGAAACAATGCATGCTTCTTTTGAGAGCTCATGCGTTCGTTTGTGGAACATTTTCTGGTTTTCCATGTAATTTTGCTTACAGAATTGGTTTGATTTTTTTTTTCTTTTTCTTTATAAAAGGAGTATAAAGCATTTGGCAACAGCTGGAATTCATTCTATAGTTCGAATTATGGAAAACTCAGCAATTCCTTGATGAAATCATGATCTTTCAGACTTAAGACTCTTCTTCTAGATGGTCTGGCAAACATGATGGTTTTTAAGTGGTTTCCAAAGACCTGGCCAGAGTTGGTTTCTGTAAAGAGATGAAAGCGGTGCCCAAGCACATTGCTCATCAAACTCACTACCCCATGGCCAGGGTTTGTCTTTCCACAGCTAATGGGTTGTTCTCTCTGAGTTTCTTACATTACCTTTTGAAGCTTATTCCCTTCCTTTCTTTTATCTATTAATATAGATCATTTAGAAAATTGGCCTCTGTGATTCTGGCATTCAAATAGACTCTGTGATTTTTCTTTCTGACAAAGTTAAGTGATTGTAAGTACTGCTGAGAAGTTGCTTCATGGACGTGCCATTAGTCAGAGAAATAATACCTAAGTCTCCATAAATGTCCAGAGGAGTAATACCTGAGCTAAACAGCCAAGGAGACTCCATTCCGTCATGTGAGATGCATCTAAAAACATAATCATCCAAAATCTGGTATAATAATAGACCTTGGAAAGCCTCAATACTGTTGGACATATGGCTGTCTGTACATATTTTTGCATTCTCAGAATATTCAGACATTTGAAATTAGTCAATGGAATAAACGTTTGAATTCACTTTTGTGTCTATTACTGTTTATATGGCTTGGTATATTAGGGTCCTCCAGAGAAACAACCAAAAGGACGTATCTCTCTATCTACTCATCTATCTATCTATGTAGAGAAAAAGAGATTGACTGGGAGAGATTGGCTTATGTAATTCACTGTATGCAAGCTACAGAAACAGGGTAACCAGAGAGGTGTCTTCCAGTCTGAGTCTGAGGTGATGGCTGGAGAAGAACGCTGTGAGTCCTGGAGTCTGAAGGCCGAGGATTTGCTGACGTCACATACAAGAACTTAATACTTTAGGTCTAAGTAGACTAATCCAAGATCTTGAGCAAGCAAATTACACGTGTGTATTGTCATCAAAAGTCTCTGATTAAGGACCCAAGAAAAATCCTTTGAAAACAGAGTGTGCGAGAACTGGAGTGTGGTTTCTTTTGCTTAATTTTTAGCTCTTGTAGTTTTTCCTGCATGGGAGGTGGACAGGTAGGAAATAGACGTCTTATTACTGGATAATGGAAACATGGATTGGCACGGTGTTCTGAATATGAGATGAGAGAGTGCCCTTGACTCCCTGCATGAGACCCGTGAAGGGCGTGACTTATTTACTCAGTCACTGTGCTCAATCCCTTATGAGAAGGAGCACACAAGCAGATGGGTGTAGGAACCAGAGTGAATGGACATTGGAACTGGCTTGCTTCTGTGTGGTGGAAGCAGGCTTTGCATGGGCCCTGCAGTAGCATCAAGTGTGTTACAATACTTTCTCAGCTCTGCCATCCAGGAAGCGGTGTCTGCGACCCCTGGAGCCCCAGAGGGCCTGTGTTACAATCAGTGCTCTTTTAGCATTTGTAGACTGCTCAGTATTAACCAGCTCAGTGAAGGGTCAGGTGACAGCCTTTTACACCCTGCCCTCTTGGTACCTGAGTTCTTGTCCAGTGTCCAGGAATAATCAGGTCACAGGAATAAATCAAAGGGTGGTGAACACGGAGGACTTTATTGAGTGGTAGAAGTGACTCTTAGCAGGAAAGGGAACTGGAAAGGGGATGGAGTGGAAAGATAATCTTCCCCTGGAATCTGGCTGTCCCCAGCCAAACTCCTCTCCAATCATCCCTGACTGAACTCCTCTCCAACCAGAGTCTCCAATGTCCAGCTACTTTTCTCCTCTTGATGTTCAGATGCTTCTCTCTTCTGTGTATGAGTGTGTCCACTGAGTCTGAGGTTTGGGGTTCTCATGGGCACAAGACGGGGCAAGGTGAGCCAAAAGGCAACATTCTTGCAAGAAAACAGGCAGAGTTCTCACTTTGGGCTGTGGGTCCAGGCTTGAGGGTGGAACCCTCACCAGGGACCCTGCCCTCTTCTACCCAGTATTTCCCTGCCTCCTGTTCATATCAAACTGACAACAGAAAAGCAAGAGTTTGAGAGAGGATTTAGGGAGAAATCCTATAGGGGAACTGGTCTGATAGGAGCCATGCAGAAAATAAGGGACAAAATCAAAGATATGGAAAAAGAAATCTGAATGTCCCTGACCAGCCTATGACCTCAGGTTCTCCAGTCAAGCAAAGACCTTCTGATCTCATGTGTTTCCCAATAGCGCTGGATTAACCATGAAAAATGGTTTCTTAAAGCATAACTCAAACCTACTCTTTAGTAACCCAAGCATGTGACACTTGTGTGATCCCTGACAGGTCCAGTATGAGTGTTGGGGTCCGGGCCCAGGAGCAAGACCCTGGTGTGATGGATGGTGTGGTGGAGAGGGTGCTGTTTGGGACTGACTTCTATTCTGCCTTCTGCTGAGAAAGGTACTTCAACTGGTTCATCACCCTGTCTGTCTCTTCTGTGTGTGTGTGTGTGTGTGCGCGCGCGCGCGCACGCACATGTTCACTCCTGGACAGGCAGAGATGTGTGTTTTAAAGGGGCCTCTAAGGTCTCTCTAGTTTGATGTTCTGTGGTCTGGTCAGTCAGCAATATATAAGATGAGTCAAAGTAAAACAAAATGTCAGCCACCCGGTAGCCCCTGGCTCCTTCCTCCCTCCATTCACCCCTTTAGGCCTTTGGATGCAGAACCCTCCGGGCAGTCAGGGGAAGAAGAGGCCAGAGTAGTGGTGGACAGATCGAGTGCAGGCACATAGGAAAGTTCAGAGCAGTCGGGGCCTCATCCCCAGTGTCCTTGAGCCAAGCCTGCCCAGGGTGTCAGCAAGACAGGATATCCACCTTCATGAAGACTGAAATTTGCAAGTTTTGGGCATGTTTTTCATTACGAGTGTCATAAATAAATGGAAAGTAAAGAACACAAATCATTCCTGAGACACCTCTCCTTGAAAGACATCACTGTAAGTATCTTAATGCACCCAACTCATCTCTCCCTCCATGCACAGCTCTGCAAATGCATACCTTCCTTCAGGAGGGGCCTAGTGATCAGCTTTTTCTATGTCACTATGTCATCTGTATCCTTCATTTGCAGAGAGTTCCTCCTTAGGTATAAGCATGGACAACCCACTTCTAATGTGGCAGCTCACATTCTTGAGCAATTATTAATATATCCAAGTGTTATTCCTACTTTCAACAGACTATAAACAAATAATGCTTCCATACTCTAAAGAAAGTTCCTTAGAAATTACCAACATTTGCCTCAGTTTTATGGAGAGTGTTTCAAATGGGATGGTTTCTAAAAGTCTAAAATCTTTTCGGGAAATCCTGACTACAAATATGTGTGCGTGTGACACACACACAGAAATTTTTAGTTCTGTGGCACAGAGACTGAAAAGAGATTGAGTTGTAAAGATTCTGATTTCACTTTCATGAACCTGGGTGCCTGCCAGGGTAAGATCATGGTGTAAGAAATCTTGTGGAAGAGTGACTGAGATGCTCTCTGAATCATAGGACCCCAGGCCAGCAGCATCAGCATCACTTGGGAACTCCTAAGAAATGCAGATTCTTGGGCCCCCAGCCCAGACCTGCTGAATCAAAAGCCCTGGGCATGGGGCCAAGTAGTCGGTGCTTTTAATACTATGTCTCAGTGTCTACGATGCACAGGAAAGTCACTTTCCATTGTGTTTTCACCAGGGGACTTCTTTCCAAACACTTCCTATGCAAAGGACACTCACCAGTCCCTGGCTTGTACTCCAGGGAGCCCCCAGAGAGATTTCTGGAATCTCTGGCATTCAGAAGTCACAACGAGAAAATGATTGCCCTGGGGGAAAAACTGCATTTTAAGGAAAAACAGTAACTCCACTGAATGCAGCAGTTAATTTTAAAGTGGCAATCAGAAGATTGCCTCTCAGGCGTTGGGATAGGGAAAGGCCCGCCTTTATGACCTTTGAAAGGTGAGTGTAGATGCCTTAGTGCACGGGGGAGAAAACCGAAGACAAAGGCTTCCCTGGAGAACTCCCAGGAAGCAAGCCTGAGGATCATTCCCAGACCGACCCCCCCATATGACTTTAATCATGGTAATTTTGTAAAAAGAGGAAAACAATTTCTGTTAACAGAATCCCAAACCCTACTGATCTTTATGGATTAAAGTCAACACTTTACCCTCAGAAGCAAATTGAAAGCCAAACCCACGATGGAATATGCGGCAATAGGTTCCATATGTTTTTGTCTCCATCAGCCTAGGTCTCTGCGTATACACCGGGCAGTTTCCATCCCCCTATGCAGGAAAGGCCTTGCCACATGTAAGCATCAGTTTGCTCCCACCACCTTCTCTCAAGGGTCCCCTGTTACTCATCTTGTCATGTCTTTTTGCCCGGAGGGGATGCTTCTCCTCTCTAAATGAAATTCTCCACTGGTGCTCTTCATCCCATTATCCACATTTCTTATCATCAAATATACCCTTTTTTTCATTCAATGTCATTCTTCCCTCTCCTTCCCAACCATTCCTTTTTCTTAAATGTGCTCAGGCCTCCATAATCTTAAACTCTTCTTTCTCCTACTCCTCATCTTCCTTCTTTGCTTTTCAATGTAAAGCTTGTGAATGCAAAATATCTGAGACAGGTCTTGGTTAATTTAGAAAGTTTATTTTGCCAAGATTAAGGACACTGCTATGACACAGCCTCAGAAAGTCCTGAGACAGGTGTCCAAGGTGGTCGGTGGTGCAGTTTACTTTTGTACATTTTTAGGGAGACATGAGATATCAATCAATATGTGTAACATGTACATTAGTACAGTCCAGTAAGGCGGGACAACTCAAAGTGGGGGCTTCTAGGTTACAAGTAGATAAAAGACAAAAGGCTGCATTCTTTTGAGTCTTTGATCAGTCTTCCACTGAACACACTATTTAGTCTGGCTCAGCAGTTCTGCATTTTTATATAAACAATAGGGGTGAGGAAGCAATCAGATAGGCATTTGTCTCAGGTGAGCCTCAGAGGGATGACTTTAACGGAAAGGGAGGCAGGTTTGCCCTAAGCAGTTCCCAGCTTGACTTTTCCCTTGAGCTTAGTAATTTTGAAGTCCCAAGATTTATTTTCCTCTCACAAGGTTTTCATCAGTGCAATCCGTACTTCCTGCTTGCGTTCCCACCGAGGGACCACCAACTGATCCCCAGTGCCTCAGTTTCATCTCTGCAATCCACATCATCTTTGAAGATCATCCAATCCAGACCCTGCCTGGTCACCACATTGACAGGCTCTTCCTCAGCACTTCCTCCCTGGCCTCCCTGCAGCCTTCAACAGCTGGCCACTGCTCCCTTGAAATTTCTTTCCTCTGGATTTCCAAGACCTGTTTATTTCCATGAATGCAGATGTCTAACAAGATCAGGGCCCTCCTTTCTTTGTATTCTCCCTTAGAGTGATGGCTTGTCAAGTGCTTTTCCCCACCATCACTACCCAGGAAGAGGCTTGTGTCTTTTTGCATGAATCTCTGCCTCTATATCTGTTCTCTTGTCAGTCCTACACCTACGGTGGCCTGAAGGGCACCTTTGCTTGGTTTGCCCCATTGTAGCAAATTCACACTGTCTTGGCAACAGGGTTCAGTTTCCCAGTTACCTCAGATACTTCTCTGGGCTTTTCACAGGCTGGTTTTGTTGTGCCCTGAGTTCTGAGGTCCCCCAAAGATGACCACCAGAGACCTAAGTCAAAGCCAAGCGGCCGGGATCACTTTATTGCAGGTTCGAACCCGGACCTCTCTTCGTACAGGCGTAGTCAGGAGGGCAAGAGAGAGGTTCCGAGCACAGCTCAAGCCTACTTTTTATAGTAAGGCACAAACAGGTTACAGAAGATTAGGGCATTTTTGCAGTTACAAGATTGGGATTGGTTGACATTTTGAAGTTTGAACATTCGGCAGTTTCTGATTGGCTCCCGCCCTTTTTTAAACCACAAACGTCTAGGGGTTTTTTTTTAGACAAACTGCTTGCTTAACCATGGGTGGGAGGGGGGTGGTTTCGATTGAGCAAGCAGGGGGTACGTGACTGGGGGCTGCAAGCACCGGTAATCAGAACAGAACAGAACAGGACAGGGACTTTCACAACGCTTGTCCATACGACGTCTGAATCTATAGATAACATAACCGGTTAGGTCAGGGGTCGATCTTTAACCAGGCCCAGGGCGCCGCCCGGGCTGTCTGCCTGTGGATTTCATTTCTGCCTTGTAGTTTTTATTTCTTCTTTCTTTTTTTTTTCTTTGGTCTTTTAGCCCTTACAGTTTGATTTTTTTCAAGTTACCCAAGAATCTCTGATCATTCATCTCGTTCTCCCTGTTTCTAGTCCTTTTCCCCACTTCCAATAATCAGTTATCAGATCCATCTTGACACCTATTCTCTTGAGCTTCCTAGATGCATAATCATACCATATAAGCTTTCCCCTTGTCATAACTTTCATACTCCTTAAATTCTTTTTATTTTGTCAAATTGTGTCAGTTGGCATCTCCAAAATAATTTTAACTAATAATAGTTAATTTTTTTTATTTCTGACCTTAATGGTAATATTTCTAGTGTTTCCCATAATGCTAGCTTTTAGGTTTAAATGGACATACAAGTACCTACATTTATATATATAGATACAGATATACACACATAAACACACAAACTCATACAAATATTCAGATATACTGATGTGAGTAAATATCCACTGTTGTCTGTTTCATTAATATTTTTATCAAAAATAGAGGGTAAATTTATGAAATGCTGAATTTTATTACATTTATGGAGTTTATGTTTGTCCTTTAATCCATTAAATGGTGAAATATATTAACATATTTTCTTGACATTGAACCATCCTTACATTCCTGCTGTGAATCATTATCTGGTGATTTATTTCTTTCTAATATGCTATTTGATCTTGCCTTCTCTTAATTTATTTGGTATTTTTCCCATTAATACTCCTAAGTATTATTGAGCTGTAGTTTTCCTTTGTGTGCTAAAATATACTACATTCATTTCTATAAATGCTGGAAATCTTTCATATTTTTTATGCTCTGGAACAATTTAATAGCTTTGGTGTTAACTGTCTCCTAGCATTTGGTAAAATATATTTGAAGCAGCTGAATCAGTTGCTTTTTGAAGGAGTTAGATCTTTGATAAGGTTTTATATTATGTGTGATAATTAGACTACTTAGATTGTTTATCCCTTCTGGAGTTAGTTTTTCTAATTAAGAAAACCATCTTTTTAAATGTATAATTTAAATTTAAATTTTATATATTTGGAAAGAGTATTCCATTAGATTATTTTCATTTCTTCTACATGTAAATATTTTCTTATTCTCATTTCTTGTCTTGCATATTGGTGCTTACTACTTATTTTCTTCATGAAGTCAATGTATCAATGACAGTTTCACCAAGAAAACAGAAACTTTTCTAGGTATTTCAAACAAGAAGTTAATTAATACAGAGGATTGGTTGTTTACAAAATAGAAAGATTGAAGGAGTAAAGGCCAGACATCTGTAGCTTTCAGAGTTACTCTGGATTTTGAAAAGCCAGAGAGTTGCAGAAACATTTAGAGATCAACAGTGATGATTACAGATAATCCAGTACTGGAGCAAGTGATTCCCAGGAAATGCTTTAAGATGTTTAAGATGGCCATAGACCTTTGCCTCTGCCAAAGCCCATCCTTACATGCACTGCTTCCAGAAATGGGAGCATGTGGCTTCTCACTTTCTTTCACCTTCCAAATCTCATGCTAGTGCCTCTGATTGGTGGGATCTAACTGAAAGCTTCACAGACAAGAGAGTTAGAAAATGTACTCCTGATATTTAGAACCTGTGATACAGAGGAGAGTGTGAAAGAACAAAGTATGCAAAGTTGTATGTTATTATGTTCAACATATTGACATCCGTTTCTTTTTTTTTTTTTTTTGAGACGAAGTCTGGCTCTGTCGCCCGGGCTGGAGTGCAGTGGCCGGATCTCAGCTCACTGCAAGCTCCGCCTCCCGGGTTCACGCCATTCTCCTGCCTCAGCCTCCTGAGTAGCTGGGACTACAGGTGCCCGCCACCTCGCCCGGCTAGTTTTTTGTATTTTTTAGTAGAGATGGGGTTTCACCATGTTAGCCAGGATGGCCTTGATCTCCTGACCTCGTGATCCGCCCGTCTCGGCCTCCCAAAGTGGGCGCCGTGCCCAGCCTTTGACATCTGTTTCTAATATATTGACTTTTGTTTCTACATCAGATCCCTCTTTCTGCTTTCTTGGGCTATCCTTTATTTCTAACATCCTAATTAAAAATCTTTGGTTCATATTTTTATTCTTACTCATATTCTGATGTAAGTATTTAAGGCCATGAATTGTCCTCTGAGTATTGCTTTAGCTACATTCCACGGGTTATCTTTTGTAGCATTTTCATCATTATTTTCTTAAGTAAGTTTTTTTGGAGCCTGCTACCTGCTCTTCTTTTTGCTCTATTTCTATTAATTGCTAAAACTTTCAAAGGAACACTTTACATTCCTCTTTTATTTCCTAATTATATACTTACCTTATGTGCTTGTCATCCATCGGTGTTCTCAACTGAAGATTCTACTGTCCCTCATAAGGAGCATTTGGAAACCCGTGGCAATATTTTAGTTGTCATGATAATTGGGAGAGGGATGCTCCTGACATTTAGTGGGCAGGATCCAAGGTTGCTAAAAGTCTTGCAATAGGCACTGCTGTGCTACATAACAAGGAATGTTGTTGCCTAAAATGCTAGTAAAGTCTCATTAAGGAAAACAAAAGATTTCTAAAGTCACAGCTAAAAAATAACTGGCAGAGGCAAAACTTGTACATACATTGGACAAACACAGTGTTTTTCATTGAGTTTTAAATATTTTTACTACATTGTTACTAAATTATCACATGACTTACAAGATCCAGACTTCCCTGTTATCCAAGTAACAGGTGAAAGTTCTGGGACTTGGACCTGGGACTTTGCCCACACTGAGGCAGTTCAAGAGTGAAGCCAAACAAATGTCTTCAATAAGAAAAAAAACTAAGGCCAAGAATAAAGTCAACCTCTGTTTCTATTGCAAAGCGAAACAGATTCCTTATTTGCTTAGTTAAGAGACTGTACCTTGCACAGAATCATCAATGATCATAAAGGCATGATTATTCAGACTTGAACAAAAGGTTTGAATTTCACATGTTTTTAATTTCAAAACAGGAAACCAAACTGAAGCCATTATTTATAGAATCACACCTCCTTAAAAGCCATAAGAGTTTGGTTAAGAATTAAAAAATGGACTTTAAACTTGAAAAGTAAGTGTAAGTAGAGGAACAGATTAATTTTCACCTGTATTCATTAGACCTCTAACTGTTTTAGAAAAATAGTATCATTATTCAGTATGTGTCTTATTTAAATTGCATCATCATAACTATTACACTTAAGGAAGTCCGTAAGATTTTCTGCAGAACATTTTAAAACAAACACTTGTTTCTTCTTCTAATTTAATAGTCTCTCAGCCCTAGTTAGCAAGTGGAAAGTGGGTTCATAAAACGTCTTCAGATTGCATCTCAGCATTGATACATGAGTCAGTCATTGAAATTGTGCCCCAGTTTGTCCTTAAGTAATATATAAAGAAAAGAATATACCCCTATTTTGATGATGTTTGGGGGGATAAGTATTAGTTAATCCACTAGTAACTTGTCCACGCTTAGAAGTTAATGAATATAACAGAATTACCCAATGGCTCAAAAACTACTTACTAAGTGAAGTGACAAACTAATCCACGCTTGCTACTGAAATTATAACAATGAATAACACATGCACTCTGCCCCTGAGAAATCTGTTCCAACAGATGACACACAAATGTTAACAGAACCTTATAATTAGAGTCACCACGTAATGCATTACTGGAATGCAAACAGGGGTGTAATGATGTAATGCAAACTGCGACGTAATGCAAACTACAACGTAATGCAAACAACTGGGATGCTTTGAAAGGAAAAGATGTTACTGCTACCATTTTTCAGGGCAAATATGCATAAAGCTGAGCTAACTGGACATGAACTGTTATATTCGCAGCACTTCTGACACCAAATCAGTGGGGTTTTTCCACACTAACAACCAGTTCTCCAATTCTGTAGATGCTGCTAGCTGAGTGTCCTACAATTCATTTCAATTCTGACACTGACTACCTGGAATTAGCCTCAGACCCCAGAGGGGTAAGAGCTCAATTCCCCAAGGCGTTCCTCCTCTCAGATGCCAGTTTCCAGTCTTGGGTCTCATGAGTACCCACAACTTGCCTACAAAGTCAGGGGTTCCCACAGGCTTTCCCTTTCAGGTTTGCTAATCTGCTAAAATGGTTCATAAAACTCAAGAAGCCACTTGATTTACGATCATGGGTTTACTACAAAGGTTACAAATGGCGAAGAGTTACATAGGTCTTGAGGTCTCGAAGGGTCCTGAGCACAGGAGCTTTTGACCCCATCGAGTTGGGATGTGCTACCCGCACCATGTGGATGTATTTACCAACTACCAATCTCTCTGAACTCCATCATTAAAGAGGTTGAATGACATCAGAATGATTGACTAAATCATCAGCCATCAGTGATTAGCCAGGTCTCAAGCCTCTTTCCCCTCTCTGGATGTTGGTGAGGTCGGGGAGTGAGGACTGAAAGTTCTGTATTCCAGAGATCCCAGGGGTCTTAGGAGCTGTGTGTACTAATCACACCGGGGTAAACTGAAATAGAAATCAATGGTGGCTTCTAAGTTTGCCCAGAGCAGACTTATGCTTCTCAAAGGGTAGTCCTTGGTCCAGCATCAGCAGTAGCAATTGAGCCTTTGTTAGAGATGCAAATTCTAAGACCCAACTACAGACCTGCTGCAGCTGAAATCTAGAAGCAGAGCCTGGCACTCCTTGTTTTAATGAATGAGCCCTTTCAGGGTGCTCTGATACCCACTCAAGCTTGAGAACCAGTGAGCCAAGGAATATAAAGAAGCGGGTATTTGAGTCTGGTCGAAAGGGATGAGAAGAAACCTGCCAGGGAAGCCCAGAGGCATGGCTGTAGGGGACAGCACCCCAGGTGGAGAGAACAGCAGGTGGACGGCCCTGGGGAGTCAGAGGACCATAGAAGAGCTTGCAGGGCGGGGTCACAGCATCACAGGGCTAGAAGGGCAAGGCTGGGAAGTCCAGAGCTTAAACACAGAAAAAAATGGGCTTTTAATCTGGGAGTGGCAGGAATGTGTGCATGTGTATGTATATTTTTAAAAGGAAATGCCATTTTTAAAAGGACATTCATTTGCTGGAAAACAGAAGCTGATCCGGAAGAGAGTTTTCTCTCTCTCCCTCCTGAGGGCTGCTTTCCCTCCTGAGAGTGGGAGTGGTTGTGAGGCCTTGACTGTGAGGCATTTGGGGCACATCATTGCCCGCCCCTCGGTACCCGTGTCTGTGTTGGGTGTGACGTGTTGGCTCACAGAGCTGGTCCACCACTATCTCAGGGACACTGACAGTGATATGTTTCTGGGAGATCACCTCCTTTCCACTGTGCAGCGATTTGGGTCATCGTGCACAACCTCTGTGAATCCTGTACACACCTGTGCATGTCTCTGACCCGCTGAGTCCCACCTGAGCTGCAGCTGAGCCTTGTCCAGGATCACGGATGGAGCGGGATCCTGTGACCACTCAGGCTTCTGCAGATTCCACTTCTACTCTCGTCTCCAACACAAGGACACATCTGTTGAATCGAGGTTCAGGCAGCTGAGCATCAGAATTCTAGAAATCCACCCTGTTTACTGTAAAAAGTATCTGAGACAGATCTCAGTCAATTTAGAAGTTTATTTTGCCAAGGTTAAGGATAGGCCAGAAGAAAGGAATACAGAATCCCAGGAACACAGTCTGTGGTTTGTGCCTTTCTCCAAAGATGATTTATTTTGAGAGCTTCAATATTTAAAGGGGAGAAGTGGACTGGAGGGGAAAGAGTAAGGTTATGGTCTCACTACTGAATCCACAGGTCTCAAGGGAAAAGGAGCAGGCAGAGAATCGTCAACCCAGTATTCATCTCACTCAGTAAATCGGCACCATACACCAGATAAGGTGAACATGCGGTAGCTACCAGTGGGGATGTTTAACCTTGTATCTGCGGCTTTCTTTTTAGGAACAAAAGGAAAGGCGGCTTTTTGCATGACTCAGTTTTCAGCTTGATTTTTCCTTTTGGGGTAGTGAATTGGAATCCTGAGCTTTTCTTTTCTTTTAGCATTACTCTTGCCCCACGGTGTTGTCCCCTTTCAAAGGCTGCCCTGAGCAGCGCCCTCCCCACATCTCCACTGCACCTGCCTGGAGGGATGTTGGACACTCAAAGGCCAATCCCAAATCCATCTTTCATTTTCCTAAATTGATCTTTTAGAACAGATGTCGAAACTGCAAACTTACCAGAGTGCTAGAAATATTTACTTGTATTGCCTTTCTGTCGCCCCAAGGGATTGAGGCCCATCTTCAACGGACGCCTCCTTAGTCCTCTTGCTTTTCGTCTGTAGTGGTTTAAATCTTGTTCTTTCATAGAAATATTCTTCTTCAAGAGGCTCCATATGTTAAAATAATTTTCTTATATTTTTAGAGTATGTATCAAAGTCATTTTTAAATAACCTATTCCTGATCAAAGATCACTAAAATCAGAGAAATAATTGCAAAATTTACCTTAAGGGGGCATCATGCACTTACCTGGGTTAAATATATAATTCTGCCAAGTTAGCAGAGAGATGACTGGTTTTACAAAACTCAGAGGGTCCTATGTAACCTCTTGTTCTGCTTTATCAATGCTCGAAGGGCTAAACCCCAAGAAATGGGGCTTAGAGCCATGAGCTCCTACAGTGGCTCCTGCTTTGGAACTTAGGAAAGCTGCCCTCCTCTTTACACTTGAGAAAACTGCTAATGTGCGGAGTGTGACTTTCCCTTCTGAATGGCCCCACTCCTTTTGACTAAGCAACGCCAAATGTCAAACTTGTTTTCAATGTATATTTTAGAGACTTTCAATTTTCCTTAAGTCAGGAGGGGTTTGACTTCTGTGGAACTGGCATGAGAGATTTTCGTGCCTGGTGTCTACAGTCTGCTCCTTTCCTCCTCTGAGACAATCTCTTTGTTGTATTTCCTTATAAGCAAACTCTGAGTTGTCTGAGTCCGTCTGAGTTGTACACGGCTTGGGCTGCAGAGCAGTGAGAACAGGTGTTCCACCCAATCTGCAGGACTCCTTCATCTGTATTTCCAAAGGCAGTGATAAAATCACTTTTAGATCTGAATGTATTTTGTGTTTATTTTATTTATTTTATTTATTTATTTATTTATTTTTATTTTTTATTTTTGGAGACAGAGTTTCGCTCTGTCGCCCAGGCTGGAATGCAGTGGCACGATCTCAGCTCACTGCAAGCTCTGCCTCCCAGGTTTAGGCCGTTCTCCTGCCTCAGCCTCCCAAGTAGCTGGGACTACAGGCGCCCGCCACCATGCTCGGCTAATTTTTTGTATTTTTTAGTAGAGACGGGGTTTCACCGTGTTAGCCAGGATGGTCTCAATCTCCTGACCTTGTGATCCACCCGCCTTGGCCTCCCAAATATTTTGTGTTAATTTTAAATCAACATTAGTTTGGTTCTATTTATTTTTTCCCCTACTGCATTAACTCTTTTGAGACAGGGTTTCTCTCTGTCATCCAGGCTGGAGTGCAGTGAAGCGCCATTTCGGCTCACTGCAGCTTCTGCCTTCCAGGCTCACGTGATCCTCCCCTCAGCCTCCTGAGTACCTGGGACCACAGGCGCATGCCACCATGCCTGGCTAATCTTCGTATTTTTTGTAGAGATGGAGTTTCGCCATATTGCCCAGGCTGGTCTCAAACTCCTGGACTCAAGTGATTTAAGTGCCTAAGCCTGTCAAAGTCCTGGGATTGCAGGTGTGAGCCACCATGCCTGGCTCTGCATTCACTCTTTAATATCATTTCTCAAAGTGTCTTTTAGCTATAATTTTTTTTTTTTTTTTTTTTTTTGGTCGGAGTCTTGCTCTGCCACCAGGCTGGAGTACAGTGAGCGGCACGATCTCGGCTCACTGCAACCTCCAACTCCCTGGTTCCAGCGATTCTCCTGCCTCAACCCCCTGAGTAGCCGGGAATGTAGGCACATGCCACCACGCCCAGCTAATTTTTGTATTTTTAGTAGAGATGGAGTTTCACCATGTTGGCCAGGATGGCCTCGATCCCCTGACCCTGTGATCCACCCAGCTCGGCTTCCCAAAGTGTCTCTTTTTTATAGTGGCAAAATATATGTAAAATTTGCTATTTTCACCATTTTTGAATGTACATTTTAGTACTATTAAGTACATTCACATTGATGTACAAACATCACCAGCATCATTTCCAGAATTTTTTCATCTTCTCAAACAGAAACTCTGTGACCATTAGACATTAGCTCCCAATTCCTCCTCCTCCAAGATCCTGGTAACCATCATTCTACTTTCTGTCTCAATGAATTGACTATTCCTGGTACCTCACTTAAGTTAAAGTCCCTTTGGGATAAATTTAATTAATTGAAATATTGAACAAATATAGGAATGTTCACGAAGTCTTAAATAGATAGAGGCTGAGAATCAAACAAACTGGCATTTCCATCGACTTCCTTCTATACAACACCTAAGTCATGATTGTTAAAGTTAGCCTTTCAGATTTAGCTCTCTAAATTCTCTGGTGAGAAACTGCTTGTTACTTTGTTGTCTGTGTTTCCTGCTGATTTATTACTGTTTCTTGTTGTCATCTCAAATGGAAACGTGGAACAGGCATATTTAATATTGGTGTTTCTGCTGAAAATCCACTGGTGTTTTCAGCTGTGGAAAGAGTAGAAAAGAAGCAGGTACATTTCAGCAAATGTATGATGACATCAATCGCAAAACGAATGTTGACTTTAAAGATGTTAAATAAAAATATGGAGGGAAAATAAATGCATCTTAAAATGAATGAAACTCACTAATTACAACTTATGAAGACAGGTCAGAAAAGTGGAATATTAATAGTTGGCCAGTTGGTCATTAACACAAAGATATGCCGGTATGGCTAAGATTTTTTGAAAGAGATTTTATGAGCTCACCATCTGCCTTTTACTGGGGGACATGCATATGAGTCTTTATTCTACATTTCATCCTTTCCTACAGGACAGATGACTGTGAGAGAGGGCTGCTACAGAGACCTGAAGTTTCAAGTAAATACATCTTTCTGCAATCCCAAGACTCGACCTGTCACGGGGCTGGTGCCTTGCAAAGTATCCGCCTGTCCTCCCAGGTAAGAAGCATCGTGTTCATCAAAGCAGGTTTCCCAGTTTGCAGACGTGCTCAGCGAGTCTTATAGCTCCTGATGTAGAGAGAGAAGTGCTGATTGCCATCATGTCACTCATAACAGTGGAGAAGCAAAGGGGACAAGAGCTTCCTGGACAAGGGACCTAGAGAGTATGTTTAGCTGGGAAGTGGTCTGGAAATTCTTGTGACTGTAAGTGGACATTCTTAGAATGGCATCGTGTTTGTGGTATTTGTGCTTTCATTGGTTGCAGGCTGGCAGGAGTGATAACACGCTATGGTGATAATGATGCATTCTCTCTTAGCCTGCTGTCCTGTCCGCTAGTGTGTGCTTTTCTTGCCGAATGAAACTTGCTGGAAGAATGCATCAAAAGGCCTGCCAGTGGGGAATGGACCCTGGATTCCTCAGTGCCTTGCAAACATACAGTTGTGAGGGCTGGAGCCGCAGAAAGTCAGGGCTCTTGTCATCCTACTCTACCCTCACTGCTACTGCCCCTAGGAGTTCCTAAACCCAAGCTTGGATTCTCTAAGGCAGGACGTGGGGAAGGACCCCTTGAGGCAGCCATGGTCCTACTGCAGTGTCAGGAGCTATCACGTCTGGGCAAGGCCTTCATCCCGCTGTTCTTCACTTTCTTCATCTTTACATGGGACACGTCACAGAAGGTTGTGAAAACTGATGCAGGATTTTTCTCAGGCTCTTTGCTGGACCCCCAGCAGGGGCGCCTTGTCTACTTGGTCTCCTGCACTCAGCCCCTTGTGGGAGGGAGCATGTGAGCAAATGAGTGCAGGATCCAGCTCGTCGCTCTGAAGACACAGGAGCAAGCTCCGGGTAAAGCCCGCAGCCAGACCAGGCATGTTGCCTGGAGAGGAACACAGTGGTACCCAGGCCAGGGTGCCTGTGACCCCAGATCCTCAGAGTGGGTGTTAATGTGCTAATTAGCTTTTTTTTTTTTTTTTTTTTTTTTTTTTTTTTTGAGACGGAGTCTCGCTCTGTCGCCCAGGCTGGAGTGCAGTGGCGCGATCTCGGCTCACTGCAAGCTCCACTTCCCGGGTTCATGCCATTCTCCTGCCTCAGCCTCCTGAGTAGCTGGGACTACAGGCACCCGCCACCTCGCCCGGCTAGTTTTTTGTATTTTTTAGTAGAGACGGGGTTTCAACGTGGTCTCAATCTCCTGACCTTGTGATCCGCCCGCCTTGGCCTCCCAAAGTGCTGGGATTACAGGCGTGAGCCACCGTGCCCGGCCTAATTAGCTTTTTCAGTTCCATCATCCACAGCCCAACGGACAGAGGTGTGTTAGCAGCTCAGTCAGCCCCAACCCTGTAGTGTGTGGCAGCTGCCCTCCACCAGCGGGGGCAAAGGGCCAGCCTTTCTGGTACCCACACTCAGTGGGCCCCAAGCTCTTGTCCAGCATCCAAGAAGAATGAGGTCATGCTTGACCACTGAAGGATGGTGAGGGCAGATAATTTTATCAAGCGATAAAAATAGCTCTCAGCAGAGAGGGGAGCTGGAGAGGGTATGAAAATGGCAGGTCGTCTGCTCCCAAAGTCAGCAGGTCTCCTCCCCCAAGTTAGGCCATCTCCCCTCTACCAACTGAGCCTGGGGTCTTTAGAGGCACAGGATGGGGGCAAGCCAGGCCATATGTACTATTGGAAAGGGCAACATTTGATTGCTTAAAAGGCATTATTGAGAAAGAACGAATTGAAAGAGAGTAGGCAAATAGGAATGGAAGTTCTCACTCTGGTCTGTGGGTTTTGGGCTGTTTTTGGCTTGAAGTTGGGGTTTCATGGGGACCTGGCCCTGTCTGCCTAGGATTTCTCTGCCTCCTGCCTCTATTAAAATGCACCTGAGATCACATATTTACAGAATGAAATTCTAGCTCCAACTAGATCTTTCAAATAGCCCAAGGCACTCAAAGACTTAATACAAGATAATCTAATACATTTTGATGATAAAGATCCACAATAGCTGGCAAATTGATCCCAGGTTTGCTGAACTATGCCTCAAAGCATGACGCTGGTACTCTCCCTGAGGCAATAAAGTACAGGAAGGTGGGAGGCACTGTCTGTTGTTGGAGGTGTTACCCCTGGTCTTTCTCTCAGTAAAGAGAAGGAGGTCACTTACCAACATTTGAAGAGCCAGGACCCTTCTTGCAATCACAGTAAGGAGGACACCTCCTTGGAAGATGTTGTCCTCCCAGCACACCTGCCCCTGATGTGATTGGGCACATGTCACCTTATAAAGCCACCAGCCCTACCTCAGTCACGGTTCCTGAACCACCACTTCCCAAGACCTGCTATCAAGAGAGAGGCAGTCAGAATTTACACAAGAAATTAAGTGCTTAAGATGCAGCACACTGAGGCATGGGACACCCTCTGGGGGACTCTTCCCGGTATCAACCAGGGCCTGTGGAGTTCATGCACACCCATGGTGATGCTCCACGGCCCTCAGCTGTCCCTGAGCCAACCCTGTGGGCCACTGCAGGAGAGCTGACTGCTGGCCTTTCCCACCCTGACAGGCCTCCAGCCTGTGCTGAGCTCCATGACAAAAGCACAGCCCACTCACCAGGGGCTCCCTCTGTGTCTGGAATGACACACCAATTACGGACACACCCACATCGTTTAGGAAATAAACCCCATGGCTGGCTGAGGCAGTATGTAGCATGGCACCATTGTGGGCAAAAGTGATCTTCCTGTCCAAAGGAAATGGAGACCCCTTGCTGAGTTGTGTCAGAGAAAAACGAAGCCAAATACTGGGTAAAGTGGTCGGGAGAGATTTTAGTCAGTAATCCCTGCTGCAATAGGGAAAACATTGTGGCCTGAAGTGAACTCCTCTTCGATCAGCACAGATATTTTACAGGCATTTTACAGGGAGATTAGAAGAGCGGGGAGGGGCAGAACCAGGGCTCAGGAAAGTTGGGGAGGTGAAAACCTGCAAAAAGCATAAAGAAAGGTTGGTCCTTGTGAAATCTCTCGGTTTGCCAACTGGTGATCATAGAAGTGAGGCTCCCACCTTCCCACAGAGACTGGGAGACAGGGGTCCTATCTTCAGGTGTCAGCCAGAACAAACAGGAAATGCTTTGGGAAGCCTTGAGATTTCTCAGACAGGCACTTTAAAAGGGGCTGGGATTATCTTAGGGATGTAGCCTTGAGCTGTTAGAAACCATGTTGGTAGGCCGGGCGCGGTGGCTCAAGCCTGTAATCCCAGCACTTTGGGAGGCCGAGACGGGCGGATCACGAGGTCAGGAGATCGAGAGCATCCTGGCCAACACGGTGAAACCCCGTCTCTACTAAAAAATACAAAAAACTAGCCGGGCGAGGTGGCGGGCGCCTGTAGTCCCAGCTACTCAGGAGGCTGAGGCGGGAGAAAGGCGTAAACCCGGGAGGCGGAGCTTGCAGTGAGCTGAGATCTGGCCACTGCACTCCAGCCTGGGCGACAGAGCGAGACTCCATCTCAAAAAAAAAAAAAAAAAAAAACCATGTTGGTGTTTGTTCAGGACTTTATAAGCCCAGGTGAGGCCTTGTGAAGCAGGCTCAGAGGAACCTGGCTAGAGTTTGGCCAAGGACAGAACATTGTCAACTGCTGCAGCAACTTGACCTCCCACCCCCTGCTCCCTAGACAGTGGAGTCTGCTCGCGTTCCAGTTGGTGTTGACATCACCGTGACCTTGATTGCAGGTCCTTGCCTTGCCATATGGAAATTGAGAGCATCGCTTCCTGTGCTGAATTCCTCTTTCCATACCGTGTTTAGTCCAGGTTTGTTAAGTGAGAAGCATCTGTGGTTCTTCAAGGCACCTAGTTACCAGTGCTGTGAAGTGGGGAAACCACTAAATTAGACTTAAAGAAGTGTGTGTGTGTGTGTGTGTGTGTGTGTGTGTGTGTATGTGCATGTGTGAGTTTCACATGCAGGAGGAACTAGGGTTACTAGTTCCATGTGGAAGTAAATCCGTCAGGTTGTTAAAGCTCAGGGTGATTGGAAATGTTGAGTGCTTGAATGCTGTTTCTCAAGCTAGTCGTATTAATGGATCAAGCATACCCTTGCAGTCTAGTCGGCCCTGGTCTACTCAGTGAAGCCCATCTAGAAAGAATGCTAGAGAAAACTCACCCCAACACAGGAACAAGCTACCAGTGTCTGGGCTCCTAATTGTGTGCTTCGAAGTATCACATAATTCAGATACGAAGTGATAGTTGGGACACCCCTGAAGAGACCCCTTTGCATCTGCAAACTCCACAGGACCAGGCATAGAAAGCAGGAGTGCCGGCGGCCTCAGGGCAGCAGAGAGAAGCAAAAGCAGTGGCAGAGGGGAGCAACTGCGTCCTTTCCCTAGGATGGGCCTCCATCCTACCGCACGGGGAGAATGCTAGCAGCTGCTTCGGTTCTTTCTTGGAAAGAGCAGAAGAGTTCATTTAAGTTATGGTTGCCCATTGTTGCAATCTGCTTGTTGGTTGGTTGTTTTCTTTCTTGCCCCTCCCCCATAGTGCCCAGAGGGACGTCCTCCTTGATACTCACTGCAAGAGGAAACGTGGGATGTTGGGGATGGGCCTGGTGGGAAGGGAGCTCTCCTCCTCCTGGGGCTACTCTTCCTGGTGTTACCCAGACTACTTCTTCAACCAAACCTCAGGTAGAACATGCTCAACAGGAGATTATGTGGCTGCTCATTTACTGTCACTCTTAGTGGTTTGCTGTTTCTATATCGTCTCACTGTGTTTTAAATCTGTCAAAACATTGCTTTCCAAGCAAGACCATAATACAGTTATTGAATTTTAATAATGGAAATCTAAGCAGCTTCTTACACGGTCAGATAAAATTGCCCTTACCCTCAACCATTATCCAAGACTGTCATCCTCACCTCTTGTATCCATTTAGATAAATCTTTGTTCCTGGTACAGAATTTTCACACTTACTATCTGGAAATATCTCTTTGGAATTGAAATGACAGGAGCTCCCTTTTCCTGCTTGCAGGGTGTACAATGAGGGTGTGGCTCACTTCTTTGATGGCCTGCTGCCCAAACCTCTATGGGTAGCAGGCAGATGGGCAGGTTGTGGGGCTCTGACCCCACAGCAACGTCTAAGGGTGAATGTTTACAGCTCCTGAATTCCCAGTGGGCATGTGTTACAGTGTGCTTTTCTAGTTTTGCCTTCCCTAGGCAACTTGTGTTAATCAGCTCAGTTAGACCCTTTGCCTTATCCCAAGGACAGAGGGCTTTCTGTATCCTGCGTTCTTGCTTTGGTGTACTGGAAAAATTGTACCACACATGGGCTTGGAGGATGAGTACAAGGTTTTATTGAGTGGAGGTAGCTCTCAATGAGGCAAATGGGGAGCCAGAAAGGGGATGGAATGGGAAAGTGGTCTTTCCCCTGGAGTTGGGCTGCTCCGCAGCTGAGTTCTCTGACCGTCCCAGACAAACTCTGGTTGATGGCCCACCGGCATCTGCTGGTGCCTGTCAGCATGCCCTTCCACCAACGTGTTTCTCTCGACACCCAACCACTTGTGTGTTCCTCTACCAATGTGTTTCTCTCGACGTCCAGCTGCTTGTCTATGTGCTGGCTAGGGTCTCAGGGGTTGTATAGGCACAGAATGGGGGCATGGTGGGCCAGGGTGGTCTTGGAAAATGCAACATTTGGGCATGAAAACAGAAATGCCTGTCCTCACCTAGGTCCATGGGCACAGGCCTGAGGGTGGAGCCCTCACCAGGGACCCCACCCTTCTCCTCCCAGCACTTCCCTGCCCTGCACCCATATCAGAATCAGATCTTTGCTTTGTCCACTGACACATCCCAAGGAATGAGAAACGTGCCTGGCTCACGTGGGACCTCAATATGTGTTCATAGGAGACGTGGATGAACCGTGGTCCCATTAGGCCAGGAAGAGACATTTCAGGTTTGCAGTGTGGCCTTGGGGAAGTGGCTTCACCTCTTGATGCCTCAGTTTGCCCAGCTGTGAGATGACAAAAAGAAAATGTGTGGAGTCACATGCCAAGCTCTGTGACTCCACTCTCCCTTGAGGCTGTTCTGTAGAGAAGCTTGACAGGTCCTGTCTGGATTGCCACCATTGAGAAATAGGCACTACTCAGACATCACAAAGCTTCTGGAATCAACTGTTCCTTAACACATCTAAACTACATTTGTATGTTCCCACGTGTCTCCCGTGTAAAGTATCTGCCTCACATCAGCCTCCTTCAGGAGCTCCCCTGGGAGGACCCTAAGATAGGAGCATTTGCGGTATCCTTGACTCACCATAGTGCTGCAAACAAAGGTCTCATCAGACACTCAGTCACCACAGCTCCTGCGACTGTGACTGTGACTGCTACTGCTGTGGTCAGTTTGTCAACACTAAATCCACCTGTGGGATCCTTCCAACACACCTACCTGTCTGTTCCTTGACTGTCCACTCAAATGGTCTCCCTTGATTCAGTCTCTCGCTCCTGCCATCAACAATAACTGCCCAGAAGGATCCCTCAAGGTCCATTTCTCCTTCCCGTCTTGGTTAATAGAAGCCCCTGCCCCATACACTGTATACACCCACCTGCACGGGGATCCGGGCTGGACACTGTTTCTGTCCTCCCAGGCTGAGGTCTGGCCCATGGGATGCGAGCCTGTACCCTCCATGCCGAGCCCTCAAGAGGCAGCTGCTCCTTCCTCTTCCTCTGCCCACCTCTGTGGCTGCAGCAGGGCCTAGCCTTAGTGAGCAGCTGCAGCCCCTTGGGCAGGGGTCACCTTCTGGGGGAGTAGGGGGCCAAGACAGAGGTAGTCGAGCCTGGTGACCTGGAGAAGGACTGTGCTCCCCCCGCCCTGCAGCTTCCCACCAGCTCAGACTTACACAAAGGGAACTGCTCCCTCTCTGTTAAGCCACGCCTGCTGGGTCTAGTTGGTGCAGCTCAGCCACATTCTGAGCTCATACACACCTCACCTGTGACCTCTTGGTCCTGAACACCCCTCTCCAGACAGGCCATGCCTCTTGTCATGCAGCTCCTATGCTTCAGGATCCACACCGATGTTGTCCTTCTGTCTCACTGCGTGGCTGGTCTTCCCACCGCTCACTGCCCAGGACCCCGGAGCCCCCACCCGGGCAGAGTCCATGGCAGTGCTGGAACCCTCCCCTCACCAGTGCCTGAGCTGCCTTGCTTCACACTACCTCCCTTATACTACCCTGGTCACCTCAGCCTGGATACCCCCAACTCTTGACCCACTCAGCACATGGAGATTAGCAGTAAATGCAACCTCCAAAATCCCATGTTCTCACTCTAAAAGTGTGGTCACCCAAGGATGGTACACAGTCCTTACACCTGTCCCTGGGTCATTTGCTCCCCACCTCCCAGGACATTGGGTTCACGTCACCTGCAATTTCCTCCGTCTCCTTGCCCCACACTCTCCACCTGGGACCTCAGACTAAAGAGAAGGAAGCAATGACCATCCCTTCCTCTTGCCAATATCTCTCTGTGCCTCCAATCCCCCTACTCTGCCCTCCCTCCCATCACAAGGGGCAGATGGCCCTCTGCAAGGGGAAACTTTGAGACAATATGGAAGCCGCTCTGTGGACCCGACGCCATACTTTCCTGTCTGGGAGAATCTTAAGGAGAACCAAGTCGATCTCCCCACCCCTCATCCAATGCCCGCAAATAGCAGGGGCCTGATCGCACGTGGGGCTCAGTACATTTATGTCTCACAGGAGAAACAAGGTCTCCAGACTCCCCTCCCACAACTCTCCTGCACTGGAATTCTTTCTATGGAGTGGCCTGGTTGGCATGGGTTATGTCCATGGGCCAGAGACAGACAAAGGCACGGGGCGGCATTGCACCTTTCCATGACACTGCCTGCCTCCCTGGTCTTGACCCTGCCTTCCCCACTTCAGGCATGATCCAGGCCTCCTGTCTCCTAGGATGAGGTAAGGATTCCACATAAACGCTCTCATGTGTGATAAACTCTCACTAAATCTTGGCTATGATTATTGTTGCTGTAAAAGGAGAAACAAATTCACAACAGTTATGTATTTAGTCTACAAAGCAAAACTATCCATGGCAAAAACACAGAATAATGGACCTACATTGCATATATCAACCTTGGGGATGGTTGTGTCACTGTATTATTTTAACAATTGAGTTGGGAGCACAGATTTTAATTTCAAATGTTACTTTACTTTTCTTCTGAAATGCAAAATATATTTCTATTATGTTCTGGATACTAACAATTTTTTTGTTCCTGATTCAATGGTCAGGAAACCCATGTTCCATTTATCTGAGGATGGAGTGTGCATCTTTCTTCCCGAATTATGTCTCCCTGTAAGGCTTCCCTGGCCTCGAGGCTGCAGGTGCTCCGACCTGTGTCCCCAGCAGCCTGGCAAAGCTGGAGCCACAGCCCCGAGGGAATAAGCAGCGCACTCCTTCCCCACAGTTCGTGCTCTGTCTGACACTAAGTGGGGCTCAGTGGGGTGTGATCTGGTGTTTCATGTTCAACTTGAAGGAGGGTCCCACAAGGATTGAGGGGTGGAACTTGTAAAACATCTTAATCCATAGCCTTCTGGCTTTTAACTTAAATGAAAAAGGAAACCTGCTGTGCTGGCTGGAGCCACAGCCTCCTCCTCAGCACCCGGAGACCGTCCTGCAGCCTTGCAGGCTCCTGCAATTGCATTGCCGGATGGGATCCCCTAAGTCATAAATCTCTGCTGGGGGCAGGGTATTGGGTGTCTAGAAGTCTTGCCGGAGATTCTCTTAAAATGTCTGTGCAGCCTCGATCAGCAGGAGTATCCTGGAGAAATAACAGGCGTCAGCAATTCCCACCTGCTCCTCCCAGACGGGGGAGCTGCTCAGCCTCCAGCTCTGGCTCCTCCCGCTCCTCCCTCACACAGAGCCTCCTCCATGCGCTGGCGCCGCCCAGACAAGCAGCCCACGGGCCTCCTGCGGCTGCCCTGCCTCCATCTGCATTCTAGCACGAATCAGGCATTTTTATCACGTGCTTTTGAAAAATGGATGATAAATCACACAAATATTTATTCCCTTTATACTTCTCAGTTTATCTAAATGGAGTGGCTCTTCAGGTCGTTGATCTTAACTCTCATTTTCTAAGCGTTAACACTAATCACACACCTTCCTGGACAGGGGATTGAAGATACAAGAGGAAATGCTTTCCAGATGGTAAATGGAGACTTTCCCCTCTGTTTTTCAGGACTCTTCTAGGGACGCCAAGTAAGAGTCTAGATAACGCTGAGTAAGAGTCTGGATCACATATCGTGATCAAATGCTTTGTTTTCTGTGTCACCCCGTCTCCACTTGATATTTGGATGGTTTATTCTTCTTGCTTATACAAAACCCATTAGTGGAATAATTCCTTTTACAACCAACATACATGGGTCCGTAGCTCTGCCTGCTTGTTGCACGCTCTAGAAATGAAAGATAAGGCTCGGCAGGGCAGCTTTATTTCCACTGCTCTCCTTTAGAAACACTTGCAATGGAAAGGGGAGAGCAATTTCCTTTTCTGGTGTTCCTTATCTCTTTTCGATCTGAGGCCGTGAAAATACTAACCACCCAGTAATGCACAGGTTACCAAGGGAATGAAAGGAAACCTGGTTGCTTAGGTGGTGTTTGTATAGGAGAGGGTTTTGCATCTCGGTTCATTTAATTATCTAAATAGCTGCGCGTTCCCAAGCAGCAGGATGAGCTTCCTGAGAGTGAGACCCGTGCAGCCCCCAGGGCTCTCTGCTTAGAGGAACTTCCTGTGTGGTTTTATTCTCTGCTGTTGCTACTGTGAAATTCCAAAGGATTTTTTTGTGTTTTTTTTTTGAGACAGAGTCTCGCTCTGTCGCCCAGGCTGGAGTGCAGTGGTGCGATCTCGGCTCACTGCAAGCTCCGCCTGCCGGGTTCACGCCATTCTTCTGCCTCAGCCTCCCCAGTAGCTGGGACCATAGGCACCTGCCACCATGCCTGGCTAATTTTTTGTATTTTTAGTAGAGACGGGGTTTCACTGTGTTAGCCAGGATGGTCTTGATCTCCTGACCTTGTGATCTGCCCATCTCGGCCTCCCAAAGTGCTGGGATTGCAGGTGTGAGCCACTGTGCCTGGCCTCCAAAGGATTTTTAACGAGGGGCCTGGCACATTTGTTTTGCACTGGGGCCCACGAATGGCATAGCCGGGGTGGCAGGCAGCCTCACTTCTGTGTCAACATGGGTTTCTGGAATATTTGGGAATTGTATTAGAATACTGGGTGTTTTAGCAAATCTACTATGCATTCATTCCTTGAGTTCAGGAAGCCGTTCTATACTGTTGTTGGATCATGGATGTGAGCCTCAAAGGTCCGTGGGCAGCAGTTCTCTGCTGTTTCTTTCCTTGTGCTTCTGGAATGAGAGCCAGTTTTACTCAACTTTGGAGTACTTGCAGGGGGAAGAAGTAACAGTGAGGGGCCCTTCCAGAGTCATTAGAGCTTCATTCTCTAGATCCCAAGGCTTCCCCGCTCTGCTGGGAGAGAGCCCAGTGGGGTGGACACGGGACCATGTGGCTCACCCACAGGAGCCACCGCGCTGAGGCCCACCTGATCGTCTTTGGGTGCCTGTTTGCCCACCGCTGTGCCCTTTGCAAAGACATCTAACCAATCTCAATCTTATCCAGGAAACCAGAAGTGCTGTGGCCCCTCCAGAATGAGTGCTGGGCCTGGCACCGTGGCTCACGCCTGTAATCCCAGCACTTTGGGGCAAGTGGATGGCTTGAGCTCAGGAGTTCGAGACCAGCCTGTCTGGGCAACATGGCAAAACCCCAGCTCTACCAAAAATACAAAAAATTAGCTGATGTGACGGTGCACACCTGTGCTCTCAACTACTTGGGAGGGAGAGGTGGGAGGATCACTTGAGCCCAGGAGGCAGAGGTTGCACTGATTACACCACTGCACTCCAGCCTGGGCCACAGAGTGAAACCTGTCTCAAAACAACAACAACAACAACAACAAAAAACACACAACAGCACTAAAATAAAATAAAAGATAAACACTGTTAGGGAACTGTTCAGTTACAGTGTGACGTCACCAGATCAGGTAGGAATGCCGTGACTTGAAACTGTCTAATCACCTCAAAGTGCTGATTCTGAGGTATAAAAGATGACACCTTACTGTATCTGCCCTGGAGAAGATGTCACTTCGCACCAAAACAATGAGCTTGAAATGTATTTAAGCAGGTACAGACATTGGCCTACATATATCTCTAATGACAGTCAAGTTATAACTACAGACAAACACAATAAACCATAAGCCAGATTAATTGGACTTATTTCATGAAACACTGAAAAGTAGCGTAGAAACCATTGCAGAAGCAGTGGGGATATAACGTTCACTTTCTAAATGTGAATGTGTCATTGTACATCTAGAAATGTGACTTAAGTAGTTCTGTAAAGTATTTTGTACCTTGGGTTTCTATTTTTTGTTTGCTTGATTTTCATTTTGTTGTATGTGTATGTGTTTTATTTACTTATTTATTTTTAAAGACTATTTTTTTCCAGCAGTTCTAGCTTCATTTCATAGCAACATTAAGCAGAAAGTAGAGTTACCATATATTTCCTAGGCCCACACTCGTCCACCCTTCCCTTCCATCAACATTCCCCACCCAAGTGCTCTATTTGTTAAAATGTGTGAACCCACGTGGACATATCCCTATCACCCAAGTCCATCGTTTACATGGGCGCTAACTCTCAGTGTCATACATTCTGTGGGTCTGGAGAAATGTATTCTGACATCGGTCTACCGTGATAGTACAATACAGAGGAGCTTCACTGCCCGGCAGATCCTCCGTGCTCCGCCTGTTCATCTGTCCCTCCCTGACAACCCCTGGCGACCACTGACCTATTTACTGTCTTCATAGTGTTGCCTTTTCCAGAATGTCATATAGTTGGAATCATACAGCATGTGACCTCTTCAGATTGACTTCTTTCCCTTAGTTACACGCATGTAAGTTTCCTCCGTATCTTTCTGTAGCTCATTTTTTCTTAGCATTGGATAACATTTTATTGTCTGGATGCACCAGTTTTATTTATCCAGTCACCTGCTTAAGGAGATCTTGGCTGCTTTACTTTTAGTACATTTTTAGTATTTTTTATGTGTGTGTGTGTGTATATATATAATATTATATATAATATGTG
>NW_012115110.1:2691041-2696845 GCF_000951035.1 Colobus angolensis palliatus
GCCCGGGTTCAAGCAATTCTCCTGACTCAGCCTCCTGAGTAGCTGAGATTACAGGCATGCACCACCATGCCCAGCTAATTTTTATATTTTTTGGTAGAGAAGGGGTTTTGCCATGTTGGTCAGGCTGGTCTTGAGCTCCTGACCTCAGCTGATCCACCTGTCTTGGCCTCCCAAAATGCTGGGATTACAGACATAAGCCACAGTGCCCGGCCAAACCTATCTTTTTTAACATAAGCTGAATCTCTTCTTATGGAGTGTGGTTATATTTGGATTTAGGTCCACCAGTTTATTGTATGTCTTCTACTTACCACGTCTTCTTTTCTTCATCTTATCATTTCATTCCTCTGCTCATTTCTAATGAATCCATAGAATTGTCTTTATTCTATTCCATTTCCACTACTGCTGGAAGTGATATTTTCTTCTATAAGACCACTACTTTCTGATTTAAAATAGATAAGACAGAACCTAGTATAAATTACTGTAACTTGCTAAATATCCAGGATTACTCACACATGATTATCTTAAAACTCTGAGAAATAAGTAATTTACATAAAGAGCTAAGTGAGTTGTGATGAGCTTAAACTGAAGATGAAATCTTTTTGCAGACCCGTGATGCAGTGCTGCTAGATTTTCTGTGCACATTCTTCAAGGGGTGTTGGAAAGCAGCAGGTCAAGAGTCAGGTGCTCTGCCGCAGACACACTAGGATGGAAGGTTTCTGGAGAGACTGGGCCAGTGAACATAAAGGAAGGCATCCCTGACTCACACAGTGGGGCTGCTCGCATTTGGAGTGGGGTCAGCCAGGACTATTGAGCCTAGAAACAGGACCCAGCACAACTGGTCCCAGAAAGGGAACATCACTCTCAGAGTATGACCACTAGCCTCATTTTTCTCTTTTTTCTTGCCAAAAACAAGAAACAAAACAAAACAAATGAAAACACACACAAAAACAAACAAACAAACAAACAAAAAAACTGTTTTATTAACCCTGTGTTTATTAAGAATAAGTATGTTTTAGTGTCCCGATTTCTTTGAAGATACTCACCTAGGCCTCGTTTTTGAGAGCATTGAACTCTGTTAACGAAAACATGGCGAAACTTTGCAATCTTTTAAACCATCCTTTGATTCTGAAAATCACAGATCCTAAATGTGTTGGACGTGAAATGTATGAAGATGTCACTACTTTAGAATTTGTGACTTTCAATGACAGAGTTGGATTGAAATCTCCCCTCATGCTGTCTCACAGCCTGAGGTTTGCTAATGTAATTTAAAAGAACAGTCAAATGTCAGTGGAAGGACAGATGCTTCAACCTCACGGAAGAAAACCAGGCTTCCTCCCCATTCACCAAGACAGCTTTTCTCGGGGAGACTGTATATACTACAGCATGTGTTCAGTTACTCGGCAGATACTTACTGAGTGATAGACAGCCCAGCACCTGCCACAGACTACATGGTTTGGAAGTGGCCCCTGAGCTATAGGACCAACGTGCTAGAGAGGAGCGATTGCTCACCAGACCGACCAGTGAATGCACAGAACCATTTCAAGGTTTGAAATGATTGCAGTCATCATGAAGGAAGACCACAGTCTCCTAGAATGCGTGAGTTTGTCTGGATCCAGTGCAAGGCAAGAATCCATGCAAGAATTCCTCTCAGCTCCAGCCGCCCACACTGTCCCAGAGTCTGATTTTACATTTATGCCAAATGAAATTCCAATAGTTAGGACTTTTTCATTGTTTTGATGCATTTGTGATCTATTTCCTTAATTTACAAAGACTAAGTTGGGTGTGGTGACTCACACCTGTAATTCTAGTACTGTAGAAGGGTGAGGCCGGAGGATCGCTTGAGGATAGGGGTTTGAAACCAGCCTGGGCAACACAGTGAGACCTCATCTACACAAATAGTAATAATTTTTAAAATTAGCCAGGTGTGATAATATGCACCTGTAGTCGTAGCTACTCAGGAGGCTGAGGCAGGAGGATTGTTTGCACCTGGGAGGTCAAGGGTGCAGTGAGCTATGATCATGCCACTGTCCTCCAGCCTAAGTAACAGAACAAGACTCTGTCTTAAAAAAAAAAAAAAAAAAGACTAAAGAGAAGTAAAGAGAAGAATCTGTATAAATTGTTAAAATTCAACACTTAAACTAAATTTAGGTTTTTGTTTCTTATGTCTAGTATTTCGGTGAACTTTTATTACTTAGTCACCACATGAGCATTGTTTAAAACATTGTATCGTACTTTAAAGGCATCTATGAGAAGTCACAGTTCCCTGCCCCAGCCACTTCCAACCTCAATGACCCAGCACCGAGAATTACAGTGACTTTGGTTCTCTCTTCTGGGATCCTGATATTTGGAAATAACATGCGTGATAGCCATTTTCCTATTTATTGATTTTAAAGATTATCCTATTATCCACTGCAGGTGAGGACTTAGCCTTTTTGTGGCACCTTTTATCAGTTTTATATCACTCAGCCCTCTCACCACCAACTCCCTGTCGCTCCGTCCTGCTTACATGATTAGAACCCATGGTTACTCATTGTCATCACTACTTCTTATTGTTGCTAGCTAAGCAGAGCTCCCTGATTCTGTCTTCTTTCATGTATAGAATGTTGTTTGTCTAGAAGCTAATGATTGCCTGACTTTTGTTTGCTTAAGTTTGTTATATAAATTCCAAAAGATATATTAAGTTCATGGATTCATTTAACAAATATAAGTGAGTGTCTACTATGTGTCAGGCCCTTGGGACACCTTAGTGAATAAACAGACAAAGCTCCCCGTCCTGGAGGAGCGTGTATTTAAGTTGGGGGCAACACAGAGTCAATAACAGATACAGTGTTTATTTAGACCATATGCTTTGACTTTTGTTTATTTCTATTTTTTTACTGTAGATGTTTATAAATATAGTGTATTTTAAATGATAGCATATTTTAGAAAGCGATGTGTCATGGATAAACATGAAAAAAAGGGAGGAAAAAACGAATAAAAAACCAACCAAACAAACAAACGAAACGAAGGGAGAAAGGGAGATTAGAATTCCAGGAGAAGGGGGTGCAGGTGGTAGGGTAGACTGAATAGAAAGCACCATTTGAACAAAGGTTAGGAGGAGATGAGCATGTGAAATGCCCATGCTCTATTTCGCCCACACAGGCCAATCTCTCCATCCCTTTTCCCTGCACTCCTCATTCCCAGTGCTGCCCTCCTTGTTCCAGCCCAGGCCTGTCACCCTCCTGGAGCTTCCTGTGTGTCTCTGCCATGCTGAACACCCTGTTTGTGGATGCCAGGCATTGTCTGTGTGTGGGAAACACAGAAGCAATCTTCTGACTGCCTCTAAGGCTTCTCAGCTAGCAAAGAGAACAGGATTCTGGGGCAGAAGTCACTTTTCCCAGGAGTTTTAGTGTAATGTCCTTGTCTCCCATCCACTGTGGCTACTGAGAAGTTCATTGCTCCTTCAGTCCCCAGTCCTTCATTTGGAAACTGTCTTTTTTTCATTTTCCTCTCCCCTTTCTGGAAGCTTTAGGGACTTTTACTTATTTCTTGTCTCTTATGTGCTTTAATGGCTTTGTATTTTCACTCATTTGCTGAGTCCACAGTGGTTCCTTTCAATCTGGGGAAAATAGATTTTACTAATACTCTCCTTCATTTGTTTACTCTCTTGCCTTCTGAACTTTAACACAGTAGACAAATGTTACGATGTTCTTGTGTTTTCTTTTCAAATGTCCATCTCTTTGTGTTTTTGTCCTGGAAGTTTTTTTTAATTTTATCTTCCAGGTTTTCTGCTTTTTGTTTTCTGTTTGTTTGTTTGTTTTATACCTGATTATCCTCCTTTATATTTTCAAATGCTCATTTTCTTTTTCGGTCTTTGTTTCTTCTCTTTTAAAGCATTCTGCTCTACTTGTTTCTCTATGAAGATACTAATTCGTTTTCCTTCCCTCCCTCCATTCTTTCCTTCCTTCTTTCCTTCTTTCTTCTTTTCTCTTTTCCCTTTTCTTTTTCCTTCCTTTCTTCCCTCCTTCCTTCCCTCCCTCCCTCCCTCCCTTCTTCCTTCCTTCCTTCCTTTCTTCCTTTCTTTCTTTCCTTTTTTCTTTCCATTCTCTTCTCTTCTCTTTGTCTTCTGTAAAGTATTTTTATCTGCAGAGTATTTTTCCTCCATATTCCTCACAGTGTCTGAGTGGTAGATTATGCTCCTTTTTTGTGGGTGTTGATATCTTCCATAAATATCTAATAATCCTGAACTGAATCCTGAATCCTGAATCCAGGCACGTTAAGGCTGAGTCACCAAGACTTTACTTAGATGTTCTCTGCGTTGAGAGACTCCTTCATCAGTGGCTGGGCAGGAAGCCTTTTATTTCTGCCCTGCCACCTCCCAGATTCTTTCCTTTGGGTTCATCCATTTCTCTGGAGAAGGATCCTGTGGCAGAGTGAAGGACATTGGAGGGGTGTGTGTGTTTCAATTTATTATTGCTAATTATTACAGTGAATGTCTTATGACTACTTAGTTGGAAGTTGTGTGTCTTCTGACGACTTAGTTGGAGGTATGTGCGTATTCCAGGGTGCCTCAACGTGTGTGCCTAGCACTCTGAAGCACAGAGGGAAGGTTGGGAAAGTGTCTTGGAATTTCCCATTTAAACACCTTTGACTGCTATCCCCAAGTCAGTCTCTGCAGTGAGAACCTCCTTCCTGGCCTTCCTTAGAATTGGCAATGGTGGTGGAGAGGTTTAGTGCATGCTAAACCTACCTGTTGAGTAACAGAATTCTATTGTTGTTGCTTAAAACGTCAACTAATTAGTCATAAGACGTTCGTTGTAACAATGAGCAATAATAAATTGAAACTAAAGCAATTGAAATATGGAAAAAATGATATAAACCTATGGTTAAATATATTGAGAAGGAAATAAAGTAAATTACCTCTAGGGGAACCTACTTGTCCCACGTTGCTCAGAACTGTCCTCATTTTAAAACTGGAAATCCAAAGTCTGGGAACCCTCTCAGGCTCAAGCAAACCAGCACAGCTGTTCACTCTACCCTATCTCTTCATGTTTGATAAACATACTGAATTATAGTAGAAAATGTTAATCCAGTTATTTTCCTTCTAGCCAGCAATATTCACCATTGGATGCTAAATAATCACTGTTCTTTAAAAAGAGAAGCAGAAACATCCAGAGAATACAAGTGGAGTGTCAGTGCAGAAATGATAGTAATTATTGGGGAGGAGAGCATCATATGAAGTCAAGAAAGCTGAAGCTTTAAGGCTCCTCTAATCGCAAGTTCGTAATTTTGAAAATACTCTTCTTACAGGGGGTAGCCCTAAATTACATAAGCTCCAGGCCTCACAAAACCTCCAGGACCCACTCAGATAATAGATAATAGTGCTTATGATGATGATAAAAGTTTTTTAAAACTTTTGTATTAAAACATGTATTTTAATTTAACACTTCATTCCTTATATCAAAATAAATCTCATTTTGATCAAAATCAAATTTAAAGTAATCAAAATGTTTGAAGAGAATATGAGTAAATATTTCATAATATTAGAGCATTAGAAACTTTCTAAGCGTATCATGTAAACAAGAATCTATTAAGGGAAACTCCATTACAGAGCACAAATATAATGTGTCACAGCAACAAATCAATGTGTCTGGCAAGATGCAACAATGAACTGTCATGATCGCTACCCAGAGCGTGAAGGTTATGCACTGAGGGCCAAACAGTTTATCTCCCAAACCAGGCCATAAATTTTGTATTTAAAACATGTGTAATTTTCATATAAGGAGTAAGGAAAGGATCCAGTTTCAGCTTTCTACTTATGGCTA
>NW_012115110.1:2698599-2747137 GCF_000951035.1 Colobus angolensis palliatus
AAACACTGCATGTTCTCACTCATAGGTGGGAATTGAGCAATGAGATCACTTGGACACAGGAAGGGGAACATCACACACCGGGGCCTATTGTGGGGAGGGAGGAGGGGGGAGGGATAGCATTAGGAGATATACCTAATGTAAATGATGAGTTAATGGGTGCAGCACACCAACATGAGACATGTATACGTATGTAACAAACCTGCACATTGTGCACATGTATCCTAGAACTTAAAGTATAATAAAAAATAAAAATAAAAAATAATAAAACATGTGTAAATGGGGAGACTGGGGAGTTGGCCATTGGGGATTGTAGAGTGAGAAAAATACCAGGGACATGCTTAACCCACCACCCTAGTGGGTGGTTTATAGGCATTGAATGTAAATGAATCTGTATGAAAGTGTATTTCACAGACTCTTATTTTTACCTTATTAAATGTGTGTGTGTGTGTGTGTGTATTAGGAAAATGTGTAAATACAGACGTGTGTGTGATAAAAGTGAATAATGTGTGAGTGTGTGTATACAAAATATAGAAAACGAAGGCCCTTATGATAAGTGTAATAATGTGACAAGTTATTGCATCATGACGATGAGTGTGATAATGCATTAATTTGCTCAGAACAGTTGCGGTGTATGCTCACCTTTGCACCTTTGTTGTTAGCAGCCTCCCACCCTCGTGAGTGGCCTGATTTGGGAGATAAACTGTTTGGCCCTCAGTGCATAACCTTCATGCTCTGGGTAGCGATCATGACAGTTCATTGTTGCATCTTGTCAGACACATTGATTTGTTGCTGTTACACATTATATTTGTGTGCCGTAATGGAGTTTCCCTTAATAGATTCTTGTTTACATGATACATTTAGAAAGTTTTTAATACTCTAATATTATGAAATATTTACTCATATTCTCTTCAAACATTTTGATTACTTTAAATTTGATTTTGATCAAAATGAGATTTATTTTGATATAAGGAATGAAGTGTAAGGTTCCTGGTTATTCTTCCAATGCCTACCAATCTGTTCCAACACTATTTATTGAAAAATTTATTTCTCTGCATTGAGTTGGAAGGCCAGCTCTCTCCTCACTTAAATCCACTTGTGGCTCACAAAGCCTGGCTGTCCTTCCCCGCCCTTCCCTGTGGCACTGGCTTCTCCTCCCACTGCTTCATCCCTGCAGTGGTTCCCACAGCTTACTCCCCAATAGGAAAAGTCCACCTGTCAAGACCTGTCTTTATTAGAAGGTTTAGGGCTCTTCCTGATCGTTTTTCCCAGAAGGACTTTATAGTCTTGTTGTCAAGTTTAAAAATAAAAAAAAAATCTTTCTGAAATTTTGGTTGGGATTACATTGTATTATTAGATAAATTTAGGCAAAGTTGAAAACTCAAAAACTTGGAAGCTACCTATCAGAAACTGTTTTTAAAATTTTTTACTTTAGTTACAGACTTTCTCAAGAACAGTTTATAGATTTATTTATGTATGGGAATTTGAGTGTTTCATTTTTTATTAATGTTGAATAATTTTTATTAATATCAGGAATAAAATTTTATATTTTATTTAGTGTTATTTTTATAGAGTAAAACATTCATTGTGTAACCAGATCCTAAAATTTTATATTTTTACATTTTTTCAAACAATAATCTTATATTTTAATATCATAAGTCCATACTGATAATTTTGGCTTCCTTCTCTAATGTGTATATCTCTTGCTCACCCCTGCCCTTAGTTTAAAGGCAATGGCATATATTTCTAGAACAATACTACAATGTATTTTTTCCTGTCCCTGATCTCAGTTGGAATGTTTCTGCATTTTCACAATTAAGTGCTGGCTCTTATTTGATATGTATCACCTATTACGTTGTAATTTTTTCTCTGATTATAGAAACATTCACTTATTTCCATTTTCTCAGCATGACTAAATTTTTGCTCATGGCTTCTCTCCTACATAACTATTCGATAGTGGCCTTGGAGAAATTGTAAGAAAAGAAGTTAACAAATGTGTTTTTTAAAGTTTGTGACAATCTGTACACGACACAAGGAAGAGACCCATTGCCCCTACCCCCACTTCACCCCCAGAAAGCCCACAGGACACTGTGACCTCAAGCTCTGTGGCTACCAATCCTTGGTGACTATTTCTTTTATCAAGAAGATTGGCTTTGTCCAGTCACACAGGATCCTGGGCTTAATAGTCAAAAGGTGTAAACTCACGAGACCCCAGAGTCAGAGAGTCACAGAGGATGCTGAGTGTTGACTGATGTTCTGTGTCTTTGTGTTCATGATACTGTGTTAGCTCCATCGGTGAAGAACACTTGAACCCATTCACATTTCCATTGCTCAAAAGAAGTAAGCAGTCAGGACTTTACATTTGTGAAGAAAAGTGCATCTCATTATATAGCCTTAAGTGAATGAAGCTTGGGGTGTGTGAGTAATTAAACCACCCTTACATTCCTGTAATGAGCCCCAGTTGATCTTTATGTATTCTTTAATGGTCTGGTGGCTTTAATAGTATTTTCTTTATAATTTTTTATACATTTCATAAGATTGGTCTATATTATTTGTGTGTTACCTTTCAAAAGATGTCTTATATTGTTTCATCTAAGTTTACTTCTTATTTGAATTATTTCATGTTTTTTAACATTTACTTTTCTTTTATAGCTTTTGTTATATGACTGTCTTCTTTTTTGTACCCTTTCGTTATTTAGAAAACATACCGTATATTTCTAATACTACTATAGTTGCTGGCTTATGCCACTCTTTCTTGATTTATTAATGTTACAAATTAAACTAAAGCCATAAAGACCTTCCCAGGCAAAATAAAGCTATTGGCACATTTCCACCTCTTTCATTTTCTAGTCCTCTCATTTCAGTTCAAGCTCCAACCTTTGTTATAATTGCTTGCAGTTTCCTTATTTCAGTTTAGCTTTAATATCAATTTTATATTGTGTACCTCTAACCTTTCAATAGTAATGTATGTAAATTCTGTTTTACAGTCTTGACCACAGTTGTTCAGGTTGAATTGTCTGTTTAAGTGGATCCAGTGGCCTTGCCAGTCCTTCTGTGCTGTAGCTTTCTGATTCTTAAGTTTGATGGTGTAGGTCTCCCTGCTCAGCGAGTGAGCATCTCAGGAGTGTTGTTCAGAACGGTGATTGCTCCTGGATTTCCTGGCTGCTTGCCGCTTCTCTGTTGCTCCATGCCAGCTCCTGTTGATAGAATTCTGTCTTCTTTTCTCCACATGGTGTCATCATTGAATTCTCACTCTCTTATGTTACCTGACAGTGTAATCACATTTTGTGAAATTGGTTTGCTGAAGTCAATCTTCTTCCAGAATATTTTTAAAATTTTAACGCCATATACCCTTTTCATATATGTGTTTTTGTAGGGAGGGGTTTGTAATTTTTCTGTAGGTTCCATGTGAGGTTTCTTTTTTCCCAACTCATTCTGACCAGGGCATTTCCTTACAAGGTATTTATAGACCAAAAATGGAGCTGATCTCCCTGCTGCAGGCGTTGTTCCTCTGGCACACTTATTCTGAGTGCTTTATGGAACCAGTATCAGTGGCTTGTAACAAGAATAGTGTTTTGTTTTGGTTCTTTGGAGATGTTCACAGTTTGTCAGCCTTTATTTGATTTGGGGAAAAGGAATCTGTACTACCTCACTTGCACCATCTCTCCCAAAATGACCACCATGATGTTTAAAATAAAAAATAAGTTTCAGAGAGATGTGGTTTTTTTTTTAATAAATCTATCAAAGAGTGGTCCATACCTGTCAAATTATTGTATGGCCTTATAGTTACCAAAGACATTAACTTAGAATCTGGTGTGTTGACCAACAGGAGCGTTATTTCTGCCTGAAAACCATGCTGCTGCCTTTCCACCTGCAGTGAAGGATGCTTGTGAAAGGTTTCCCCAGCACTGGCAGTGGCCACACTCTCCCAGTGGCCAGTGTGCCCACATCTGGGGTGTGCCTTCGGTCTGCCTCTAAGGGATGGGTCTCACGACATTCCAAACTCGGGTGCAGCCCCGTCTGCCTGTCTGTGCTGGGATCCTGGCTCCACGGCGTGCTCCTGCATCGCCTTGGGCACATTCGTTAGTATTTCTGCACCTGTTTATTAATCTCTGACCCGTGCACAATAATTAAACCTACCACACAGATTTGTTGTGAGAAGTAAAAATTTCATGCAGATGAAGCACCTCATTAAACATTAGCTATTAGCATTATAGAAACTCGATAAACCAGAGGGATTTGGGCATTGGATTACTCAGCAGGGATCATCTGACTGTAGATGGTTCAGAGACTTGCAATAGATGTTGATTTCTTTAAGACAATGAGATTTTTAACTGTCTATTCAAGGCCACTTAATGCCTTTTAGCTTGTAATACACAACTAACCGTACATTAGACATCTGCATTCAACTCTCCACTAATGTCAGCATTTCAGATGCCTTCACTTCTTCTTCAGGAGAACCTTTTCTTTACTTCAAAGAATTTAATTTCCCCACTTCTTTCCTGAGTTTGTGAATTCTAATGCAGTTCTCTCTTGCAACTTGTGTGTATGTAGACTTTGCATCATAGGGGCTTTTCAAGGAAGACATCACAACACTGCCTAAACTACCCAGACACTGCTTCTTTATTCTACATATGACTCTTCAGAATGAATTATTATAAATGCTACAAGGGTTGGCTGCTTTCCCATTTAAACCAGATGAACTAGAGAAGGAGGTCTTTAAATACAGCCTTTCTCTGCCCCCAACTCATTGTAAGAATACTGAGCATATGTGAAACCATTGAAATCTAAAATAGAGTATTTTCTGATATCTATATTTATATACATAAATACCACAGAATCATTAGGCTCTTTTGCAGCATAGACCAATAAATTATGCCAACTATAATACAGCTAATTTCATTAATGGGATACCAGTACAGTATATTCCTCCTCATATTCCCTTAGTTTTCTGGACCAATGTTTTTAAGAGCAATAGATAAATATGACATTTTCAACATGATTCATTTGATAAGTTTTGTGACGTAATGGCTAAAGCTTTACATTGGGAAGCTGATTCCAAAGAATGAAACAGTAACTGTTCTTGAACTAATTATTTAGCTGACTAACCTAAATAGCTAACAATATTATTTAAATATTTTAAGTCGTTTTTATAACCCTTTAGTGTCTGCTAATATATAGAACCCACTTGATGGGAAAAAGATTCAACCAATGAGTACCTAAGACTTAGTAAGAAAATCAGAAATAACTGATCTGAAGGTGTCTTGAAGAAGAATGAAGGCATCTGAAAGGTAGTTTCAAGGGACGGGAGCCAGGAGGTTACATAAATATTGTTCTACCTACTCAATATGTTCATTTCCTGGAGCTGATTCATCTCCTCAAAGTGCCACTGTGTGAAGTCCTTCCTGCAAAGAATGGAATTGTCCCAGACTTATCAAGAAAGATGACTGTGATGTCAAATGTTAGCCATATACTCTAGGCAGACCCCTGGCCTAACAGCATCTATTGGCCAGAAAAACTGTCTGCAGCATCTGATGCCCTCATACCTGAGTCTCATCATGGTAGCTATTTGAAAGCTTAAAAGATAAAACTTACAGATGTTTCCAAATCATTGTAAAAAATCAAATCCTGGCCGGGCGCGGTGGCTCAAGCCTGTAATCCCAGCACTTTGGGAGGCCGAGACGGGCGGATCACGAGGTCAGGAGATCGAGACCATCCTGGCTAATACGGTGAAACCCCGTCTCTACTAACTAGCCGGGCGAGGTGGCGGGCGCCTGTAGTCCCAGCTACTTGGGAGGCTGAGGCAGGAGAATGGTGTAAACCCGGGGGGCGGAGCTTGCAGTGAGCTGAGATCCGGCCACTGCACTCCAGCCTGGGTGACAGAGCGAGACTCCGTCTCAAAAAAAAAAAAAAATCAAATCCTATGTGGAAATGACAGTCAGTATTCCTGAGTCTGCTGTCATTTCAACTCTTCACTTTTCAATTCTTTGCCTAGACCCATCTACAGAGGTATAGGGTATATGAGGTATACTTTATCATTCAGTTGCTGAATGGAATTGACTGCTTTCACCAATTTCTTTAAAAACAAGGAAATTCGATTCCCAGTTTTGTTTAGCATGAGCAAGCTAACCACTTAGAAAGCAATGTAGAGAGCTCGTGGATCCAATGATGTCACCAAGATATTCTTACTGCCTGACAGCAAAGAATGTCCCTGAGACTCCAGGCAGGATATTGATGTTGATTTCACGGACGGTGTCAGCTTGCTTGTGGATTTGATCTGTGTGAAATATGGATTCGATCCACTTCTTTGGTTTCTTTCTTAAAACCCATTAGATTTATGGTGATTCCTGGTGACCCTGTCACTGAAGACTTTACATAAAACCTTTGTGGATGGTCCTAACTGGCCAGTCCTGCTCAGCCCAGACCCTCACAGCCCCGGCACTGGTGGAGCTCAGGAGCCTTGGGAACCGGGCGGCTGCAGGCCAGCCTCAAAGCATCTGGGTTCGCTGCAGGAGGATACCTGGAAAAAATTCTCAGAAAACGGCTCAAGAGCCTGGAGAAGATCATTTCTAAGTATTAATCTAAGAAACCCTAACGCGAAAATGCCAGAAAAGCCCGAAACTAGAGGAGGAGGGAGGCCATCATTTTAAAATCCTTGTCGTAAGGAAGGAGTTACAGCGGGGAGGGTTCATGTCTGTAATAGAATGGGAAGCTGACAGTGTTCCCAAGAAATGAAAAGCCAAAGAACAGAAGCCCATACAGTGGCTAGTGAATCCTCCATGATTTAAATTGCATTTCACACCTTGAGAAATTAATTAAACCATCTCCTGCGGGAAGGTCATTCATTTCAAAAGAAAGAAAAATGAATCTACGTTACTCATGAAATGTTTAAATTCGTATTAGATATGTAGGCTTTCTCTAGAATACCACGAAATAGCTCCGGTGAGAGGCAGGAAAAGATATTTCAGATGTTATAGACAATCTGTATGTGCATAATGACTAAGGGAAACGTGTTTGGAACGATCAAGGCCCTGAATCACTTGACACTGATTCAACACTGAATCATTCAGGACTTTTTGGAAAGCCGCTCTGAGTAGATAATCAGCCAGAAAGTAGAAATGCACAACTTTTACCAGGAGTAATGAATTCTATAGTTACCTGGGTATAAAATAGATAGGCATCACATAAATTGCCATTGTCCAGTTAAAATATTCAAGCCCACAAAATTACTAAATATATACATTTATCCCAGGTCATTTTAGAGCTAAGCAATGTTAAATTACAAACTCACATCAGATTTTTCTCCAGCTGACTAGCCAGGCTTGTAGGAGTTGTATTTATCTGGGAGCAATGCAGCACAGTGGATAAAAACCCAGGCTCACTGGGCTTCCTTCCTGCTCCTGCCGCTCCAGCTGTATAATGCTGACCACCATCAACCTCTGTAGCTGCAGACAGGGCCCTCAGTGTCTCCAGCCTGAGCTTCCTTGTTTGTGAAATGAAATTCTAACGCCATTGCCCTGTAAGGTTGTTCAGTGGGCTAACGTATGTGAATAGGTTACTTGATGTGTGTGTGCGCTTTAAAAGGAACCAGAACTAGTCATGAGAGTCCAGGCCCTGGGCTTCCTGGGTTTAATCCCATCCCACACCACTTATGTCACCTTTCTGCACTTCACTTTTAGAAAATAATAGCATCGGTCCACATCATTGGTTTGCGGGGAAAATTAAACCAGTCAATAGATAATAGAAAAAAAAGCTTAGTGCCCTGCCTAGCGTTTGGTTTGCCCTGCAGGGGCACTGATACTGTGTAGCTATTAATAACCAAATTCATATACTACATGTAAGGTGCAGCTAGTTTGCTTTCTTACTTGCTGCAATGTTTGAAGCCGTCTGCATAAGCTTCATTTCATCCCTTTAAGATTTGCAAATGTTTTTTAGAACTTCAGGCTTTAATATGTGGGGCTTGTTGTTGTTCGTTGTTATTGCTGTAGTTTCATTGTTAACATTCCCAACAATAGGGTCATTTGTCCTAATCTCCTAGTAATCCATGATGGCTAGGCGAATAGGTATCAAACTCCAACAGGTCTATCTTGTAAGGTGTCTTGGGTGCTTAAAAACACTAGTTGTTTCCTGGTTTTCGCAGATATGTCCAATTCTATTATTTATAAGTAGAATAGCTTAAATCAGCAGGTGGCAACCTATGACCTGTGCATTAAGTGCAGCCTGACATACCTGATTGTGTAAGTCACGTTTCCTGAGAACAGTCAGGCCTGTTCATTTACACGGGGTCTCCAGTGGTTTTCTCACTGATGCAGCAGGGGTGAGTCCTCACAGCAGAGATCGCCACCAGCCTGAAATATTTACTATCTGGTCCTTTAGTAAGATATTTGCCAACTTTTGGGTTAGATGAAAGCATCCTCCAGCAAAATGCGTGTCTTAATCAAAAGTGCTGTCTCTACATCACCTTTCAATCCAGGCAAATAACAGTGTTAATGGCATTGCAGCCACGGATTTCCAAGTAGTTCAGAAAACCTAAAGCTAGTTGCAGTCTGCGGTCATCTCATTGTTAGCGTGCGAGTATCTTTTGTTGACTTAGATGATGTATTGTTTAGTAAATTTATCTTCTCAGCGATTTAGGAAACATATTTCCTTTCTCAAGAAACTGGCTTGTCTTCAGGATAGGAAAATTTCCCTAGGTAAAGAAGCAAGTCAGATCTGAAATCATCAAATCTGTGTAACACACAAGCTTGTATTCTTGCAGCTGGCTTTCACCTAAACTGTATGAGGAAGACATTTCCTAGCCGGCTGTTAAAATATCTAAACAAAGTCAGTGGTCTCATGATCACAGTCCATGAACTTTGTGGAAGAAGGGCCACTTCTCCCTGGGAATGTTAATATCGGTGTTGCCCAGGCAGGTCGCGGTGGCTCACACCTATTATCCCAGCACTTTTGGAGGCCGAGGCGGGTGGATCACTGAGGTCAGGAGTTTGAGACCAGCCTGACCAACATGGTGAAACCCTGTCTCTACTAAAAATACAAAAATTAGCTGGACGTGGTGGTGCATACCAGTAATCCCAGCTACTCAGGAGGCTGAGATGAGAACTTGACAGAAGCTGCAGTGAGCTAAGACCAAGCCATTGTACTCCAGTCTAGGCAATGAGAGCGAAACTCCATCTCAAAAAAAAAAAGGTGTTGCACAAAATGGAGGCCCTAAAATTCTTGTTTCCATGCTGCAGTGGGCTTCAGCAGCTTCTCTTGGGAGTTAATCAAGTATTTAATATCATTTTTCTGTTTGAAAGGAGGGATATGTAAGAGGCACTGGTAGTCTTTTCTTTCCCCTTGTAAACCTTCATGGCATAGGACATGAAAGGCCTGTTCTTCCCGCTGTGATCATTTGGTTTCATTCTCTCCCCAGGCAAGGTGGAGAACACCTGTGCGGGCTCTTCCAGCATCATTGAGATGGCGTTCACTTTCTTTTCGTTAGGTGTAAATAAATCCATCCAGTTACAGCTGCTTGGGAGCGTTGTTTTCTGCATTCTTTCAACCTCCCCGTCCTTCTCATTTTAGAAATTCCAAAATTTCTCAATAGTTCTCATAAGAGTCAATATTCCAAAATCACATAGTGTCCATGTAATGGCCACATAATTACATCATTTTTACCCATGCCAGAAAATCACTAAGAGGCAATATAACAAAATTAATGTCTGTGTCTCTGTGATTTTTTTTTTAATTCATATTTACCAGTCAGGTTTTTAGTGGTTCTTTGTTGATTTTCAGAAGGGATGTATATAATAAGTATAAAATAATACTGCTATAGGGAAACGTGGCTTCCCCTCTTGCACACAGGCTGAGGGACTGAATGTCTGGAATCCTGTGGACCACATGTGAATGAGCTCCCTTTCCCAGGTGAGGGTTGAGGAGAAGAGGCAGGGGACAGGATGAGGAAGAGACAAAGGAATGAAATCATGGTAACCACGGCCAGCCCTTCCTGAGCACTTCCTCCCTGCTAGTCCTCCCAGCCTGCCCAGCACGGCATAGAAAAGCTACTGTGACCATCTCCCCTTTGCAGAGGAGAGAATGGAGACATTGATGTCCAATGATTTCCTGAAGGCTGTCCAGCTGGCAAGGTTGGAGCTGAGATTGGAACCCAGGCAGCCTGACTGCAGAGCCCCCGCTTCCCTAACCCTGCACCACAAGGCCTCAGACACAGGAAGGCTGTCCTCGGGCGGTCAGCCAGCCAGGGTCATGGACCAGGGCAAGACTTCACAAAGAACTTTGATTTGTGTTGTCCTGTTGGTGCCTGGTTATAACTTTATGGATTTCTATATCCACAGGCAAAAGCAAATCTGCTGAAACACAGGTACATTATGGTGAGCCCAAAAGGAAACTTCTATATTAATCTATTACCTATATATATTACTATATTTAAGAAATAACATAGCTCTGTGTCTGTGAATTGAGGAGGGTGATGTTCATTGTCAACTGGTCAACAAATGTTTAGTATTTTTACATGTGCTCAGTCCTGTGAGTTTCACAGAGGCATTGATGAAATGTCAGATTATAAAGCGTAAGTTTTGTGGGCAGACAGAATGGACCCCTCTAATGGAAAGGAGGCTCTAGTCATAGTCAAGCCACCAGCCTCTCACCCTTGCAGCCTCAGGAGGTTTGAGTAGAAATTTCTACCTACAGTCTAGATTCCTCTAGTGTCTTATTCATTCTGCAGTCACAGTGATCCTTCTAAAATACAAACCTGGGCCAGGCACAGTGGCTCACGCCTGTAATCTCAGCACTTTAAGAGACTGAATGGGGTAGATCACCTGAGGTCAGGAGTGTGAGACCAGCCTGGCCAACATGAAGAAATCCCGTCTTTACTAAAAATACAAAAAATTAGCTGGGTGTGGTGCGAGTCTGTAATCCCAGCTACTTGGGAGGCTGAGGCAGGAGAATGGCTTCAACCCTGGGAGGCAGAGGTTGCAGTGAGCTGAGATTGTGCCACTGCACTCCAGCCTGTGTGACAGAGCGGGACTCCAGCTCAAAAAATTATAATAATAATAATTTTAAAAATAAATATAAAATAAAATACAAACCCAGTATAGACATTTCTCCAAGTCCGGCCTTCCACGGCTTTCCATTTTCATTTGCTTGGTACCCAAATGCTGTCATGTGGCCTCCATGACCCTCCAGGACCTGCTACTGGCTCCTCCAGTGTCTTCACGGACCCTGTCCTAGCAGCCCTCATTCCTGCCACGCTGAAGACCTCCTTGCCCTGCTGTCACCATAACTTTCACTGTTGACTTCCTGCACAGCCTGTCTTAACATCCACCCCTTCTTGGGACACGTTTGTTTGTCATCCCTCTTCATAGCCATTCTTAATGTCCAGGGAGGCCCTCGATTGGGTCTGGCTGGGTGCACGGGCTTGTGGTGCCTGGCCCATGGGCCCCACATGGCGTCTGTGACAGGGATAACAGACTTTCCCTCATTCCCTTCAACACAGCAAATGCCGTGGATGGAGGGAAAGGCACAGGCAGTGCGTCTCACAGGAATGGAAGCCACAAGGACCCTGTGAGTCTAGGGGACCCAGTGGAGGACATAGAGATGGAGGGCACCTTGACAGGCCGTTTCCTGGCCTGTGTGCACGTGGCAGGAAAAGGCTCTGATGGTGTCACGGTTTTCTAGCTCTTTTTTAATTTATGAGATGTGATTCCTAACATTGGTTTTCTGGTGATGGTGCTGACATATTCTTAGCTCGATAGGTGTGGCACTGAACCTGAGGACAGTTAGGAGTCATTGCCTCGTGTGGCTGTGTGTTCCCAGCTTCCTTTCTCGGTTCCCTCACGCAAGTCCTTTGTGTGAGAAGAAAATATTCAGTGGGCAAAGCAGCCTCCTGCCCAGGACGAAACCCTCAGAGCTCCTTCATGCTGTTTCCTCTTGATCTGCAAACCAGTCTCTTTCGTTCCCTTAAAATATGTGATTTCATTCTTGCTATCCCTTCATCACCATGTCTCTCTTCAGCACTGTCAGAAAAGAGCTGGCCAGAGAGCACCCCAGGCCAGGTTTCAGGAGCAGAGGCGGTCAGGTCTGTCCTGGAGCCTGGACGCTGTGAGAGGGGGTTTCTCTGTCCTGAGATCATGAGCAGCTATGTTTCTATCCTTGTCCATGCCTTTCCAGTGTGCTTGCAGTGAGCTTGCGTTCCTTTCTTTTAACAGGTTAAGAGTTTACTATATTGCTGAGGCAGGGGCCATATACAGGGCAAGACTGCCAAATTGAACATTTGGTAAAAAAGCAACCAGTGGACATGTTAGTTAGGTACTTGGAGTGACCAAATGAACCCTTAGGTCTGGACATAAAGGAAGCAACACTGGAGACTTGCCATCCTGTGGTATCTTTGCCAACACAGCCCATCTTTACTCTAACAGCTGAGGGGCCCTTTCCTGGGAGCTTTGAACTCCCAGAACCACTGACCCACGGGGGCTTGTGGACATTCAGAGAGGTGGGGGGTGGAGGCCGCAGGTCTATGTGCATGAGCCCTGTGTCCTGGGAAATGGGGAGCCTTGGAGAATTTCAAATGTTATAGTAGTGCTGTGTGTTCATGTTCACACTGAAAACACTTCTTCTTGGCAGCAGAGTGGAGACTGGCTTTTACCAACTCAGACTCAGAAGCTAGGGGACAGTTAAGGAGCAATGCCTGTGAAAAATGACAGGGATCTCACACTGGAGTTCTGCAAAGAACCAGAACCAATTGGATGTGGATGTGCCTGTGTGAGGTAAAGGCTCTCCTGGTTGCAATCCTCTATAAGATTTCTAAATAAAACTAACTTTAATTCTTTAAAAGCCTGCCTTTTCTTTAGCTGACAAGAGACAAACGAAGGAATTGGCTTATGTGATTGTGGGAACTAGCAAGTCCAAAATCTGCAGGACAGATCAGTGGACCAGAAACCCAGGAAGGAGTTGCAGGTTTGCAGTTCAAGTCTGAAGCCCAGAATTCCCTCCTTCTGGGGAGACCTCCCTCTATTCAGGCCTTCAAAAGATTGGATGAGGTCCACCCCCATTATGGGAGTCATCAACTTGACTCAAAGCCTACAGATTTGAATGTTTATCTCACCTAACCATGCTTTCACAGAAATGTCTAGAATAATGCTCAGCTAAATATCTGTCTACTGCAGTCTAGACAAGTTGACATATCAAATTAACCATCACAGACCTGGACACAGCCAACATGAATATCAGATACACAGGAGGGAGTAGCTTTGCTGGAAAATCGGGAAGCAGAGTCTGTGTGATTTGATGGGGTCAGAAAAAGGCTGGAGGATGAAGCCAGGGGCATCCCACTTCTGGAATGACAGGAAGGGCAGGTGACAGGAAAGGAAGAGGGAGCAAAGATGAGGACCACTGGCTCTGAATGCCCATTACCCGCCAGACCGAGATGTCTGTAAGCAATGGTTTATATGGCTGGGGAGCACAGCAGAGAGGATGCGGGTGTCGACACCAGACAGAAGAGAAGACGTCTCACTCTGATGAAAAAAAGTAGATAGAGGGAAAAATTATTTTTAAAAAACGCACACACATACCTGAAACATTTATGTTCACTTAAAAGACATAAATGTGCATTCATTTGCTAATTCTTTTAATTATGATCCGAACTGTTTTTTGAGTAGGGTCTGCCTGTGGAAGGATCTAAGTGGATTATTTCATAGAACATGCTCATTGCATATAATTTCCAGTTTGAGTTTCTTTAAAGAAGGATGAAACTTGTCCCATTTATCTGAGTGGGAAGTCATTTTAAAATTTTTATGTTTCCTCAATATTTTACTTTTGTCTCAGCCACACCTAATTTGACAGCAATGCCCTTTAATGACTGGTCTCAGCTGAGTCATTCCAAAGATTTAACTTCGTTTTCACAGAAACAGCTTTTCTTTTCTAATGCTCGTGTTTCATAGAGCTACACCAAATTTAATTATATTACATAATTCCAATAACAAGCTCAGCTGCCATAAACAGATTGGAGGACAGACTCAGCCCATTCCCTGTGAGCCCTGGAGTGGCAGCAGAAGGATGCTGACATCCCTGGGCAAGGCTGGCACCTCACCCACTGGCACTCAGCATGGTGTGGGCGGCCGCCAACGTGCTTTGCCAAGGGATGAAGAGGCGCAGTGAGTCTCATGTGTCAGTTCAGAATGACTAAAGAAGAGTTTCTAACGAGGCTGGAAGTAAACCAGTGGGCAGGGAGGAGCCCATCCAGGCAGCACATCTAGTGTCCAGAGATGAACAGAGCAGACGGGTAGAGAGCCACTAGCACAGAAATAGATCCAGAGAATACTCTAGTGCTCTGCCCTCCAGAGAGTACAAAGCCGAGGGTTCTCGCACAGGAAGTTATATACCCACTGGAAAACCACTTGTGTGCTTCCATGTCAGGGTAGCAGAAGAACGTTTGTACCCTGAACAGTTATCAGTACATCCATTACAACCTTCTATGTCCAAATACAATGTAAGTTTAAGATCTTGCCCTGAGGGTAGGACATCCTTGGCTAGGAATATCTCCACAGTTCTTAAGCTGAGTTGTTTAGGAGGCTTGAAAGAACATTAATATTGGAGATCATTACCTTTACTTTTCAGGTATCTGTATTTCAATATTGGAAGAGTCAGTATATAAGGAAGCAGCCGTGGTCCATCCCAGCTCTGAAACCCCTTTGGTTCTGGGAAGGTCCCTCTTTGAGAAGGAACTCAAGCTTCCATGACTTTGCACTCACAGAGGCTAAGTCGCGCGCTCTGGGCCAGCAGCCCGCTGCAGACACGCTCTTCAAAATCACGAGGGCTGTGCAGAACCAGAGAGCCTGCCCCACAGAGGAGCTCAGATGGGCTTTGCTGAGATGCGAATGACAGGGAATGAAAGCACCTGTTTTCCTTCGGAAGAATCAATTGACCAGACTCCCCCGCCCTCCCCAGTTTTTTTATTGGCACATCCTAGTTAGTCCTCATAATGGTTGAAAAATAAAATTAGTACATCTTTAGTACAAGAAATTGAGGCCACAAAGGGGAAGGGAGGATAGCTCAGAACTTTTGTGGTCAGTCTCGGGGATTTTCTGAAGAGCTGGATGTTACATTTCCAAAATCATGTTTCCAAAGCTGCCAGTCATCCAGGCCCCCGGGGCTTTGCACAATTTCAGATTCCTGACCCCTAACCCCTAGAGAGCCAAGGCCATCTGATTTCTGGTTCATACAGAACAGGAGCGAGACCAGGAATGTGCAGGTGTTTGAGAGCCCACAGCAGCTGCACCTCTGTGCTGTTTTTGGGCATGAGAACTTGGATGTTAAGCCTGGTAAAGAGGGAGTGACCTCTTACTCAGACAGGACTCAGCCTCAGATGGAATTAGGTCTAGATCGTCAGGTTGCCTACCGGTGTGTTACCACCCCAGGAGTTTTTAGTCTACAGCAAAGTTATTTGTAGTAGAAACCGTTGGCTCAATGGGTGGGTGTTGAAGGGGCACAGAAGCAGCAAGGGAGAGGTGCCCTTCCAGCACAGAAACCTGAAGAGGGCAAAATACTCTTGTTCTTTGGAGCAGAGCAGGAATGATTCTGATTGCGACAGCAGTGCTGTTTTGAACAGGGGACTGGCAGTGAAATGTGCGTCTCCTTGCTTCTGGGAGCTCAGTCTCCACATACAGAAGACAAGGCTGGTAAATGTGATAAATGCTGGAGCCCTTCCCGGCGCATAGAGGGTAAAGATGGGGACCACTGGCTCCAGATGCCCTTTACCCGCGAGACAGAGAGGTCTGTAAGCAATGGCGTATATGGCTGTGGAGCGCAGCAGAGAGGATGCAGGAGTCAACACCAGACAGAAGAGAAGACCTCTTACTCTGATGAAAAAAGTAGAGTGCCTTGCTCTTTCTTCCAGTCCTCCCTGGAAAGTGGGCAGAGGGGCAGCCTCCCAAGAACCAGAGCGTTGTTGCCATTTACAGTTGACTGGTTTCCCTTTTAAAAGGGAACGCAAAAGCCCCCAGGGTTCTGCAGAGGAAACCATCAGCTGAGGGGTTTCTGTTGAAAGAGGGAGTTACCGAGGCTGTCTGTTTTGAAAAGCGAGGTCAGTTTCTTTGGTCTGTGTGTCTCATAATTCCATGTTCCTGTCTTTCCCCCGTCACTGAAAGCTCTGTAGATCATACTGATTCCTTTGAAGATAAGATCTGATGACAGGATGGTGAGACAGGAAAACCTGGTAAAAATGGCATGCTGGCCTCGGAGTAGTAACTCCTCACACACCTTTGGCTCCTCACAGTCCCTGAAGTTGACGCCCACAGCGCCGCCTTTGTGGGGAGCTTTGATGTTCTCGGTCTGGCTTTGTGTGCTTCAGCAAAGAAATCCTGCGTTTAGAGGTGAAAACAATTCAGTGTCTGTCTGGCCCATTGTAAATCTCTCCTTCGGTTTCACAAGTCAGGCAAAGTGGTTTGACTTTTGAGGCTGAAGAAAATGAAGTGACTGTCAAGTTGCAGGCTTCCAAATGCTCACAGCGAGCCCTGGGGTGCTGGGCCCTGATCCTTACCAACCAGTCATCAGAAATGGGCTGTCCGTTCCCATGTGAAAAATCAGACCAGACCCTGGCATTCACTCCTAGATGGACACCTCCCAGGAGACAGTCTGAGGGTACTGCCCTGCCAGGCAGTGTCAGGAGCATCTGTGAAAACCAACTGCGGCTGGGAGGGATGGGCTGGCATGTTGCTGTCATTTCTGAGGTCCTGACTGCTGGGTTTTTGGAGGATGTGATTTCTGAGGTACTGACCGGTGGACTTTAGGAGGATTTGGAGACTGGAGTGCATTGCTCCAGAAGGCATCGTGTGTGGGCACCGTGCAATCTGTCTAACAACTCGTTCTACCTACTGTGCTCATTTATGTACTTGGTCACGGAGATCATTGTTTATTTCAGAGCTGGACTTCTACCTTTGAACTTGCTTGGTGTGTAGCTGGCACCAGGTGATACTGATGAAGCATCCTTTGTCCTAGACCCGTAGCAAATCCCCAAGCCAGCCGAGGAGGACGACGAGCTAAAAAGGCCCTTGGCCCCCTGTCAGACAGGCTTAGGACATCAGTGTCTCCCAAGTTCTGCTGATCTTGGGTTCTGTGCTTTCAGCTTACAGCTGGCCTGCACTCTTAGTTAATTTGGTAACTAATGTTTTCCCTGTGGAAGAGGCAGATTTTTCCGGTTGTCATCTGTTTATTGTTGAGTGTGCATTGTTATCTTTAAAACATTCAATTTACTTACATTAGATCTCAAATTACACACGTGAAGATGCTGCTATTTTATATGAAGACAAGGTTGTTGTATCTTCAAAAACCAAGCAATATTGATCCTGTCAGACCACTTTGGCAGCTGTCTTGACCCCTGGGCCATTGAATCTGCAGTGCATGAGTATCTGGGAATAGTCAGTGACATGAACGGTTTCATGTAGAACAGCCTGCTGGGAAGTTGTGACCCACACGCCAGCATGCGGAAGTCAGGAGTCCCCACATCTAACTCCGATGCTGAAAAGGCACGGCGTAATGAATGCTGTGTTCTAACGTTGCATCTCACGGCATCCAGCACCCACCCCTCTGGACTAAATCCAGCTGGCAGCTGGAGCCCTCACACTCATCAATGCCTCCTGTAGGCTTATGCCGTGACAAGGGTTCTGCCCCATTGTTATTCTCTGTCTTTATTGTGTTAGGAGAGATTCCTGTGTAGGATTCCTAGCGTTATTCTTGAAAACAGAACCACAGAGTGCTGGATGGTGAAATTTCGAAAAGAATCAGCAGACAAAAGACACTGAAACTAAATTCTGAAAGTGAGGCTCGGGGAGACGTGCTGATGTGAAAGCCACAGGCAGAACACGGCTGCCCTGGTGGGGCTTGGCCCTAGGCAGCAGCTCAGGTCCAGCCCAGGGCTGGCCTCCGCGTCTGAGTTGTCGTTAGGACACATAATTTCCTGGTGTGGTGCGTCATGACAAGGGACTGTACTAAACCCTTTTTGGAAACTGGCATTTTCAAAGAAAGCCTTACATGTAAAAGCCAAAATGTCATTTAAATGTTTTTTAATGGGGAAGAGGGAGTCATTTTGTTGAGAAATGACTAAAGACTGTTTGGCATTAGGGATATTGCATATTGATTAGATGGTACCAGGAAATCCTGGGTAGGCTGTTACGTTAAGGCTATAAACCCCATCACTTTTCTGGGCATTGTTGAGAGCCACAAAGGCGCAGCCTGGGAGGGAGCCTCGGGCAATGGAGGTCCTGAGGGTCAGTGGGAACTGCGTCTCCAGAGTCCTGCCTTGGAAACTGACTGATTTGGGTAATGCCAGCCACTTTGCATTCTTCCAGTTGTTAGACTTAGGAAAACCAAAACAAAGCGAGAACCCTTGTGGCCACTGGTGAGCTACTGAACACAGCTTGTTACCGTTCATGGAACCCTCAGACATTAGCACAGAAGCTTGCGTGGATTTTGACTCATTCGTGAGCTGAAATGAAGACCTTCTCCTAAAGCTCAGTTTTTTAAACAAAACAGACACTCGGTGTTTCCAGACATGGTATGAAGGAGCTTTGTTCAGGAGGATTGTTTTAATGATGTGCAGCTAAGAGAGAAGGCAGAGAATGGATCTACCCAGTTGGAACGTCTTAAGGTGGTGGAGACAGAAGACTTAACGAGGCGGTGTGAAAAGCTCTTGAACAGCCAACACAGTGTAGAACACCCATTGTAATTTATAAAGCTGCATGATTGAGAGAGCAAATGTAAGAAATGGAAGGAAAGTTAAAAACAATAGGAAAGCACACAGAAGCAGCCACAGAGTAACCGAGAGGCTTTACCTGCAGAATGATCACAGCCAGGAAGCCCATAATCAATCTTTCATAATGAGGGCGTGTAATTTAGGTGGCTTAACATGGAATTAAAGAAAAAACACTAATCTCATTGACACTGAAAAATTGAAGCATTACCGCAATCCATGCAGGGCAACTCCTACAACCCTGACATGTTTACTTTTTATGTGGACACAATTTATGTTTTAGTCTTTTTATAATTTTCTTAAAACTACAGTTGAATCTTTTCAGTAAAAACACTTGGTGCAAAATAATTCAAAGCTTCTACAAACCAAAGGATGTAAAACTATCATGGTGCTCGATCTGAAGGCTGTAAGTCACGTGGTGTGTTCCGGGTGGAATCATTTCTGTTTCCCATCAATTTCCCTCTCCTTCGAGGTTCTGCCACCTAATTCATCCTCGGGACTTTCAGAAGAGTCCAAACCTTGGCTCTAAAATTACTTGAGTCACAGACTCCCTGGAGAACTTGAGGAGAGGCCCTCATCATTTTGCTCAGAAATCACATCCAGCCAGGCATGCATAGAACTGGGGCAGTTTCAGGATATTCCTGGATCTCCTGGAGCTTGAGGTCCAAACCTTTTTGTCTGTATTTTCTTACTTAGATATCTGCATACCTCGATCCAGATTGTGGAATTGCAGAAACACTGAAATGTGTTTATAAAGGCTTTGAAGTATAAGAAAAACACTTGTTTTGGACAATGAATTTTTATTTTTATTTATTTATTGTATTTTATTCTATTTTTTGAGACAGAGTCCCACTCTGTCACCCAGGCTAGAACGCAGTGGTGCAATCACAGCTCACCACTGCCTTGACTTCCTGGGCTCAGGTGATCCTCCCGAGTAGCTGGGACTTCAGTTGTGTATCTCCTCACCCAGCTAATTTTTGTAATTTTTGTATGTGGAGACAGGGTTTTGCCATATTGCCCAGGCTGATCTCAAGCTTCTAGGCTTAAGAGTTTTCCTCCTAGGCTTATTCCTCCTGCCTCAGCCTGAAATTACCGTGCTGGGATTATAGGCATGAGCCACCACACCCAGCCTAGCCAATGAATTTTTTGAATGCTGAATAAAACTTGCACATACTGCCTGCTCTTGACCATGTTAAAAATATGTTTACACACAGACAGCACCGGACGCAGGAGTGAGGAAATCATCACAGTGATGCTCGTAGGAGGAATCGTGGTGGATTTCCCTTCTCCTTTCTGTCTCTCTCTGTGTAACTTGGGTCCACAAATGCCATCCTCGAGAATACTTCTCCCAGGTGCCGTGGCTGCTGCCAGAGGCACCTCCGGAGTTCCTGGCCAAGCTCCCTGGGCTTCTGCTTTGACACCTAAACCTGAGGGTGACTGTGGGATTCAGTGTGGGAGCACAGGATGGAGGGTCAAAGGAGAAGCCTGGGCATCTTCACAAGTCCTTGGGTTTACCCTGAGATTCAGGAGCAAGTCACTGTTGCCCTAACTCTACTCAGCAATGCTGCAGAGTGGAAGACAGGATGCCTCTGCCCTGGGTCCTCAGCACAGATACAGCTGCAGGCAGAGCCTTGCAGGCAACCTCTAGGTGGGACCCTTGGTGCCCTGCACTGATGCCCTGCAAGGAGGTGGTGGGAAGCCAGCTCCCATCCCATCCCCTTGTGACTGGCCCACAGGGGGTTACACAGGGAAATTAACATGAATGGAAATTGTCACGTCCTCAGAAGTGACTCCAGGAGGGAGCTCAAGCCCCCCTTCCCAGTGAGTCCCTGTTATGGGGCCATGTTTCCTCCTTCCTCTTGACAACATCTCCAAGGTGCACACCAAGTCCTCCTGCAGATGGGCTTGTGCAAAACCAACTGAGGCTCGGTAGACACACTCAGGCACAGTGTCTCGATCAAAGGTGATGCCACTGGACAAAGCCTGGCTCCAACTTCACTCTGCACCCCATCACCTGACAACATGCATGTTGATGGGGTATGCTTTTATCACCAGGAAAGAAAAACACATTTACAAGCATCCACAGCTGCTAACAAATTGAAAGAAAGATAATATGACATCACGAGCCTCCTGCTGGAAGAATGCGTGATCACTTACGAAATAATCATACGAGAAAGTTGAACCAGAATCTGAAGAAGCCTCTAGAACAAAGTACTAAAGAATTAAAAATAGAGGACAGAAGAACACAAGAACCAACGTCACAGAGATGTAATTCCAAGAATCCTGTAATCAGCAAAAAATCAACTTCCACACTGTGGAAGACTCAGTAAGGGAAAGATCCTCTTTCTCTAACAAATACATCGAACATAAAAATAAACAAAATTTAAGGGAAAGCCTAAAGACTGAAAGAGAAGATGTGAATCTGTTGCACAATCTGGACTTTATTTGGATTCCTCAAACAAACATATCGAATCAGGATATTGATGACACCGCTGGGAATTGGAACACTAACTCTTCAGGGATGTTAAAGAATCATTAATGCTCTAGATGTTATGATGATATTATGGTTATGTTTTTAAAAAATCCTTATTTTTTAGAGATTCATACTGAGATATTTTCATGTCTGGAATCACCTTCAAAATGCAGTAGGGGTTGGGGACATACACTGAAATTGTGAAAGTTGAGCGGACAGGAATCCATAGATGTTTTATATTTTATATGTTTGAAATTTTGCATTTTTAAAAAAAGAAGAGAACAGACACACTCTGCCGAATAGGGTTCTTTCCAAGTCCGCTGGAACCCAAAAGCCAGAGGAAGGGAAAGAATGGCATAGCATGAATCAGGATCAGGAAGGTGAGAAACAGCAGGGGCAGGGAGACTCTGGTAGGAGTGCTCACTCGGAAACGGTGGAACTGAAAATAACTGCACACACATGACCGTGGCTGGGAAATCTTGCCGCCACCTCCACATCAGGTGTGGGGCCGCTTCTGTCAGAGTGATGCAGCCATCCCTCACCGAGGTCTCTTTGTCCCTGCCCAGCTGGTCCGTGGGGAACTGGAGTGCCTGCAGTCGGACATGCGGCGGGGGTGCCCAGAGCCGCCCCGTGCGGTGCACACGGCGCGTGCACTATGACTCGGAGCCAGTCCCGGCCAGCCTGTGCCCACAGCCTGCTCCCTCCAGCAGGCAGGCCTGCAACTCTCAGAGCTGCCCACCGGCATGGAGCACTGGGCCCTGGGCAGAGGTAACCTGGGCGAGGTTGGCATGGGTGGCGGCAGGGCCCCTGCATGATCTGCTCTGTTGCGCGTGGTCCTTGCTGGGTGCTGATCCTGACTGTTCTGTGCAGTGCTCACACACCTGTGGGAAGGGGTGGAGGAAGCGGGCAGTGGCCTGTAAGAGCACCAACCCCTCGGCCAGAGCGCAGCTGCTGCCCGACACTGTCTGCACTTCAGAGCCCAAGCCCAGGATGCATGAAGCCTGTCTACTTCAGCGCTGCCACAAGCCCAAGAAGCTGCAGTGGCTGGTGTCCGCCTGGTCCCAGGTAGGTGCACCCTGGTCTCGGGGGAGCAAGGCTGACCAGATTTCCCCACCAGGACTGCCTCTTCTCTCCTGGTTTTCCTCTTCCCGCTCCTCTCTCTTCTCCCTTTTTATCTCTTCTTGACTTCCTTGCACTGCCAAGTTTCTGGTCTGCCAGCTTCGGACCACCCTCTCGGCTTCCATCAACTTCATGGGGTTGCTTAATCTCCTTTGGCTTCTGAACCATGTCCTGGGGGCATCTCATACAGTGGCATCCATGTCCTTATCACTGGTCCGGCGTGGAGCAGAGGACGAGAGGGTTGAGGGGGTGTGAGCGTGAGAATAGGGGATCACGTAACTCCTGGGCAGGTGTAGCCACACTCCAGGAAATGCGTGGCTCCTGGAGAGCAGGAAGAACATGGGCTGCTTGGAAAGAAACAGTACCCATCTCCTGAGACAAGTTTCCGGGGGCAGCTGTTCTGTCTGTGAAAGGAAACTCTCCTGTTAGTTTTATTGAAATCGATCACCTGGTGCTGCAGGAGGCTGGGAAGCCCTTTCTTCTGCACCATTCAGGAGCTGTCCTGGACCCCTTCATCATGGGAATAACACTGGAATCATTAGTTTGGAATACTGATGGTTTCATGACTAGCTTTGGACCAAATGGTTCCAAAAGCGCTTCGGAAATCTTACACCCCACAGCGTAGTAACAGCACCACCAGCCAAGCATGAACCTGTCTGAACGGGGTGTTGAGAGATTACTGTAACCCAGAGCTGCGCCTCTGTATTGCCACAGCAGTTGCGGGAAGAAAGCTCCTCCCTGATCCCACGCTCCTCAGGGAGGGACCCAGGTCTCATCAGGCACTGCGTTTTCCCCACCCTCGAACGATGCCTTCTCTGTTCAGGTTGGTAGGAAGTGCCAAGCAAGGCATTGAATCCTGTTGAGACACTGTTTCAGTTTGTCACTAAAAAATAAGAGCACCCTGGCTCGCTTAAGTGAGCTTGCCATCGCTAACAATGTACTTCAGGTCCTCTTTCACCTGGAGGGTAGGAATGAGTGTCCCATAGAACCGAATGCACTGTCATTGAAAAACACACATCCCTGGGTGCATATCCCTAGAGGCAGAGTCTGCAGAAACTAAGTGACGTGGGCTGCATAATCTGTGGGCTGTGTCCAGGTAGACAGTCCTTGCCCTGAAATTTAATACATGCACACACACACATCCCACACCACACACACACACATGCCAGAGCTTCTCTCTTAGGCCTGGATCAGCGAGCAGCCAAGAGGAGTGCTCCAACTCCTCTCCGTCTTCCATCAGGATGCACAAAAAGCACACCTGTAAGCCTAAAGATGTGAGTGCGAGGTCAGGACCTGGGCGGGTGTTGCCACCTGGGCTTCTCTGCTGGGGAACCTGAGGGCACTTCAGCCAGAGGTCCACTGGAGCTGCACAACATTGTCCACTCTACCCCAGCAGGAGACAGCAACGCCAGGGGCCGGGACCTCTGCCCCAGAGACCCTCCATGCCCAGTCTGTGATGGGACAGTGTACCTTGCTCCTGTGTGTTCTCCTGGCGAGCGGGGGCTGCAGCCTCCCGCCTGGGCTGCTGGTTTGCACAGGGCACCTCTGCATAAGCAAGGGTGTCTGCAACTGGAGCAGCTCAAGCTTAGAGCCTGCCTTAGCGGGGAGCTAAGGGATTTGCTCTCCATGCACCCTTCCTTTCTTCACAGGCAGCACTCGGATTCCTAGGGAAGATTGTGAGCCCAGAGTTTCTTCTACCTGCCCCTGCTTTGGGAACCAACATCACTGCAGCTGGGTGGGTCAGTCCATGGAGCCGTGGTAGTTACCACGTGTACTTATGTATTAAGTTTCAGTATGTTCCAATATCAGTGACAGCCCAACATTTTAATTTTCCAGTGAAATGGCAGCTTTAGAATTATTCCCTTCATGGTTTCTGACTGTCCTGCCTCTACTTATGCCCCGTGATGCCCTCAAGGTCCTCTTATTTTTAATGATAGATTCTATAATGTCTCTTAAAAATGCTAAGGCCCAACAATTTTCACTGAATGTTCACACTTATACAGATGTTCAAGCGGATAGCATTGATATTTTAACCCACAGATTTTGCAAAAAAAGAGATTTTTTTTTTCACGGATATCTTTTGTTCTCCTATTTGTAGTGCTCTGTGACATGTGAAAGAGGAACACAGAAAAGATTCTTAAAATGTGCCGAAAAGTATGTTTCTGGAAAGTATCGAGAGCTGGCCTCAAAGAAGTGCTCGCATTTGCCGAAGCCCAGCCTGGAGCTGGAACGTGCCTGTGCCCCGCTTCCGTGCCCCAAGCACCCCCTGTTTGCTGCTGCAGGACCCTCGAGGGGCAGCTGGTTTGCCTCACCCTGGTCTCAGGTAGGGGAGGCGCTCGGTTCCTGGAGAGTGGGTGAGCTCAGCTCGGGCCTGGGGTTGGCACGTGGCTCCCGGGGATGCTTCTGCGAGGGTGTTTCTCCAAAGCTGGCCAAGCTACTGCATGAGGTTTGCTTTCCAGAGCGTGTGCGGGTGGCCTGGTTCCTGGGTGTGGGTGTGGCTGTCTGAGGATGGTCTCCAAGTGTTGCTGAATCTTTTAGGGCACATGTGTTTTTCTCTAAATGTCACCCAATGAAGTATAAGGAAATGCAATGCTTTGGGTAAAATCTGGGCTGAATTCCCCAGAGATGAGTGTGACCAGGAAAGGAATGTGGGCCCTGGAATAAATAGGTGGTTGTAAGTTTAGGGTTCTTTTCAGCCCACCCTCGGCCCTCACTGTTTCCTGCTGGGGTCCCTTGCAGCCTCACACCCACATTGGAGCGGGGGTTCCTAACTTGGGGTCTTTGTTTCTGTGTTCATCCTCGTCGGAGTCTGTGCCTGCGCCTCACTCCGCCCCCTCGGTGCCGCTGGCGGTTCTGCTTTCGGGTGGTGGTAAGCCCAGACGCCCTAGGAGTTCCGAAGGCTGATACGTGGTTCTCTGCAGCTCACCGGAACCCTGTGCGCTGGCTCGTGGCTGCCCAGCAGAGTGGCACTTTATCTGGCCTTCTTTTCCCATCTCTTGGCTGGAAGAGTGAGCCTCTTTCCAATGTACACAGAGGTTCTCTGCCTGCTGCAGAGGCCCCGGCCCTGATTCTCTCGTTTTGGAGAGATGGAGGTGGAAGGAAGCAGGCAGAAGGGAACAGGAGTGACTGTGTGTGGCAGCAGCCCCCTACCTGCGCTCTCTCACTGTCTTGCCCATCTCCGTGAGGGTCCCTAACTGGGCCCTCAGGGAATGAGGGATTCCCACAGTGGAATGAAGAGGAATCAGCACAGGGACAACAGCTAGCCCCCACCGAGAGCCCCGTGTGCCGGCGCTGCTCTGAGCCAATTCCTTTCTCTCTCCTATTAGCCCTCTAAGGGGGTGACATTATCATCCCTATTTCACAGATGAGGCAGCTGAGGCACAGAGTCAGCCCCCACAGTGCTGGTGAGAGGCGCGAGCTCACCTGCTCAATGGGGGCCACACGCGTCGTCTGGCTTCGGAGAATAGTCACTGTGTCAGGGTCCTTGGGTCCTAGCGATGGTCCTGCCCGGGGCCCTCTGCTCTATATCCCCACTTCTGGGAGGCAAACAGAGGTTGTCTTTCCTGGATGAGGGCAGCAGAACAAAGACCTGACCCGATGGGAGCCTGTTGTCATGGGGACTGTCACGCTGGTTGCTAAAAAGCAAGTAAAAATGACCTCATGCGTGTGCTTCTGCTTCCCACCTTATCAAAACACCTCCACCCTCCACCAGGGTTGTGTGACCATAACAGGTGGCATTTGCCCCAGCACACCCAAGGTGAAGGCCTACATTGATGGTGCCACCAAGACGCCCATCACCAAGGGTTTTCCTGCAGCCTCCAGCTGGGCCTCCGTGGTTTCCAGCATCTGATTCCAAAGGCCACTGGGCTGTGGCCTGTGCTCTGTCACTCAGAAAAACTGTCCCAGGTCCTTGTCTCTCTCCATAGACATTCCCCAAATGATCAGCGTGGTGCCTGGTGCCGCAGGAATAACCCTATCCACAGCGAACGTCCAGCCTTCCTTCTCTGCCCACCTCTTGCCACTGTCCACAGAGAGGTCCCTGCTTGGACTCTCCCACGAGTCCTCTTCCCGGTTTGCCCACTCATCCTCCTCTCCAGGCCGCCCTGTCCTGGGTCCCTGCACTGTGCCAAGTGTTGCTTTGAGCTCTCAGCATAACGAGCCCATCCCATGGAGGAGGGAACGTCCTCCCAGGGAGCACCTCACACCCTCAACCTCCCCCAGGGCCTGCACTGAAAGGAAATATGGACAGAAGACAGACAGCTGCCTGGACACGCTTCCCATCCCATAGTGGGCCCCAAACCTAGTAAGGCCAGCATAGATCAAGGCTGCTCAAAAGCACATAGGATCCCTCTAATCCCGGCACTTTGGGAGGCCGAGGCAGGTGGATCACTTGAGGTCAGGAGTTCGAGACCACCCTGCCCAACATGATGAAACCCCATCTCTACTAAAAAATACAAAAATTAGTTGGGTGTGGTGGTGCATGCCTGTAATCCCAGCTGTTCAGGAGGCTGAAGCAGGAGAATTGCTTGAACCCAGGAGGCAGAGGTTGCAGTGAGCCTGGATGACGCCACTGCACCCCAGTCTGTATGACAGAGAGAGACTCCATCTCAAAAAAAAAAAAAAGAGAAAGCACATAGGATCACATGAAAACTATCGAAAATGATGTTTTTCCAGATTGCTTTGTTATGCTACGTGTTTTACATGTATATTCTATATATTTACATGTGTGCATATTCACACACATACGTACTCACACACACACACACACACACACACACGCATGCATAAACCACATATATAGTCATCCCTCTCTCTCTATGGGAATTGGATACCAAAATCTGAGGATGCACAAGTTCCTGAAAGAAGATGGCACAGTATTTTCATGCAGCCTACACACATCCTCCAGGTGCCGTAAGCCATCTCTGGATTGTTAATAATGCCTAATACAATGCTACACATCACTTCATTCTCATGGAGTCAATGTAGTAAGTGGTGCACTTTTTGAAATTTTGTGAAAAATTTTTTCAAATATTTTTAATCTGCAGTTGGTTGATTTGGTTGGTTGATTTCAGGGATGTGCAACCTACAGATAAGGAGGGCTCGCTGTCTTTGATATACCATATATATGGCAGCCATGCACCTAACCCATACTAAGTATTCAGGAAATGCTTGCTGAATGGTGAATTTTAAAGGAAAGGCAAATTCAGTGAACGAGTCCCGGCAGCTACTAAGATTCTGTCTTTAGAGAAGTTTCCTCCCGCAGCACAGACCATCAAAGCACATCCTTGTCTTGGGTTTTTCTTTCATTGTCCGTGGATACTGTGCATCTGTTAAGAGACCTGTCTGTGATGGTGTCATCTTTAAAAGCCAAAGGTAACCCTCGTTGGCCAACCATGTGCTTCCTGGCTGCTGACCCATGATGCAAGTGGAAACAGACACACTCAAGCACGTGGCTGGTTTGGAGTGGGCTGGAGAGTGCATGTGTGGGTTCAGGAGATCCAGGCCATGTCCTCGTGTGTGTGTGTGTGTGTGTGTGTGTGTGCGCGTGTGATCAGAAGAGGGAGAGGCGCTGCCAGAGAAAGCAAACGGAATGTGGCCAGACAAGCTCATAAAGAGTTGTGCACAGTTCACATCCCGGTCAGGTGGCCAGATCACCTAGTAACCAATTTGATTGGTTTTTTAAGGATTGAGGAATTCATGAGACGGACCTGCCAATGGGGCAAAACCCACCGTAGGCCACTCCGCAGGCAGAGGAGTGCAGAAATCGGTGCAGGTGCCTGTTGGGCAGCCAGAGTCAAGGTGTGAACAAGGGAGGCTGAGCTCAGCAACCAAGCATCCCCCGAATGCTTGGTCAGTTGGAATCACTGGTCCCTGACAGTGACCAGCTCTCCCCAAGCCTGTGTCTCTCCTCTCGTGTCCACCATCCTCCAGCTGGTAGGACCCCACCCACACTGCACAGCCCATCTCTCATCCTTCCTAGCCCCCAATTCCCTTTTCTGTGGCCACTTCCAGCCCGCCACTGGTCATCTCTCCTCTGGAGAGGTACCCCACACCATGTCTCATTGGCAGTGTCCTGAGCTGAGTAATGTCTCCAAAACTCAAGTCCACCCAGGACCTCCGAATGTAGACTTATTGGAAATAGATGCAGATGTAATTACCTGGGCTGACATCATCCTGGATTAGAATGGGTACTAAACCCAAGGACTGGCTGTCCTCGTGAGAAGACCACAGGAAGACATAGAGACTCCTCACGTGGGGAGCAAGTGGTGGGTGGCACTGGCTGTGTGATGGGTGACAGAGGCAGGCATCGGAGTGGTGCCCATATGACAAAGAACACCGAGGGCTGCCAGCACCAGCAGATTCTGGACCAGGCATGATGGGCTCTCCCTCAACCTCCAGGAGGAACCACCTCTGCTGCTCATACCTTGATTTTGGATTTCTGGCATCCTAAACTGTGAAAAATAAATTTCTGTTGATTCAAGCCCCTAGTTTGTAGCAATGATTACGGCAGCCCCAGGGAACTCACGTGGGTATTGTTTGTGTCCTTGTCTGTTTGTGTCTGTTCCTGACCCCAGAGAGGGTCAGCTGCCTGCAGGCAAGTGTCTTCTTTCGCTTTAAGTGCTGCAGAGCCCTAGCCCAGAGCCACGAGGACCAGGGGCATGTGAGTAGCAGGGGCTGGGTCTCACTAAATGCCCATGGCTTCTGCTGGCACTTGGACTTCTCCAGTGTCAACCAAGAGACACAGAATCAAGACCTCAGGGCCTTGTGCCTCGCAGCCCCTGTGGCCAGGACATTGAGAAGTGACGGACTTGCTGGCTCTTCCATTTTCGGCCTTCCTGACTCCCCTTGAACCGGAGTAGCCCCAGCTCTGCAGCCCTCTGCCTTCACTCAAACCCACCACCACTTGAGACCTAAACTCAGCACTGGCCAACTTAAATCTAGCCCTGCACGGGAAGCTGCAATGAACCAGGAGAGTTTGACATAGCAAAAAAAAAAAAAAAAAAAAAAAAAAAAAAAACAAAAAAAAAAAAAAAAAAAAAAAAAAAAAAAAATCACACATTCTTATTGTTTTATCTAAATCTAAGGGAAACAAACAAATATTTATCCAAACCGATTTAATCCACCCTGGAATCTTTCTTCAGTATTAGCTAAAATTTTACAAAAATAAAATCAGTTCAAAATCTCCTCCAAATGACACCACGCTTCACCCTGCTCGCTGGAGCTCTGGGTGTACATGTGTGACATGGCATTGCTGTGTATCAGTCTGCTTCTCGGTTTTTTGTTTTTCTTTTTAGATGGAGCCTCGCTGTGTCAGCAGGCTGGAGTGCAGTGGGGTGATCTTGGCTCACTGCAATTTCCGCCTCCCCAGTTCAAGGGATTCTCCTGCCTCAGCCTCCTGAGTAGCTGGGACTACAGCTGTGCGCCACCACGCCCAGCTAATTTTTGTACTTTTTAGTAGAGTTGAGGTTTCACCATGTTGGTCAGGCTGGTCTCGAACTCCTGACTTCAGGTGATTCACCCACCTCGGCCTCCCAAAGTGCTGGGATTACAGGCATGAGCCACTGTACCCAGTCCCCTTCCTTTCATTTTCTTCTGAGTCTGCTGTCTTTTGAGCCAGGTGAAGCAGCAAGTGAGCTAGGCAGCTGAGTCGAGGCATTTCTCAGGCAGACACTTTGCCTTCTCTGTCTGTAAGAAATGTGGGTCAGGGACAAAGAGGAAACTGAGGACCCTGAAACTGAACCCTGTCCTCTGGCTGCCAAGCCCACGTTCACCACCCCTCTGCTTACTGCAGAGACTTCAGCAAATTTAGAAAGTAGAAAACAAGGTTTATCATTATTTAACGTATGCCCTAAAATACATCTAAAACCTAAACTGCATCTTTAATAGCTGTTGCCGTTCTGAGATACTCAATCTGTTTGTCTAAGTCATTTTTACCATAAGCTGGCTGAAGTCTTTATCCCCCATGATTCATCTGCTGCGTTCTGAGGTTGTAACTTTTTCTGGGGGTGGTAATGGCTGAAAGGGCTATGTTTACCATAGCACTTGCGCCCAAGTCTCTGCCTTCACACTGTGGGAACTTGTCAGACGGTAATGAATGGCCAGGGCCTGGCTGAACTTTGCCACCAGACAGGCTTATTCTTGTGACAGTCTAAAGATCGCCGTTCCTATTATTTGGTCTGCAGGATTTCTATTGATTTAAATGTTTTGCTTATCTTCACATTTCATGGTGCAAGGCAGCGCAGGACTGATTTAAATCACTGCAGTCATTTGGGCTTAGTGTCAGGTTGTTCCCACGCTAATTTGTTCTGGGAATGGCTTGCAAGCAATCACCTGTTGGACACTGACCCCACATGTAGAGACAGGGTGTGCCCTCGGTGCTGGGCAGTGTGGGCGGCCCTGGCTCATTCTAGGAGCTCCCCACAATTTGGTCAGTTTGTGACCAGGACAGAGCACACACTGATTTGGAACTCATGGGCACTGAGGGGGCAGCAGCCATGTCAGAGAATGAATTTGATTTTCCACCGTGGCAGGTAAGCCTGCATAAGACTGCATCCTGCACCAAGCACACACAGGAGCATACATGTGCCTGTGTGTGTACACAAACACACACGGAGTGCAGGGACATCTCAACCAATGAGGCTGTGTGAGTGCTGCGCTGTCCATCCCAGAGTTATCCCCTGGACCCTGATCTAGTCTCCCACCTCTGATAATCCACAGTAAATCTGTTCTCATCATCTTCCAAAATTATGTGGTGCCCAGAAAAACAAGAACTGGCCTGCTGCTGGGTAGAGGTTACCACACACACCTCCTGAGTTTGAGGGAGTTTGTATTTGGAACCAGTGGGGTTTGTGCAAAAATTCACGACCTCGGTTATGTGGACAGCAGAGGTTTCTGTGAATGAGGCCATTGAGGTCTCTGCCATCCCATCCTGAAATGAGCATGGACATTTGGTCCTGGGATAGTGGGAAAGTTACAGGGCAGAAGCTCTAAACCCGGGGAGAGAGAGCGCACCAAGGCTCTCAGGAGGAAGGGGAATAAAGAGGGGGACTTAGAGCAGGCCTCTCAGGAGAGACTTCACAGTAAGAAAATAAGTGTGTGAAGCCTGTGGCCTCCAGGAATTAGCATGTGTTTGTTTATTTTCTGTTCCCTTTGTTTGAGACATGAGCTCTGCCCTGCCGAAGCCCCAAGGTGGTCATGCTTCCTCTGAGCATGCTGGAGAGAGGCCACCAGAGCTTCAGTCGAGAGGCAGACTGGCAGCCTCAAGTCCCACCAGCTCCTTTCCATAAAGAGCAGTGATGTAACAAGGAGGAATTGCTCCAATTAAAAAAAAAAAAAGCCTGGACGTGGTGGCTCATGCCTGTAATCCCAGCACTTTGGGAGGCCAAGGCGGGCAGATCACGAAGTCAGGAGATCGAGGTCATCCTGGCTAACACGGCAAAACCCCGTCTCCACTAAAAATACCAAAAATTAGCCGGGCATGCTGGCGGGTGCCTGTAGTCCCAGCTGCTCCAGAGGCTGAGGCAGGAGAATGGCATGAATCCAGGAGGCAGAGCTTGCAGTGAGCCGAGATCGCACCACTGCACTCCAGCCTGGGCAACAGAGCAAGACTCCATCTCAAAAAAAAAAAAAAACAAAAACAAAAAAAACAAAAAAAACTAGAAGCAAATGTTCTTATACAAAATACATCTCTTTTATCTTATTAATGACTAAGAGTAATGATTGACTTCCTATTCTTCAATAGTGGTTCGTGTAGTTGTGTGGTTCATCTCTGGTACATGAGCTGCTGAACTCTCTAAAAGCCTGGAGCCTGCCACTGAAACAGGAGCATACAGAAGATTAGGAGGGAGAGGTTTTCTAGTACTTCAGCACTCAGGAAACTTGCTGCTTAGTCCATGTCTTGGATTAGACTTGCTGGAAGGGGGCTGGAGCTAATGCTCTCTGCAGAGCCTCTCTTAGAGCGTGAAAAAGTCAACAAGGTGGTCTTTCAGGTGAAGAAGAAGCTGCCATCATTCTTGAGGAAGAATCACCGAGTCCTAAGATGACCAAAAGGCCCTGCTTGCAGGACTTTGGGGAGAACTATCCCCCTGGACACTGCATTGATGCTTTTCCACTTCCAGTTTCCCAAATTCAACAGTCTTGGCAAGAGCCCCTGGGCTCACCTGGGACTGGCGTCAGGCCCCAGGTAGACAGCTGGGCAATGCCGCATACCCCCATGAGGGACGCAGACCAAGAGGCTTACTAAGGCACTGGAAGATTGGGTGGCTGTGGGATGACCAGCCCGATGATGGCCATGGGAGCCTGCAATGCTTCTGCATCACACTCTGCTCCACGCTCCCATGGGGGATGAATCAACCCCAGTCATTCAGATAGGACGCCTGCCAAGGCTTACCCTTCTCTGCCCCTGGGGAGTTTCCACAGCTGGAGGAGAGGCAAGCCTTAAAGACAGGTCCTCACAGACGCTGCAAAACTGTGTGCACAGAAGAGGGGTCTATGACAGGAGAGAGCTCTGTAGAACTGGGGGTCACGCGGTCCTCTGCAGGGTGTGATAGGGTGGGACAGGGTGGGGAACCATCTGTCTAGAATGATGGAAAGGAGTCTCAGTCTCTCTAATGCTTGCAGTCAGGCCACACGCTGGCTCTATGCACCACTTTTGTTAGATTAAGATGTGGCTGAAGTCAGTTCCGAAAATAAGAAAAGGCAGAAGAGCTTTTTCCAGTGTAACTCTGAAAACCTAGGGCGGCGGCTCTCCTAGCGTGGCCCCCACCTGCAGTGCAGCAGCAAAGTCACGGTTAGAAGTGCAGGCTCTTGGGCTCCACCCAGACTGGCTCAAGCTTGAGCCCTTTTGGAGTGGGGTCCTGTGGTCTGTTTTAATAAGTCCTCTGGGTGATTCTAATGCACATTCAAATTGGAGAGCTGCTAGTCAGGGGGTGGAGCCACCATCATGGGGGTTTGGACAGCTGGCTCTGACAGTGGATAGGTAGGAGGTACAGGTGCAGGTCACCATGACAGCACAGCCCAGTGTCCCCTCTCACTGTGCCATCGGTAGGATGCTCAGGTTGGATCCCATGAAGCTGGAGGAAGAAGCACTAAGCACTGACTTCCAGATCCAAATCCCAGGCCCCCCTTCCACTGAGTAGTATGTTTCCCTAAGGTGCTGTGTCATATGACTTACCCACTACACCTGTCGGACTGCAGCCTCCTGGACACTCTCAGACCTGCCTGTCCCCTCTGTCATCACCCAGGAGTCTGTGACTGTCAAGGTTCCAGGTGATTTTTAGGATCCATCTGTTTGGAAGTCACAGATCCAAGGGAACGTCTGGAAGGTGAATTCTAAATGGCTGTGCAGAGTTTTAAGCCATCGTATTTGTGAGACTGAGGAACAACTTGGATTTCTTTTCTTCCTGGAATGAAAAGTGAATAAACATTTTCAAGTTTCTTCTTTTTCATCCCCTAGTATATCACCATCTTTATCCATTCAAAATATTTTCAAAATGTGCAACTGAACATCTTTCTTTCATCTTACATAAAGAAATGAAAATTTTGGGAAATGTGGAAGCTTTTTTCCCCATGAATTTTTTTCACGGGAAATTGTACAACTCTCAGGACTAGTGCTTCTCACACCTCCTATGCATAGGAATCATCTGGGAATGGCGCAGATTCTGACGCTGTGCGTCTTGAAAGCAGGGATACTGAGAGTCAGCCCTGATAACAAGCTTCCCCCCAGGCCCCTGTGGCTGGGCCAAGAACCTCACCATAAGTAGCAAGAATTTTCAACTGCCTTAAGGCTCGGGGCCAAGTCGATTGTGTTCATCACTTGTATCAAGTGCCTAGAACAGTGCCTGGTACTGGGGAGGTGGGCAATTGTATTAGCCCGTTCTCACGCTGCTAATAAAGACATACCTGAGATGCTCAATTTATAAAGGAAAGAGGTTTGATTGACTCACAGTTCCGCAGGACTGGAGAGGCCTCAGGAAACTTACAATCGTGGTGGAATGGGAAGCAGACATGTCCCTCTTCACATGACAGCAGCAAGGAGAAGTGCTGAGGAAAGGGGGAAAAGCCCCTTACAAAACCATCAGATCTTGTGAGAATTCACTCACTCGCTATCACAAGAATAGCATGGGGGTAATCGGCCCCATGATTCAGTTACCACCCTCCTGGTCACGTGGGGATTATGGGATTATGACACTTAGGGATTATGGGAACTACAGTTCAAGATGTGATTTGGGTGGGGACACAGCCAAACCATATCAGTGATTAAAATCTGCTGAATAAGTGAATCAGTGACAAAAATGAATCAAACCACATATTAATTATTTTGAAACTGTTTTAATGATACAAAAAAAACCCCAAAAACAATGGTGAGATCTCTTGATTTCTAATTGAGGCATATCTTAAGCAAGAATGGAATTCTGCCTGAGTTGCTTATCGTAAAATAAATCTAACCCAAGAAACAAAAGATGTTGTAGACACTGATGGAGGCGGATGTGACCAATGAGTTCCTGGGACCTGCTTTCTCAGCAGAGTGACCACAGCCCCAAGGTTCTCGGTGCACTGCGTGAGCTCAGAGGGTGTCTGGAATGCAGACAGTGGAGAAAAAAGGCGGAAATGTGGTTCTGCAGAATGTTCAGAAAGATGTAATATGTGATGGGCAGCATCTGGCTCTATCCTTGTGACCCTGATAATTCTGAAATCAAACATGCATCTCCCCACATTATTTTTTCTAGTTTCCATAATCATATATTGTTGACAACTTTTGCTAAAATTGGGTTTGAAGCAAAGGGAGTAAGCCTCCCAGATATGTTCCAGACACATGCTGAGGGGCTCAACCATTCTTCATCCAAAGAGGAAAAAAAAGCCAGACAGACAGTTTCAGCTTCTGACTTTCAGGGCCATTCGTGTCTCCAACTTTTCTCCTCTCAATGGGTAGATAAAGGTGTTTGACTGCTCCATCACTGAATCCCGTCCCCAGCGATTTAAGTCACTTTGCAAAGCTCTGATTGCAGGAGGTCCCAGAAAGTTTCAGTCCCTGGTTGTTCACTGGCAGGCTGGTTTGGGCTGTGGAGAACCAGCCCCAGGCCTGATGCCTTCACCTGCTGGAATGGTCTCTGACATACTCTCTTGTAGGTTTGGGGCAGCAAAGGGAGTCATGCATGTCCCCAGTTTTTCACAGTATGATTTTTGCATTTTAAAGCAACAGTTTTGTTGTTTTGTTTGCCCACCATGCGCCAGGACTTCCAAAATGTTATCTGACCCAGTCTTCTTGCAGGCACTCCTTCAATTGCTTACATTTTCAACATATTCCAACCCTAGCCTTGTCTGAGCACAATTTACATGATTTAGTCTAGACAGTGGGTAGTTTTATTTTTCAAATGACTCAATCACAGATTCCAGTGTCTCTGTCTCTTTAGTTGCCTGTCCCCTGATTTCTTTGCAGTGGTTGATCTCAGATGGGTCCCGCTTGTGTTCTGTGGCATGTGCATTAGGCCGGCTCATGAAAGATAATCTAACCAAGCCCACTCCCTTCCTTCCCTCTCTCTCCCTGTGCTGTTGATACTCCGAGTATTGGGGAGGCCTCAATAGGATGCCAACACCTTAGCAAAATGAGCCCCAGCAGCTGCCAGTGCCTACCCTCATGCATGGGGGGCCTGGGAATGTGGGTGATGGTGCCACTGTAAAGATTGACTTGTCAAGCTTCTCCCCATTGGACCACCAGAAAGGATGGCTTGGCAAGGGCATTCCCTGAAGGGCACTACTTCTTTCACGCTAGGCTCAGAGAACAAGCCTGCTATCCCCAGAGATGCACAAGCTTCCTTGTGGCCACGCAACCATCATTGACACACTCAAAAAGTACTCTAGACTTCCAGGCACGTCTCCTTCTATCCATACCTGAGATTAATTTTGGCCAACCACTCCCAGTTGTAGAGAGAGAGATCACCTTGAATGGTCTGGATGGAGGGGGCGGTGCTTTCAAGTGGAGAGGCAAGAGGAAATGAGGGGTTACCCCAACCAGCAGTGACAAGGGCTAGCCCTGGGGACAAGAGTTGGGGAAGAACCCAGTCCAGGTAAGTAAGCACCTTTGCGCCGGGTCCCAGATGGTAACATCAGCAACCGTGTTCTCTGAAAGACCATAAATAGAAACCAAGATGTTAAGTCTTTTCATGTTTTTCAATCAGAAGGATAACTTGTAGGTAACTTTATTGGCAGAGGAATCTAAGTTTGTTCTTCCTTGCTGCCTGTAATTTGAAGAGATAATATGCCCATCCATGAATATCAGCTTTTTAAATCAGTATACTTATTTATTTATTTATTTATTTATTTATTGAGTTGGAGTTTTGCTCTTATTGCCCAGGCTGAAGTGCTGTGGCATGATCTCAGCTCACTGCAACCTCCACCTCCCAGGTTCAGGCAATTTTCATGCCTCAGCCTCCCAAGAAGCTGGGATTACAGGTGCCCACCATCACACCCAGCTAATTTTTTTGTATTTTTAATAGAGACGGGGTTTCACTATGTTGCCCAGGATGATCTCAAGCTCCTGACCTCAAGGTGATCCATCCGCCTCAGCCTCCCAAAGTGCTGGGATTACAGGCATGAGCCACCGCACCTGTCAGTATACTTACTTTTTAAAAAAGTGAACTCAGCCCCGACAAAGCCCAAGCCCGGGAACCCTCTGTTGAGACCGTATCATCCAACTCTAGCAGTTCAAATCCCAGCCTGCGCAAATCCTGTCACTGGCCAAGGCTGTCTTCTATCTGAAAAACAGGAAGGGTTCCAGGAGCTATGTCAGCTGGTTGGTTTAGAATACTTTGCTTGAGGCCTGGCCGAGCGCATGCCTGGTGCTTGCTTCTGGAAAAGGTGAGCAGGGATGGGGTTCGCTCGTGCACATCCTGGCCAACCATAACTCCACATGCCTCTACGAGGCTCTCTTCCCCATTGAAGTCACTCTCCCCTCGCTGGCCTGCAGCAGCGGGCCTCTTAGAAACGTGGGCACACCGAGGTTAACCAGGTGCCTGAGAGCCTGGGGCCATGGTGACATGTGTGTGTTGCTCTCACAGTGCACAGCCAGCTGTGGGGGTGGCGTTCAGACGAGGTCCGTGCAGTGCCTGGTGGGGGGCCGGCCGGCCTCAGGCTGCCTCCTGCACCAGAAGCCTTTGGCCTCCCTGGCCTGCAACACTCACTTCTGCCCCATTGCAGAGAAGAAAGGTGAGTGCCTGGGGCCCCTCAGCATGGCCTGGGCATGGGGCTGGAATGTCAGGTTTCTGAGCAGTTCCTTGGAGGACGTGGAGTTAGGGTCTTACGTCTGACCTACCTTTTCTCTCTTTGCATCTTCTCCAGTTCTACAATGAAATGGTCCATAGAGCGGACCCTGTTGCTCATGATACCCCAGGACAACATAGATGGTCATGACATAAGCATGACCTCTTTCCCATATCAATGCTGTACACTGTATTTAAAGAAAGCAATCTTAACTAAAGCAGCTTTTCTCCGTAGGTTAAACAAAAACCTCCCTTATTAACTGGGTGCCCTCTAAATGCCATCCCTGTGCACACAGAAATTCCCCCAGCATTGCAGAGACAGATGGCCAGGCGCCCATTAAGGCTATTCTGAGAGATAATGTGGCTCGAGGAAGGCGAGTGGTTTGGCTCAACCGGAGGACTGGAGAATTGAAATTCAGTCAACAGAGACTCCAATGGTTAGATGCACAGTTGAGTGAGTGGGTTCAGCACAAGAAGCAAATTTCAGTTTTGCAGGAAGCTTCCAAGAAGGGTCTTGTGAAAATAATATGTTCCACAGGACCCCCATCAGACCTGGGGTTGCCTTTGTGCAGCAGCCGCGGAGTGTGACAAATTCGCTTTTATTTGCCAAACAGAGCTATTAGCTGGCAACATCAGTCACTGCGCTCGGGATCACTGAGTAATGCAGCTCTGCTCATTTTCAGATGCCTTCTGCAAAGACTACTTCCGCTGGTGCTACCTGGTGCCCCAGCACGGGATGTGCAGCCACAAGTTCTATGGCAAGCAGTGCTGCAAGACCTGCTCCAAGTCCAACTTGTGAGTCAGGACAGCTTTCCATGGCAGAGAAAGTGGCTGTGTAGCAGATAAATTTCCCACAAATGAGCTGTGCAATCTATGTCGGAATACATCCAAGGAAGATCAAAGCCAAAAGAAGAAAACCGTGTTAGGCTCTTTGACCAGGAGTGTATGTATGTACGTTTCACCGTGAGCCTGCGTGCAGACCTGTGTCCCCGCGCACACAGCCTCTCCTGTTAGGCTGAAATGTGGCACCCTGGCAGGCACAGCTGTGGCTCGTGAGGCAGAAGGCAGGCTCCACAATGGGAGAGGCAGTTCTCACCCCTGCCTGTACTGCAGCTAAATCAAGTCAAAAAGACAGGCGGGGCTGAACTTGCTTAATGTCTGGTGCCTTATAAAAAGAACGGAAGGCCATGAAATAAGGAAAACATACAAAATATCTGCCCCCAAGTTCACCAGCCTCCCCTCCCACTGGGAAGGCCCCTGGAGCCATCAGGAGTGACCAACTTCCTGAGTGGAGGTCAGGGGAGCTCCAGGAGGCTGCCCAGGCTCCTCCTCCTCCTCCCCAGCTGCTGAGCATCTCTTACCAGGAACCTGGAGCCACCGCCGGAGCCAGCGTCATCTCTAGGGCCAGGGGACTGCATTCTGATTTGGAACTTTGCCTGTGGAAATAGGAAAAGTGAAATTCCTGCTAAGGTGCTTCCATCTCTTTCAGATTCATGCCTTGAAGGAGAGATTTTTATATTTTATGTTTTATCTTTCTCAGTTATTTGCAAGTGAGTGTCCTTTTAAAACCCCATTTATTCATGCTTTTCTTTGTAAATGAAAGATCAGAAGTATAGGTTACATCAAAATCCTACCATCCTGAGAAGAGTTATGGTTCTGCTATAGCAGACGTCAGCCACACAGCCGATGTGACAATAACCTTAGAGTCCTGTGTTTTGTTTTTGTGTGTTGTGAGATTTTAATCTGTTTTTTTCTTTTTTTTTTTTTTTTCGGTGAGTCTGGCCATTTCTACAATGCCAGGTGGGAAACCAGGCCACGGGTGTTTGGGTGGGAATCTGCCCGGTGTCTCAGCACACCCCCCCTGCCATCCTCAGTGCCGCTGCTGTTCTCGTGTCCGGCGCTGTGGCTCCATTCGGAAGGGGCACCTGGATATTTATATTTGCTGAAGTTTTATAATAAAGTTTATATTGTACAGTGTGCTTCTGAACTACCTCATGATTCTTCACAAGGTTAGTTTCTGAAATCAAAGGATGGAACAAACATACTGGGAGACGGGTCTCAAAGCGGAGGAAATGGGGCTCTAGACTGTGGGAGAAAACTAGAAATGGCCTAGAAGAAAGTGCCCCTGAGTACGGAGGAGGCTGCAGGGAAGATGGTGGCGGCTGGTGATGGCGGCTTCCTGCTGCATTTAATTAAAAGGAGGTGGGACCTCCCTGTGCCACCTCAACTCCTGTTAGTCAGGCTTCTTCAGAGAAGCAGAACGAGTAGGATATCGAGAGGGTTGGTGGGGCGGGGGATGGGAGGAAATTATTTTCAGAAATTGGCTCTCAGGATTGTGGAGGCTGGCAGTTTTGAAATTTGGAAGGCAGGCCGGCAGGCTGGAGATATGGTAAAAGTTGATGTTGCAGCCTCTAGTTTGAATTCCACAGGACATCTGCCTGGCGCCCCAAGCAGAGTGTCTTTTCTTTCTTTTTCTTCTCTTTTTTCCAACTTTTAAGTTCGAAATTGTGCAGGATGTGCACGCTTGTTACATAGGTAAACGTGTGCTATGCTGGTTTGCTGCACAGATCATCCCATCACCTAGGTTTTAAGCCCAGCGTCCATTAGCTGTTCTTCCTGATGCTCTCCCCTACCCCAATCCCCCACCCTCCGACAGGAGTCAGTGTGTGTTGCCCGCCCCCCCCCCACCTCATGTCCGTATGTTCTCATCATTCAGCTCCCACTTACAAGTGAGGAAATGTAGTATTTGGTTTTATGTTCCTGCGTTAGTCTGCTAAGGATAATGGCTTTCAGCTCCATCCATGTCCCTACAGTGGACATGATCTTCTTCCTTTTTATGGCTGTATAGTGTTCCATGGTGTATATATATCACATTTTCTTTAACCAATCTATCACTAATGGGCATTTGGGTTGATCATGTCTTTGGTATTGTGAATAGTGCTGCAATGAATATACACGTGCATGTGTCTTTATAATGGAACAATTTCTACTCCTTTGGGTATGTACCCAGTAACGGAATTTCTGGGTCGAATGGTATTTCTGTCTCTAGGTCTTTGAAGAGCCACCACAGTGTCTTCCACAATGGTTGAACTCATCTACACTCCCACCAACAGTGTAAAAGCATTCCTTCTTCTCCACAACCTCGCCAGCATCTGTTGTTTTTTGACGTGTTAATAATAGCTATTCTGACTGGTGTGAGATGGTATCTTACTGTGGTTTTGATTTGAATTTCTCTAATGATCAGTGATGTTGAGCTTTTTTTTATTTATTTTTTGGCCTCATGTATGTCTTCTTTTGAGAAGTGTCCAGTCATGTGATTTGTCCACTTTTTAATGAGGTTCTTTGTTTTGTGTGTGTGTGTGTGTGTGTGAATTTGCTCCTTGTAGATGTGCACCTTTGTCAGATGCACATATTGCAAAAATTGTCTCCCATTCTTAGGTTGTCTGTTCACTCTGATGATAGTTTCTTTTGCTGTGCAAAAGCTCTTTAGTTTAATTAGATTCCATTTTTCAATTTTTGCTTTTGTTACAATTGCCCGTGCCTATATCCTGAATGGTATTGCCTAGATTTTCTTCTAGGGTTTTTGTAGCTTAGGGTGTTACATTTAAGTCTTTAATCCATTTTAGTTGATTTTTGTGTATGGTGTAAGGAGGGGGTCCCGTTTCAATTTTCTGCATAAGGCTAGCCAGTTCTCTCAACACCATTCATTAAATAGGGACTCCTTTCCTCATTGCTTGTTTTTGTCAGGTTTGTCAAAGATCAGGCAATTGTAGGTTTGTTATCTTATTTCTGCATTCTTAATTTTGTTCTATTTGTCTGTGTGTCTGTCCCTGTGCCAGTACCATGCTGGTACTGCAGCCTTGTAGTATAATTTGAAGTCAGCTAGCATAATGTCTCCAGCTTTGTTATTTTTGCTTATGATTGTCTTGGCTATTTCGGTTCTTTTTGGGTTCTATATGAACTTCAAAATAGATTTTTTTTCTAATTCTGTGAAAAATGTCAGTGGTAGTTTAATGGGAATAGCACTGAATCTGTAAATTGCTTTGGGTGGCATGGCCATTTTCATGATATTAATTGTTCCTATCCATGAGCATGGAATGGTTTGTGTCATCTCAGATTTCTTTGACCAGTGGTTTGTAGTTCTCCTTCAAGAGGTCCTTCACTTCCCTTGTTAGCTGTATTACTAGGTATTTTATTCTTTTTGTAGCAATTGTGAATGGGAGTTCATTCATGATTTGGCTCTTGGCTTGCCTTTTGATATATAGGAAGGCTAGCAATTTTTGCACATTGATTTTGTATCCTGACACTATGCTGAAGTTGTTTATCAGCTTAAGAAGTTTTGGGCTGAGACAATGGGATTTTCTAGATGTAGGATCATGTCATCTGCAAATACAGATAGGTTGACTTCCTCTCTTCCTATTTGAATATACCCTTTATTTCTTTCTCTTGCCTGATTTTCCTGGCCAGAACTTCAATACTATGTGTAAGAGGAGTGGTGAGGGAGGGCATCCTTTTGTTGTGGCAGTTTTCAAGGGCAATGCTTCCAGCTTTTACCCATTCCGTGTGATACTGGCTGTGGGTTTGTCATATATGGTTCTTATTATTTTGAGGTATGTTTCTTCAAAACCTAACTTATTGAGAGTTTTTAACATGAAGGGGTGTTGAATTTTATTAAAGGCCTTTTCTGCATCTATTAAGATAAATCATGTGGTTTTTGTCTTTAGTCTGTTTATGTGATGAATCACATTTTTTGATTTGCATACGTTGAATCAAACTTACATCGCGGGGATGAAGCCCACTTGATCATGGTGGATAAGCTTCTTGATGTGTGCTGGATTCAGTCTGCCAGTTTTTTATTGAGGGTTTTTGCATCGGTGTTCGTCAAAGATACAGGTCTGAAGTTTTCTTTTTTGTTGTTGTATCTCTGCAAGGTTTTGGTATCAGGATACCAAATTATGCTGGCCTCATAATACAATTTAGACAGGGGTCCCTCCTTTTCAGTTGTTTGGAATAGTTTCAGCAGAAATGGTACCAGCTCTTCTTTGTATCTCTGGTAGAATTCATCTGTGAATCCATCTAGTACAGGGCTCTTTTTGGTGCTTAACGTTTCAATCAATTGACTGTAAGCAGAGTACCCTCCGTAATATGGGTGGGCCTCATCCGGTCAGATGAAGGTTTTAAGAGCAAAGACTGAGATTTCCCTGAGAAGCAGCAGTTCTGCCTCAAGACTGCACAGCCACATTGCCACATAAAATTCACCGTTATGCCCCTTTCCCTGGGGTTAGATTTAACCAGCAGTAACTGGGACCCAGTGAGAAGCCCCTACCACTGGTGTGACAGAGGCAGACACCTGCTGTCGGGATGTCAGCCGCTGGAAAGGATGGCTGGTCCTACACGTGCTCCGGCTGCCTGGTCTGTGCATAACACCAGCTGTTGACGTGGCACAGCAGGCTCTGCACCACCTCTTCCAACGCACAGACCCACTCATGGGAGGAGATATTCCCAGTCCCATTTTACAGAGCAAAAATTCTGACAGAAAATTTATATAGCTTTTTCTGGAGTTGCCAGGGAGAAAGAGGGATTCTGTAGAATTCTGCGGGATTCTGGGGAGCTGGGGGCAGCTTATTCCGAAACCCAGAGCCATCGGGTACCACAGTCCTATGGATTCACCCAGGCACTGGGGCTGCCCTCCAGACCTCTGTCCTTCAAACAGAGGCTTTTCAGTAATCCTTTTATCATATTGTCAGGTGTACCATGAGCCCTTCATGGGACACCTGCTGACCTTGTCCCATGAAGGAGGCAAAAATGGCCAAGATGTGGGCCTGCCTTCAAGGGCTTTATGTTCCAGCAGTGAAATAATGTGTGGCGGCAAACGGGTGTACTATGAGGTTGACCATGACCACAGGATGGGGCTAGGATGAGGGGGTGGGTTTGCTTCTGTTAAGGAGGGAAATGGTAGACCAGAGACCTGGGCTCTTCAACCTGGGCTCTTACAGTGAAACGAGAGCATGGGCAAGAAGGGCAGATGGAAGAAGCACCTATGACCTTCCCAGGATCCACTCATGATTTGTCTGTGACTTGCCTGTCACCTGCCCATGGTCTGCCTGTGACCTGCCCAGGCTCTGCCTATGACTTGCCTGTGACCTGCCAATGATCTGCCAATAAGTTGCCTATGACCAGCCTGTGTTCTGTTCATGACTGTGCACTGGAGATAGATGCCAGCTGGAGAAGGGTGGCGTGGCAGGTGAGGGGTTGCCTAGGTCCCGGCTTGTTGGGGCTGCAAGACTTATCGTCCTGGTACCTGGTTAGCATCCCTCACCCAGGCCATCTCTGTGTCCCAATCGGCCGCTCCAACTGGCCTGACACACCCCCACAAGGGGCTCGAGAGAGGCTGGCTTAGATCATGTCAGCACTGGCCAAAGCCTTCATCTGCTTCTATGGCCAACATCATAACATCCAACTCACGTGGGCTGCATTTACCTTAGGCTATATTTAGCACTGGGTGTGTGCCAAGCCCTAAGATGTCTACTTCATGTGCAAAGCCCCTCTCCCTTGGGGGAGGCACCATCAATGGGCCTGTCCGCGGCAAGAGGAAGAGGGAGCAGCACACCAAGGCCTCTTGACTTTCCCAGGCCATGGAGCCAGTAAATGGCACAGCTGGGTGCTGAACTGTGACCTCGCACCTCACCCTGTGCCCCTCACCTCCTGTTCCTCTCTCGACTTGGTCTGTCTTTTGTGGACACACAGTGACCATGTCATCTTGGCCTCGGTGGCTTTGCCGGGCCATGTCTATCATCTCTTCCACAGTGCAGCCCCTCCCTGTACGCCACCATCTTCCTGCCCGCACCTCTTGGCTTCCTGATGTTCCAAGAGCTCCTCAGAGGCAGGTGCCTGCCTTGCCCACTGAGCACTCTGGAAACTTCTGGCTAGCCGAGAATCTCTTTCCATTTGGAGTGATGGGGTTTGGGATTCTTCTCCTTGTTTTTGCACAATATAATCTCAGCATGTTTGGCTGGAAACAAGCTCTAGATGTGAAGTCGATAGCTACCACAGGGGTGACTTCAAAATCCAAGTCTAGAGAGACCTCCTTCCCCTGCATCCCCTCCTGACATGAATATCTTGAACCCTCAGCCTCAGTGGATCCACAGGTGCCCATGCTTCACTCCCCTCTCCAGTCAATCACAGGCCACCACGCTGTAAAACTGCAGCTCCCCAGAAGTCGCTGTGTGGTTCCTGGGCTGTGGGGGGCTTGATCTGGGGGGCGTTGAGTTAACCTGATTCTCACAAATCACAGTGTGATCCTCACTGCCCTTGCCTGCCCTAGATGGGTGACAAGGGGGCCAGACTGGTGCAGTTACACAGCCGTGTTAGCATCTGAACAGCACCCTGGCCGATGTATAGGTGGACGCCCAGCTGCACCAGGTGGTGAGACCCAGGCTTCTCCTTATCGCAGCGGGCTGCCTGTGGGGATTTTCTCCACTTGCTTCTCAGTTGCCTTCCAGTGCCAGGACAGGGCCCAGGGAGCCTTCGTTCCAGTCTCGCTGGACCCCCGGGAAGCCCACCAGGAGCTGCCCCATGGAACCTGAGGGGGAGAAAGGGGACAGCCCTGTGTGCCAGGAAGCACAATGCCCTGGACTAAAGGCAGCCCCCAGAAATTCCAGGCTGAGTGAAGGAGTCCAGACAAAACAAAGCTGTGGTGGAGGAGGAGCGGGGCTGGCTCCAGCTGGACACAGCCCAGCCCGCAATCAGGCTGCCTCTTTCTGTCTCCCTCCCGCTCTCTAATACCACCCCCACCCCCACCCCGGCTAGAAACACCGCTAGCTCCCAGCTCAGCAGCCTTAACAGAGAAAGTCAGCGGGAGACTTGGGAAAGTGAAGAAACTCTCCCCAAAACCCCAGAACACTGCAGCTTTCCTATGACAAAAACCATGTGAACCACCCACCCCACCCCTGCCATCGTGTCTGCATCCTGAATAGTGTGTGTGAGCCTGGACCAGGGGCTCAGCACAGGCCCTTTCTCAGCCTGGAATTCTCACTTCTGCATCGCACGGGATGGGTTCAGAGGCTCCTCGGGCCAGTTTGCCAGCAGAGTCTGCTCCCCAAGGCAGCAGGCCAGGATGCCCCGAGGCCTCCCTGAACCCTCCTGAGCCCACGCTGTGATCTCTCCCTGGTGTTCCACTCCTCCCAGTCCCCTTCCGAGAGCTTCAGCAATGCCAGGTGCACCTGTCCCTCCAAAGGCACCCTCCTGACCCTGCCCTCACTTATGCAAGTTGTGTGCCCTGGGCCCTGTGTTTGCTTTCTCACTTCCTCCATGAGGATGGGCAAGACCAGGCCCTTCCCTACACAGCAGCCACTCCTCGGCTCTGCAAGAGGACCACAAAGCCACTCGCCTGGAAACCCCTGTGGGAAGGGAGCTGCTCACTCCCACTTGCCGTTTGTTGCTCCTGCATACATCAGAAGAAAACCCTATTCTCTTTCCCCCATGATGTACTGTTGCTCCGTTGTGTCTGTAGGGGCCATCGGCAGAGGCAGCAAGGCTCTGCTCTGGGGAATGTAATCACAAGCTTCGCCCCCGGGCTTTCACCCCAGTCCAGACACAGTAATAAGACAGGTCAGAGCACCCAGCACTCTGCTGGCCCCAAGCTCTGCACAGGGCACACCTGCAGAGGATGTGCACCGGTCTGCCGTCCCTCCCAGCCACAGGGGCTCGGGGTGCAGAGCTCAGATGGCTGGAGGTCAAAGACCATGTGGTTGCATCTCATTGCATGGACACAGGGCCAAGGGTACACCAGACATTGTCACCAACCCCTCTCTGCTCCAGTGTCTCATTGTAGTTTAAGTAATCAAAAGTATTCTGGAGAGGGGAGAGAGGTCCCTTTTGGTGACCCCTCAAGTACCACCCACTCATCTATTGTCTCTGATTCCTGCCCTGCTCTCTCTCAGGAAACTGCTGTTACTAAAGCTGCTGATGGCCTCTCTCAAGCATCTCTGCTGTAGACATGTCCTCCTCCATAGAGCTCACCTTCCTGGGCCTGGGGCATACCTTTCTTCTGTCTCCTCCGAGTTCTCCAAAAGTTCCCAGGCACTGTGATGCCACACACCCCAGGCCAAGCTCACTATTTCCTACTCTTCAGCCCCCAAAGTTATCCCTCTTGTCTGCTCTATCCTGGGGTCGCTACTCACACAGTGTCCTCAACTGGAAACTTAGGGTCATCCTTGGACTCCTCTCTTGCTCCAACTCCACTCTACAACCCCCTCCAAATCACTCCCTGAGCGCTGTCACTGTCCGGTCTTAAAAGGTGTTCTGTTCTATCGTCTTGCCTAGATTGTTGCAATAATCTTTTAAATGGTTGCCATTCAATTGTCTTTTCTCATTCTATCTGCCATATAAACCCGTCAGATCACAGTCAGGTGCTGGGTGAAGGACTTGTGGATAAAACCTGTGCTTCTCAGTGGGGTGTGCAGAGCCCCTCACTGTGGGCCGAACTTCCTCTGTTTCCTCCTAATTAGCAATAGCCTTTCACTGGAAATCTCCAGTCACCTCTGAGCCAGCACTGTACTTTTCTCTCCAGTGCGGGTGCAAAGGTCCAGTGTATTTAAGGGGTCCTCCCTCTCAAACATGGGTACTTTTGAGAGGACTTCACTAGCCTCCCAAGTTCCTCTAGCCCCCAGTACTGGGTCGTGGAGACCCCATCACAGCACCAACCACTGCATGTGAGGCTGGTTGGCCGCCTGCCTCTTCACCTTGGGGGGATTTCTTCAAGGGTAGGAACTTTGTTTTCAGCCAACTGTGCATGTCCTGGGATTAGTAAGGATCTGGCATCTAGTGAGCCTCAGCAAACACAGAGTATTAAGATTCGAGAAGAAAGGACTTTATACAAGAGGAAGTCAAAGAAATAGGGAAAGGTCGGCAAGAGTGGTACCTAGTAAGAGGTACCAAGAAAGAGGAAAATATTAAGCAAAGGTGGGATACAGTCTCCAGGGACATCACATGCTGGGCTCTGGCTCATCAAGACCAGAGACCCTGTGGAAAGGGCTCCAAGAGATTTGAACCGCCTGGGATAAACATGTGTGTGAGAACCAGGGTGTATTTGTCTGTTTTCACACTGCTGGTAAAGACAAACCCAAGACTGGGTAATTTATAAAGAAAAAGAGGTTTAATGGACTCACAGTTCCATGTGACTGGGGGGCCTCACCATCATGGTGGAAGGTGAAAGGTACGTCTTATATGGTAGCAGGCAAGAGGGAATGAAAGCCAAACAAATGGGAAACCCTCTTATAAAACCACCGGATCTCATGAGACTTATACAATACCACAAGAATAGTATGGGAAAACCACCCCCATGATTCACTACTTTCCCGCTGAGTCTCTCCCATGACACGTGGGAATTAGGAGAGCCACAATTCAAGATGAGATTTGGGCGGGGACACAGCCAAAATGTATTACAGAGGTACAGGCTGTCAGAACTGAAAAGAATCTTAGAGACCCTGAAGCCCAGGCCTAAATTTATAGAGGGAGATCCTGATACCCAAGAAAGACAAGTGCCTTCCCCAGGATTTCATAGCTCAGGGGAAAGCCTTCACTTTTTGCCCTTACTATTTGATGGCAAACTTTAAACCTCAGAAAGAAAAGCAGCTACCATTTGGAAAGAAACAATAGCACCTCATTCAGTAATGTTTTGCAATATATATATATATTTTTTTTTTTGCAAGGAGATATTGTATCAAGATTAAGATTAAAGGCTAAATATAAGAGTCCCATATTTTGACATTTAATTCAGATGCCATTCTGTGGTTGCTAGAATGGAGGGAAACCTATTGCAGTGTGAATTAGGATGATTTGGCTCACACTACAGAGGACACGATCCCAGCCTGAGGCCATCTCAGTTATCTCAAGCACAATTTTTTTCTGCTCCTAAATTGTCATTGATTCCAGTGTCAAATTTATAATTGA
>NW_012115110.1:2747522-2750347 GCF_000951035.1 Colobus angolensis palliatus
GCCCAGCCATCAGTAGGTACTTTTAATGTACCCTTTATTTTTTACAACTCAAGAGCATCCTAATAGGCTCTCATTTCCTCTGCTGAATCCTAGAACAGACTATCGCCTCATTGCAAGCTCAGCTTCTCAGACTTCACCATCTCCCATTACCCTGTAGAAGATTCAGCTCTTTAAAAGACCATTTTCAGGAAGTCATGAGGAGTTTGGAATACAGTGAAACTCTAATAGTAAATGGCGGCCATTCAACAGTGCCATAAATTCAGATGCTTGAAAATGGATTCCTTTGGGCGTGGGCCACCTGGGAGCCTGCTGAGGTCGTGGAGCAGCCAGTCTGGAAAACGGTTCCACTGCTGCAAGCAGAGAGATGGTTCTGCATTATCAGGCTGAGTAGGTGCTGACAGATCAGCAGGTCGTTGGAGGCCAGCGCCCAACTAACTCAGTTGGTTAATTTGTGATAGTTAATTTTAGGTGTCAACTTGACTGGGTTAAGGGATGCCCAGGTCCCTTTAACCCAGAGGTGTCCAATCTTTTGGATTCCCTGGGCCTCATTGGAAGAATTGTCTTGGACCACACATAAAATACACCGACACTAATGATAGCTGATGAGCTATAAAACACACACACACACACACACACACAATCTCACAATGTTTTAAGAAAGAATGTTTAATGTTAGCTGCATTCAAAGCCGTCCTGGGTCGCATGCAGCCCGCAGGCCTCGGGTTGGACAAGCTTGCAAAACCATTATTTCCAGTCGCGTCTGTGAGGGTGTTTCCAGTAGACATTAGCATTTGAATTGGTAAACTGAGTAAAGGTCTGCCCTCACTTATGTGGGTATGCACCATCCAGTCCACTGAAGGCCCAAATAGAACAAAAAGGCAGAAAAGGGCACATCAGCTCTTTCTGATGTATGCAGGTATCCTATCGGTTCTGTTTCACAGAAGAACCCTGATGAATGCACTCATCTTGAGTTAACTTGGTATGCTGGCTTTCCAAGTTCAAGAGCCTCAAGATCTCAGCCACTTACAACAATAAAGGTTCATTTCTTCAACGCATTATATCTTGGTGGCACACTGCCTTTTCCTTTATAAATTAGCCAGTCTCGGGTTTGTCTTTATCAACAGTGTGAAAACGGATGAATACACCCTGGTTCTCACACACATTTTTTCCCATTTTATGGTGACTCTAGGCTCAGTAACCATCTACATGTCATTGTCCTCCATGTCATGACAGCAGGCTTAAAAGAGCTCACCAGGGAGAAAAGATTCCTTGACCCGTCCAGGTTGAGAGCATAACTCAGGTGAGCAGAGTCCCGGGATCAAGCAGAGATCATACTGGGATGATCATTTGCCCTAGAACCAAACCCCAATTTTACCTGATCACCTAGACATGGAAAAGGGGTGCTGTGATGAGGGATTGAAAACACAAATCTGTGAATTCAAGATCCTGATTTATTTTTACACATACGTTCAGATATGCAAATGCAATATTTAAGTAATGTGTGTGTATTTGAGTTATCAGTAGGACAGATAAATACATAATAAGTTCTTTTCATAGCAATTCATTTTAATTATCTTCAACCCAAAGTGATTAAAGACCTTTTGCTTAGTCTTCGGCTAGTCCTATCTGCTACTGTCCAGATGAACTAGTTTTGCATTTGGAGTTGAGCCCTCCCTAGGGCAACCACGTGTCTCATCATCCAAGAAGGATCACCTCACTTCTGAGGACAAGAGAGGGCAAAGCAACACACTCGCCAGGATGGCGGGGGAGGCACAGGCTCACCAACACGTGCAACACGCTGCTTTAGCCATTTCATTGGAGCTACTTTTAGTCTCCTCCAGGCGAGACAATGGCTTTACTCACTGTACCTACCAGAAGTGGCAGCAGCAGAAGCTGATGCTGTCTGTGGGTCACATTGCTGAGGCTGGTCACCTGCAGAGCCGTGCAAAGCATACATATTGGCAGTGTCACCACACTGGATCCACACCTGCCTCAGGCTGTATTCTCAAGAACGCTCCTTCATCTTGGTATCCCTTGTCCCTGCCCCAGTTCTTCTACTTTAACCCCATTTATCACATCACCAACTTGTAAAAGTAATGGCCTGAAATCCAGATGAACACCACAGTATCTAGAGGACATGGAAAGAAACAACCTTTATCCCTGGTCATTTATCGTTCCATTAATTCAACCTACAGTCCCTGCACACCACTGTATCTGTCAACTTGGTCACTAGAACAAGAGCCTCGAGATCTCGGCCACTTACAACGGTAAAGGTTCACGTCTTCAAGATGTTCTATCTTGGCTGCTGCACATTGCCTGTGGGTCTGTCCTCTGCGTTTTCTTCACCCCGGAATCCAGGCTGAAGAACAGCGCCTACGCAGGACGTCCTGTTGTTCTGGCAGAGGAAAAAGAGTGAACAGCTACTAGAAATGTCAGCTGCCTCTTAATGCTTCTGCCCAGGACCAGCACTCTGTCATGCACTCATGCCCCACTGGCCAGAGCAAGGCACATGGTCAAGTCCAGTGTCAATGAGGCAGGGAAGTGAACTCCTACAGGCGGGTTCTGCATGGTAAATGTCAGTGGTGGGGTATGTACGGCACTCGCACAGAAAGGGAATGAGTAATTCAGAACAATACCACCCACCACACCTACTATGTTCCAGGCTCCAAACTAAATGAGGCATGACCCCTTCCCTTAGGGTTCCAGAGTGCAACAGGTGGTTATATTAACTAGCCGGGTGACCCTGGGCAACTCACTTTACTTCTCTTGCTGTTGGATTTGTTACTTATAAAACAAAGAAATTGGATTCCTTAGGCTCCTCCAAA
>NW_012115110.1:2758347-2761262 GCF_000951035.1 Colobus angolensis palliatus
TCATGCCCCACTGGCCAGAGCGAGGCACATGGTCAAGTCCAGTGTCAATGAGGCAGGGAAGTGAACTCCTACAGGCGGGTTCTGCATGGTAAATGTCAGTGGTGGGGTATGTACGGCACTCACACAGAAAGGGAATGAGTAATTCAGAACAATACCACCCACCACACCTACTATGTTCCAGGCTCCAAACTAAATGAGGCATGACCCCTTCCCTTAGGGTTCCAGAGTGCAACAGGTGGTTATATTAACTAGCCGGGTGACCCTGGGCAACTCACTTTACTTCTCTTGCTGTTGGATTTGTTACTTATAAAACAAAGAAATTGGATTCCTTAGGCTCCTCCAAAGTTCTGAGATGCCAGCCTTTCCATTTCACTTACTATTATTCAATTAATCCACTGCTTAAAGTCATGCACCAAACTTTAAAACAGAATCTCAACTCATGTAATATAGGAGATGGATAGAAAGTTATGCTCTGAAATAGAAGCCAGACAAAGTGGGCTCTGGAGGATTTTTAAGGATTTTGGTGATGCCTGTTCACATTTTTACAGCTACATTTACAGACTTCCTGCTGCCAACAGAGCTAGAACCACCTGTAATACTTCGAGAGACCAAGTGAGTAGAGTCCAGGTCAGAATATCCAGGGCTGCCTGTCCACCGGGCAAATCCTCCTGCCAGTGGTCCTTTGCAGAAGCTTTGTCCATGCCCGTGAGCCTGCTAGAGTCGCCCAGGCAGAGACCTGGCTCCCCTCCATGGTCCGGATGCTTGAGAAGAGTCTCGCAAAGCTCCACACCAGTGCCAGCCTCTGGGCATGGTTCTCAGTGGTAGGATCTCTTCTTCCAACTTCAGGGTTTAGACGGCTGACCCAGCCAGCTGACTCCCAGCTGGAGGCTGAACCACAAAGCCTCTGTCGTGGGTTTGCAATCATTCAGAGCTTTAATCTGAAGTCTGGAATGAGAGCCAGCAACACTCAGGTGCCTCAGGGCTAAGAGTCAAGCGAGTGCTGAGCCCTGGTGGGAACCCAGGCCTGAGGCATTCTGCCAGGTGGGTGCCCGGATCGTGGGGAGGGGCAGTGCTGCCCACTTTGCTTGCAAATCTGGTTGTCACCATCCTTCAGAGCCAAAGAAGGCATGCTGGTCTCCCCAGGAAAACCAGACTCAAAACCATCAGGATAAATGAAAGACAGGCTACATTTGTCTCCATAATCCCCCTGGAGTGCCATTTCTCCTGGTTCATTTCACCAAATAACCCTGCACCATGGTGTGCTGTTAGCTTCCCATTCTCACTCAACCTCAAAACCACGCCTTCTCCTGTAGCATTGGAAGGTCACAAAGTTGTCCTCCCTGGAGGAGGCCTCCTGCATATGCAGAAGGGGCCCTAGCTCGATTTGTCTTCTGTACTTAGTGCACCTAAATAGCCCATCACTGCAATGGGGATCAGTGCCTGAGGGGAAACAGACCAAATATTTGTTCAGCTTTAACTCCATCCCATCGTTTTTCAGTGAGTGTAATATTTCTTGAAGGTACTATGCTTTGTCATAGGTCTGTACCCACTAAACTTACTTCCAGACCATTAAGTACCCAAAACCCCTCCTCGGGACCACACGTCATGGGCTGAATTGTGTCCCCACAAATGTGTCTGTATTTGGAAATAGAGACTTTAAGGAGGTCATCAAGGTCAAATGGGGTCATCAGGGTGGCGCAAGAGGACAGGTGTCCTTATAAGAAGAGGAAGAGGCACCAGAGACCTCTCTCTCTTGCTCTCTGTGCACACAGAAAAATGGCCATGCGAGGGCACACTGAGAAGGCGTCAGGCATGAGTCTGGAGGAAAGCCCCCACCTGAAACCAACCCTGCAGGGGCCTCCACCTCGGACTCCTGGCCCCCAGAGCTGTGAGAAGATAAATGTGTGTTGTTTAAACCACCCTAGATGTGTATGTCCCTATCTTTTTCTCTCGTTCTCTCAAAAAAGAATTTTGTTATTCTTTCTTCTATTTCCATTTTCAAAATGAGCCCTGTGTCTTCACCGTTGCCTCCACCAGCTCCTGGTGAGTTTAAATGAGGGAAGGAGAGGAGGTAGGAGGAAAAAAGCAGCTGGTACTGTTTTGATTGATTTATTTACTTTTGTGAGATGGAGTCTTGCTCTGTCACCCAGGCTGGAGTGTGGTGGCGTGATCTCGGCTCACTGCAACCTCCACTTCCCGGGTTCAAGTGATTCTCCTGCTTCAGCCTCCCCAGTAGCTGGGACTACAGGCGCCCACCACCACGCCTGGCTCATTTTTGTATTTTCAGTTGAGACGGGATTTCACCATGTTGGCCAAGCTGGTCTCGAACTCCTAACCTCAGGTGATCCGTTCATCTCAGCCTCTCAAAGTGCTGGGATTACAGGCATGAGCCACCATCCCCGGCCCTGATGCTGCTTTTAGAAATTCGTGGTCACATAGGCTTTAACGTGGTAGGCACAGCCATTCAACATTGGAAGTTTTATCAAGATAGAGCAACCTGCATGGACAATTTAAAAACACAAAGACACGCACACACACGCAGGCACACATGCACAGGTACACACATACATGCCCACGTGCAGGCACGTACACGTGCACAGTAGTGCATTTCATTATCGTCTTCACTGAGGGTGCAGCCTGGGAAGACCCCATGACCAGTGACATTGTCTTCCATTTTGAGAAACAGGAAACCACGTAAATAACCATCAGGGATCTTCTCAGCATCATTCATTCCTTCTCAGGCGCTCCTCAGCAGCAGGACAGCATTCCTAGGACCGTGTCAGTCACTTTTCACATCCACCACGTTTCTGTCTGTACGCAGACATCGACACCCACAGCCTCTCAGGGTGTGTCTCAGACATTGTTTTAAGTCTCAGCCCCTCCTCCACATACTCACGGCTCTCCAGACCCAGGCA
>NW_012115110.1:2762292-2764711 GCF_000951035.1 Colobus angolensis palliatus
CACCTGGTTCTCTTGTGGATGGGAGCGGGTGGTGAGATATTTTCTTTTCAGCCTGACTGCTTAGCATTTCTCCTCAGCTTACTGAAAAGAGATAGAAAAAGATGGATGGCTCAGCCCAGAAGCCCAGGGCGGAGAATATTGGGGCCTCGAGGAAGAGTCTCTGTCCAGTAGCAGATGGTGTTTCATGGGCTGAGGTATCTTGCACTCCAAAGCTCTCAGGCAGTAAGTCTGCCAAAAATGAAAAGATGAGAAACTTTTTCCAGCCTTCCACAAGCATCATAAGTGGGGAAATATGTGCAGAGTAGAAGAACCAAGATTATCTTCCAAATAGGTCCCAATTTTCTTGCAACTTAGTTTGATGAGGGTGGAGGTCAGGAATTATTGAGAAGAGAGTAAATGTGTATGTTTGAACCATGTTTCCTCATCAATGAAATAGCAAATGTAAAGATGATTAACAAATACTGTGTTTAACAAGGATTATTTGAAATTAAGTGGGTAACCCAAATTATATATTTATGCACACGAAACCATGGATAAGGAGAAAGACCTATGTATGGGAAGCTGGTGTGCTGGATCTGGCCTCCCCTTGAAAAGTAAAGACAAAAGACATAAAAATACTTGGAAAAGTTGAAACTCTATAAAATGTAAGATATTGTTTTGATAGAGTCGTCTATGACTCAGTCATGATTAATTACCATTTTAAAAGGATTATCTTAAGCACACATCTCAGACCTCCTTAAATCACTCCTCGGTTGCCATCTTATGACAAAGGAAAACAAAACTAATCATTGAAGATACCTTTTCTTTTCTCCTCCTCAACCATGACATCTTACAAACCGGGGTTAAACGAACAGTGAGAACGAAAGCAGCCCCTGAGTGTGCATTCTTCGTTAATGCAAAGAGTGCTTTCAAGTAAAGAAAATACCCACTCTCCCTGAAGTTTTAAGCTGCTGTGTGCCAGGAGTCCCCATCCCTGAGGTCATGCTTTGGTTTTAATCACATGAGACATTGTTTGCAGACGCTGTCAGGCCATGGCACTCAGGGACTCGTGTGCACGCATTCCTCAGGTCTCAGCAGTTCTGTCCTTAACACCAGGACCACAAAGTTTCTGGTTTCTAGGATCACAAACCCCAAGAACTTTCCTTTCCAGAGACCTCTCCAGGAATCTCCTTCAATTCCTGTTTCTCTTTGTTTTCCTGTCTTTTACCCAGGTCTGTCCACCCTAAGTCTCTTATTATAATAAGGAAGGCATGAGCAACAAAAGAAAAAAAATAAATTGGACTTCATGAGAAGTATAAACTTGTTTTTAAATTTTTTTGAGATGGAGTTTTGCTCTTGTTGCCCAGGCAGGAGTGCAGTGGTGCAATCTCGGTTCACTGCAACCTCTGCCTTCTGGGTTCAAGCGATTCTCCTGCCTCAGCCTCCCGAGTAGCTGGGATTACAGGTGTGCGCCACCATGTCTGGCTATTTTTGTATTTTTAGTAGAGATGGGGTTTCTCCATGTTGGTCAGTCTGGTCTCGAACTCCCAACCTCAAGTAATCCCATGCTGGGATTACAGGGGTGAGCCACGGCACCTGGCTAAGAAGTATAAACCTTTATGCATCAAAAGACCTTATCAAGAAAGTGAAAAGACAACCTATAGAATTGGGGATATATTTTCAAATGAGTTATCTGAGAAGGGTCAGCTGCAGTCTGAATGTTGGTGTCTCCCCACAATTTATATATTGGAACCTTATACCCAATGGGATAAAATTAGGAGGTGGGGCCTCTGTGAAGTGATTAAGGCATAAGGACTTCACCCTTGTGAATGGCATTGAGAGTCCTCATGACAAAGGCTCAAGTGAGCTTCCTTGTCCCTTCTGCCATGTGAGGATGTGGTGATGAAATCTTTGAAGCAGAGAGCAGCCCTCACTAGACAGAGAATCTGCTATTGCCTTGATCTTAGATTTCCCAGCCTTTAGAACTGTGAGCAATACATTTCTGTTGTTTATAACTTACCCAGTCTAAGGTATTTTGTTACAGCAGCCAGAATGGACTAAAACAGGCTCTACTATCCAAAACATATAAACGCTCATACAACTCAACAGTAAAAAGGAAAGTAACCCAAATAAAACAGTCAAAGAAATTAACTGGATATTTATCCAAAGGAGATATACAAATGGCCAATAAGAACAAAGGTGCTATGCATTATTAGTCATTAGAAAAATGCAAAACCACAAGGAGATAGTGCCTCACATCCACTAAGACAGCGATATATTTTTTAAGTTAAATGCCAAGTGTGGATACAAATATGGAGAAATTACCCTAAAACTTTGCTCTCAGAAATGTGAAATATTGCAGCCTGGAACAGCTTGGCAGTTCCTCAAAAAGTTAAGCATAGAATTCTCATATGCATAGCAGTTCCACTCTCAGGTGTAA
>NW_012115110.1:2764761-2783900 GCF_000951035.1 Colobus angolensis palliatus
AACTTTGCTCTCAGAAATGTGAAATATTGCAGCCTGGAACAGCTTGGCAGTTTCTCAAAAAGTTAAGCATAGAATTCTCATATGCATAGCAGTTCCACTCTCAGGTGTAACCCCAAGCAAAGTGAAAACACATTCACTGAAAAACTTCAACATGAATATTCATAACAGTATTATTCATAGTAGCCACACCCAAACTTGAGGGTCAACAACACACTAGACTTTGGAAGGGTACATTTTAATTCTCTCTCTTCATGGAACAGTCTATTAGGAGACTAATAACTGTCACCATTTTCTCAGAAGTGAAGGAAGAATCCATTTCATTGGGCAGAGAAATCCTTGTGCCTGGGGCCAGCCTGGAACCACAAGCTTTTACCATGGCCTCTCCCAGCCACACTCCCAAATCTGCACCAGGTAAGCAGGGGCCTGGAGATGTCGGAATGCACCTCCACCCGCCGTTCAGTGTTTCCAACAGCCATGGTTGGTAGCAGAACAAGCTGTGGCACAGCCGGGCTGTCTGTGCATCTACACTCCCTCCTGGATTTGGCAAACCTGGGACCTGGAAGAAGCAGGTTTGAAGTTCCCTTGACTTTTCTCAGGACATTTCTATAAGCCGCTCCCACAGTGAAGTTTAGAACAGGTAGACTAACCTACTACCACTTATGTTTCTTTTCTTCTTGAAGATATTAAACTATTTCTGAGGCAGGGATGCTTTTTGTTTTAATTACTGTGTTTTCTGATTAATCCCAAATTGTTCACATTGAGTCCAAATGCATGCAACGATTTTCATTTTGCCTCTTCCATTTGTGTTCATACGATTAGTGGTAAAACTGCTCAAGCCTGGCAGCTTCATCTCGGTACCTCCCTATCCCCTAGAAGGATTTGAGGCCAGAATAGAACTGTGTGTGTCTCCAGAGAGCCAAATGCTTGGCTGAGAAAGCCAGGGGGATTGAGCAACATTTTAAGGGCAAATCATCGAGGAAAGCAATCAACCTACCGATCCACTCAGGAAAAGTCACTGCAAGGAGATTGTAATTAGCAGTGGGGGATACCAGGAAAGATGATCCTAAACATTAGCACACTTTCCCAGACCTCCCACGCTCTTGCCACATGCAGCGCCCCCAGGCCCCGGCTGGCTCCCTCCTGTGTGTGGAATTCTCCGTGCATTTGTTTCCTCTCGGTATTACTCATCCCACGACGATGACTCAGCTTTCACAGGCCTGAGACTCCCTCCCATCCCCAGATGGCTCACAGATCACCCTCTCTTGTCTTCCTTTCTTAATGGATTCCGATTGATTTATCTCTAAGTATCTGAAAAATCGACTGCAGATGCAACTCTATAGCATTGCCTCTCTCCGCGGCTGCCTCCCGCGTCTTTCCTACAGCCTGGCTGGGGTTTTCTCAGGCCCAGATGTCCATAAGCGGTCCAGGATTGCGCTCACGGAAACAGGGCTCCAGATCCATTTACAACATCCATACGTAGGACCCTTAAACTTGATTGAGGAGTTTATTTGGAGGAGTGCTCGCCATTCATCAGAACTGAAGATCGAATATGAAATCACAGAACAACATTATGAATTAACCAGCCAGTCATTGAGTGACCCTGGGTATCTCTGCCGTGAACGGAAAGGCAGACCCTCCAGACACCCCCAATATAAGCATTAAAATAGAGGAGCCAGCCACAGTCATGGAAATGTGTTCATAGAATGTGATTTTTCTTGGGGACGGGTGCTGGGGGGAGAAAATATTAACTGTTTTCTTGCTTTCTGTATTCTTGACTCTGTGGTGTGTGTGGCCTCCCTGATGGGAGAGCCTGATCTTTCCAGAGGTACTCAGCTCCTAGAGCCAGCAACTCACCCCGGAGCATGCGAACCAACCATCCCAAATCCATACCCCCAACCACGCCCTTTATCTAACTCTTACTCACCACGCCAGTATATCCCCCGTCCTTAATCACCCCAAAGCCAGGTACCAGGCAACCAGAGACCACCCCCGGAGCCCAGAGCCTGCTGACACTATTGTAACCATCCAGTGCCAAGCCCTTCCCATCAGGCCTTGCCTTTCCCACAGAAAACACAAGCTGCAGCCCAGCCTCTGCACTCACTCCTCCTCCTTTCTGCCTCTTGCCAGACATGGATGCTTTCCCGTGCGGCCCCACTTGGCGTGGTGTGACCTCTCTACTCAGAAAACATGAAGAATAAACATCTACTTTCAGTGGCACTCTCCGTGCCATCATTCAGTCATCCTCATGAATTGCAGTCCCAGGGGAGGACCCTGACATGTCCCTGCTTACTGACCCTCCTTGTCTGCATTTATCTGCTGTCACCAAGCCCTAGATGCAGAATCCGCACCTGAGGCTGGGGCTGCAGTGGAAAGTGGGGGAAAGCGTGCTTGTCTTAGGCTGAGACCCTGGCAGACCTCCCTCTGTGACCACCTCACTGAGTTACGTGTCCTCTAAGCCCCTGGAGAATGCTGGAATGCCTGCACCGTGTCATATACACCATCCAGCCCCCAGGATGCCCCAAGAAATGTTCTTTAAATACAACCCCCAACATCTTATCTATAAATGGCTTGTGGATGCCTTCCTAAGACATAATTGGAACACTATAAAATTCACCCTTTTAACCTGTACAATGCAGTACTTTAAAAATATTTATATGTACAAAGTTTTGCCATCCTCACCACTATTTAATTCCGGAACATTTTCATCATCCCAAAAGAAACTCCATACTGTTAGCAGTCAGGGCCTCCGCCCCTGGTAACCCCTGATTGATTTTCTGTCTTAATGATTTAGCCTGCCCCAGTCATTTCACATCAGTGGAATCATACGCTACATGGTCATTGTATTTGACTTTTGTACTTGGCATAAAAAAGGGATAAACCTATTCATTGCAGATAGTGGAGGTCCACATTTTGTTAATTCTTCCATCTGTGGATGGACATTAGGGTTTTTGCCATGGTTTGTCTGTTAAGCATCATGCTGCTGTAAACAATATGTGTACAAGTGTCTGTGTGAACGCGCTTTCATTTCTCCTGGATTTATACTAGGAGTGAGATGGCTGGGTTGTATGGAAACTCTATATTTAATATTTTGAGGAGCTGCCATACGGGCTTTCCAAGCAGCTGCACCATTGTGTCTATCAGCAGGGCACAAGGGTTCCCTTCTCTCCACATCTTGTTATCCAGCATCTTTTTCACTGTAGCCATCCTACAGGGCGAGAAGTGCTATCTCACAGCGGCTTAGATGTGCATTTTCCTAATAACTAATGACATTGAGTGTCTTTGCACATGTTAACGAAACATTTGTATATTTTATTTGAATAGATGTCTATGCATGTCCTTCACCCATTTTTTGGCAAATCTGCATTTAATCTGCATTTATTTCCTCCCATTCTGTGAGTGGTTTTTTTTTTTTCACTTTCTTGATAGTGTCCTTTGAAGACAAAAGTTACTTTTGTGAAGTCTAATATATCTATTTTTTTTCTTTGTTGGTTTTGCTTTTGGTGTCATGTCTAAGAAACGATTGCTTCATCCAAGGTCATGAAGATTTACGCCTGGTTGCTTCTCAGGATTTAATCTCCCTTTGCTTTTGATGACTCCAGTGATGATCTATACTCTTCAAGGAGGATAAGGAGGAAAAATATTACAGAAAGATGAGTCATTCCAATGCACTCTTTTTTAGTAATCCCAAGAGATTAATGGCTGACATCATAGAGAAGACCAGCACTTAAGACTACGTGGAAATTATTAAATTGTATATTTTGGGGAGACTCCTTCTCCTTCCTCCAGCGTTCTTTCTTTACATGTCACTGGTGGACTTTGGGCTTGCCTTTTGTGCATGTAAATTCAATGAGCTTGTTATTGGCCCTGGATAATGGAGGCTGCAAGCCTTTGGAGACCTTCCCATTCCTGTCTCCCTCCATCCACGCTCCTGAAGTTAAAAATTTCTTTCCTTTTTTTTTTTTTTTTTTAATTGTTTTGAGACAGGGTCTCATTCCTTCACCCAGGGTAGAGTGCCAGAGTGCAGTGGCTAGGTCATGGCTCACTGTAGCTTCGACTTCCTGGGCTCAGGTAATTCTCCCACCTCAGCCTCTTGAGTAGCTAGAACTACGGGTACATGTCACCACACTCAGCTAATTTTTTGTGTGTGTGTATTTTTAGTAGAGACGTAGTTTCACTATGTTGCCCAGGCTGGTCTCGAACTCCTGGGCTTAAGTGATCTGCCCGCCTCAGCCTCCCAAAGTGTTGGGATTTCAGGCGTGAGCCACTGCACCCAGCCCCCTGTCTGTCCTTTTGCAGCTGCACTGCCTGCTGCTGCTGCTGCGGGCTGTCACAGGACCCCACGGACTGGCACTTTTCAAGCATGTAGCCATGTGTGACATGCAGTGGCTGCCTTCTCAGGGCCAAACCAGATTCAGAAGGCCATTGTTGTGTTCCACATTACACGACAGACTTGAAATCATTGAAAAGGACCCTTGTTGAGTCTTACCTCAACAAGACTCTACCTAAAAATCATTCCACACCCACATCTCAGCTCCTTGAGGCTCTGCCTTTCTAGATTGTGCTGCACAAATCTGAAAAATCTAAGTTTTTATCATCCCTGCAGAACAAGGGACCTCTCAGCTTGAGTTCAGCCCTGGCTGCAGATGGAAACTTTTTCCAGACACCTGAATATGATGGGCCAGGATATTCTAGACCTTCGGCATGGACATGATGCATGCTTCCCTCTCTCCCAGACACCAAGATGCGTCCCACAAACGGGACTCCCAGCCTCCACAGAGGTGCAGCCAGAGCTCTGCCCTCCTCTCCAGTCTGCAGTTCTCTGAGTACAGCACTCCCGGACTGCAGTCCTACCCCCAGCCCAGGCCTTTGGGGCTCAAAACTGTTGCTTACACATTCAGGAAATGAAGAAAAAATAAAATAAAAACTCATTCAACCCACACTTCCTGCCCTGGAAAAATCCGACTATTGTTCTTTCTAGGCAACATCCTTAAAGCCCCGCATTTTCCCAGATTTTATCACATCTGCCCCTGGAGGCTGCAGTTTCTCATTAATATACAGTATTCCTGGAGTGTGTTTGGTTTGGTTTTCTGCTGCCAAGCCTGGGGGAGTTGGCAGTTCAAGCCAGCTCCTGACATTTAATCATACTTTGCATTTTACCCATCCGTTCTTCCTAACCCTTTTACTAGCTCGCTTTTAATGAGAAGGAAGAAACTAATTTTAAACACACACACACACACACACACACACACACACACACCACAGTGGTAACACTATCTCCAATTCATCCATCAGCTCAGAAATTATAATTATAATACATATTAATTTGCAAGTGCTACATAATTTGATTTGTGTATTTAATGCCAGAAGATTAGACATTTCTCATCTTACGCAGTTCCTTCCAGCAGCAATTCATTCTCTATCCAGGGTGCTGCTCTGTGGCTGACGTGGGCTCTACTAGTCTGATTTGAGGTAACACAATGATAAACCACTTCCTGCAAGCTGGTGTACATCCAGATTCTCTACACTTTGACCAAAATTATGACCAAGATCACTTAAGTGATTTAAAAGTAAAATGTACTGGGTGAGCTCTGTGTAGGGAAGACAGTACTCAAGCAATCTACTCTGAACCTTCAGGTAAAAACCGGAAAAAATCTCTAAAATACCTGAAGTCGAAGTGTCCCCAGTCTTTCTGGAAATTAAAGGACTAAGATAATTTATCATGCAAGGATTTTTTCTCTAGATTGGACAATAATCTTTATTTTGATTTTATATGTAAGGCATATAAGTTCTGAGAGGAATATGCAGTTACTAATAACATTTATTAATGACAAACCTCTAACTATGAGCCAGGAAAAATGCAAAATGTTCACAACCAGGACTTCAAAATTTATAAAATAGTATTAACATTTTTATTTATAGAACAATCAAACTAAGTCAAAAAAATGTTTTCAGTGACTGGCCTAAGGTCACACGTACGGTCAGTGGAATATCAAAGCACACACTGACTCTGAAGCCAAGTTCTCAATCCCCAGATCTGGTCTTCAAGTCCGATGTCATTTTGACAACTGGCATGACTATCTGTTAATTTGCAATTTACAGCCTCAATTTCCCGACTTCAATGGAAACTTCACAAAGGAAGGTAACTTCACCGTTTCGTTCAATGCTGTACATTCAGCCCCTGGAACAGAACTGGAGTCTTGGTAACAACAATAAATCTTGATTGAACAAAAGGAATGAATCCAAAATGTGTCACACCGTCATCAACTGGTCATTTACATAAGGATAACTGCAAATGCAAAAAAGAGATTCAGAAGCCTCTCTGGACTGAATATAAAATGGTTTATGCTCAGGCCAGGCGCGGTGGATCATGCCTGTAATCCCAGCACTTTGGGAGGCTGCGGAGGGTGAATCACAAGGTCAAGAGTTCCAGACTAGCCTGGCCAATATGGTGAAACCCTGTCTCTACTAAAAAAAATTAGTCGGGTGTGGTGGCATACACCTATAGTTCCAGGTACTCGGGGGGCTGAGGCAGGAGAATCGCTGGAACCCAGGAGGTGGAGGTTGTGGTGAGCCAAGATCATGCCACTGCACTCCAGCCTGGGTGACAGATTGAGACTCTGTCTTAAAAAAAAAAAAAAAAAAAAAGGTTTATGCTCAAAGTTTGCAATACTAAGGAAGGATGTTAAATAAATGCCATGCTTGTTTCTTTTATTATTAGAGTATACATTTTAGTCTCTTCTCCCTAACACGTCCACTGCAATAATCCCCTCAGCCAAAGCTGTTGTTGATTTGATAGTGAGCTTCACAGCTGAGCCTCTTAATACTCACAGAAATAGTGTGGTCATGTGGGCTCCCTGTTCTGGCGCTGTTTCTTGATGTTTCCAGCAGCAGACAGTTTCTCTTGAATCTCAGGGTTCTCCTGGCAACCCCTAACACTTGCTGTGGCTTTCCTTATATCTACTTGTCCCTGGTTGTCAAATTATCTAGGGGCAGCTGTATCTTGGTGTCCGCTCCAGCCCAGGGGTGCCATCCTTGCCCATCTACCATCACAGGTCATTGCACCTGCAGACTTGCATACACTACAAGTGTATCCAATCTGGCCACAGCCTGATGTTCCAGGAAATACCTTCTTAGCAGCAGAGAGCGGGGACTAGAAATTCTGGATAAGCAAGTGGTGCTTTTTTCATAATAAGTTCAAAAAGAAATATTACAAAAGAAAAAAACTCAGAAGTCAGTCTTTTCACTTGTGCTCAAAATCCTCCTCCAACCCTCAATTCTTTCAAAAGAAAAATTAGGATCCCAGATGCTCCCCCAAATCTCTTCTGGTTTCAAAAACTCTTCATTTAATCAAGTTTTATCTCCATTTTGGATTACTCCATAAAAACATTGAGTTTCTTAAACACAAATGCATTTTGTACCAAACCAAACAAAATTAAACTTGGGAATGTCTTCAAGCTTACCTATCTCACATCAAGCTCAATCATCATCTAACAGTCACCAAACACCAGCAAATAATGGATTGTGCCACCACTGAGGATTCTAGAGATGCAGTTTATATATGTTTTGGCTACATTTATTCTCGCTCTCAGGTTTCCTTAAGAGAAAAATGAAGATTTTGATATGAGCAGACATTGCCAAAGAAGGGTTTCATTCTCAGTCACCAGTAGGGTACAAATAAAATTATAAATCCACACAACAGGCAGGGTGGGGAAGCTGAAGAGACCCTGGCAAATTAGAGTGTGCATACTTCAGTGAAAAATGTTCGATGACATTTTCTAAAAAGTAAAACCGGTGTAGGCCAAAAGTAGATTATCTGTTGCTACTCACTGAATGTTTGTGTCTGTGTCCCTCTGAAATTCACATGTTGAAACCTTGTGAATTTATTATGGATGGTTATTAGGAGGTGGGGCCTTGAATAAGTGACAGATCTTGAGGGTGGATCCGACATGAGTAGGATTATAGCCCTTATAATAGAGACCCCAGAGGGCTCTCTCTCCTTTTTCACCATGTGAAGATACAGATCCTGGAAACAGGCCCTCATCATGCCCTGAATGTGCTAATGCCATGGTCTTGGATTTCCCAGACCCCAGAACTATGAAAAACAAATGATTGTCGTTTAAACCACCCAGCTTATGGTATTCTGTTATAGCAGCCCCAGGGGACTAGGACATCTGCATATGAGATACAGCCCTGAAGCCAGCAATTTCTGACGTCTAAGATGCAAGGCAAACCACCCATTCATATATTGTTTGTGGATACTGACTAATAAATAACTATGAGATTTAGTATCAACCAATGTAACTCTTCCAGAGGCATACGTGTGGATGACACCCTTTCAGGTCATATGGGCTCACCAAGTGGAGGATATTCTCTCTTCTTTCTTGTACAGAACTAGATGAAGTTTTTCCCTTTGGGGCTCCTGATGTGATCTTGGAAATTAAATCCTTCAGTGAAGCAGATAGAACCCTCTTCTGTACCAGCAGATTCCTCTGAAGGTTGTGCATCACCCCCTGTGGCCTTCAGTAGAATGTGGGTGGCTCTGGGCTCCCCATGACTCTGTGAAGTTTCCCCACCTCCCCTGTAACCAACATTAGAAGAAAGCAACTCAGAAGCCATGGGGCCATGAAACAAAGAGCCTAGTAGTTGCTGAAATAGCACAGCCTTCCTATTTCATCACCTATGAGACCCAAAAATGCATGAACTAATGGAACGTCCTGCAGGAGACCACCAGAGGAGCTGCCAAAAGCATCTTCTTTTCCACAAGGCGAGGGGGTACAGAAAAGGGCTGCCTCTTGGAAATTAGCCCCTGGAGAAGAATCAACATGGAGAAATGAAAAAACTTCTCTAACACTAAGCACTTTACCAGGAATATTAAGCTGTTTTTTCTTTGATTTTTTTTTCCTTTTTGAGATGGAGTCTCACTCTGTTGCCCAGGCTGGAGTGCAGTGATGCAATCTTGGCTCACTGCAAGCTCCGCCTCCTGGATTCACGCCATTCTCCTGCCTCAGCCTCACAAGGAGCTGGGACTACAGGTGCCCGCCACCACACCCGCCTAATTTTTTATCTTTTTTATTAGACATGGGGTTTCACCGTGTTAGCCAGGATGGTCTTGATCTCCTTACCTCGTGATCCACCCACCTTGGCCTCCCAAAGTGCTGGGATTACAGGTGTGAGCCACCGCACCCGGCCTAAGCTGTTTTTTAACTTTCTCCCTGTCTATTTCCGTTCGTTCCCCTATGTTATCCCCATGTCAGGATTCACACCAGTGGATCCTCTGATCATTTCAAGCAAAGTGCTTCAGACCAGAATCACTCGCCATTGAGGATAGGCATCTATATTTTCCAGTCTGTGCCCACACAGGCCAGGCACAGCAGCTATTTCGTGATTCCCACCTTCACCTTTATGCCAAGTGCCTCCTCTGTTGGTTTTCTGTGGCTGCTGTAACAACAACCACAGACCTCATGTCTTAAAACAACACACATTTATTCTCCCACAGTTCTGGAGACCAGGAGCCTGAAATCAGGGCCACTGCACCAAACCGAAGATGCGAGCAGGGCCGTGCTCCTGGAGGCTCTGGGGTGGTCCTTCCTGGGGGCTGGGGGGGTCTCTCCCTGGCTGCTTCCAGCCTCCGGTGGCTGCGGGTGTCCCGTGGCATTCCAGGCTTTTGGTCACATTACCCCAGCTCCTCCAATCTCTCTCTGCCCCGTCTTCATCATTGCCTTCTTCTGTGGTCCAATCTCCCCCAACCTGTCTCTTATAGGAACCTCCATGATTATATTTAGGATCTGCTCAGATGACCCAGGATAACCTCACATCTGCAAAGTCTGTTTTGTCTTATAAGAAGTGACATTCATGGATTCCAGACTTCAGACCTAATGCCTTTGGGGGTCATTCTCAACCTACCCCATCTTTCCAAGATGGTTGAAAGGAAGGTACCTGAATTTAGGAGAGGACTGTACCCGTTGAGCGCTCACTGAGAGACACATGGCAGCATGGCCTCAGCTTAGCAGCAGGATAACATAAACCTAAGGACAAAAAATCCAGATTAATCTAGACTGGGAGTCATGGGCTCAGAGCATGAGATGGGCTTTCAGGGAGCCCCCATTTAGTTCCCATCCTCTTTCAGATTTCAGCCACTTGCCAATCAAGCTGACCAGGAAGGTGGTTCAGTTTCTGCTGCAATGTCTCAGGCAGTTGGGCATTTACTAATCATGCACAAACACACCAGTCTGTCTAAACTAAAATTTATATCATACCCCTCCCCTGTGCGAGTACATCAGTGGGTCCTTGGAGATGACGTCCCAGCACTCTACCTGCTTTCAAAGTCCTTTGTGGTAACAGGTGCAGCCCAGTCCACCAACACCTCCCTGAGTGATAGTCTTTATAATTCGGGAATTATAATTCCCAAGCATGCCATGCATTTCCTGCTAGGGCAACTTCGCACCTGCTGCTGACCAGATCTGGCCGAAGCCTTCCTTTCCAACTTCATAATCTCTCTTGCTGCAATGAGGATATCCACCTTGCCATTTTGGCAGTTTTTGCTTTATCTGTTGTGAGACTTTGTTATTAGGTAAACACTAACTTATAATCAATATATCTCCACATCAAATTGTTCTGCTTGTCCTCCCGGAGTCCATTTTTATTCCTACTGCTCTCTGCCTTAGAATCTACTTTGTCTGACATCGACATTGCTGCCTCAGCTGTAGCAGCACTGGCATTTTCTGGGTATAGTTTTTTGCACTTTTCTACTTGCAATTTTTCTGCACCTTTGTGTTATAGACGTGTCACATGTAACAGCATAGAGCCAGATTTTGAATGTTGAAAGTTCCCTGTGACTTCTCCTATCTAGTTGTAGAAATGTTTTTGTGTTGGGGTAACTGTGCTTAGTAAAGTCACATCTTCCAAGTCTTTCATCATTTTTGCCTCTCTTCACAGCTCTTTAACATTATGTACCTAATACATCTATTATATTCACATATATATCTTTAAATTGACCCTATTCTTTAAATTTTAAAGAGGTGTTACTTTATTTTAAAAAGTTAATTATGATGAAGTTAAATAACAAAAGTTAAAAGTGAAATAACTCTCGCTATTTAACTTTGTCTTAACACTATTTACTGTGTCATAGGTTTAATTAAACATATGTGTGCATGTATATGTGAATGTGTATCCTAAAATGTATTGAAATAACTAGGGAAGGGAACGTAGAAAATGTGTTCAAATGTTTGCTCGTGAACCACAAGAAATGTTTTAGAGAATCTCTAGGGTGCGGTCTTTAAGTAGCCCTGGATACATTAATAATCTTTTATTTTCTAGAATAAAGAATTGTCTGTTTATGTAAGGCTATTTAGATCAGCAAAGAATTTGTCACCTTTTCTCAAAATAAATACAGGACAACACAATTATCCAGCCAAGGCCATCTGGGGATAAGGCAGAGAAGGGTGGAGAGGCCACTGGGCCAGGGCTGTGAAACGCACCCCGTGCCCACTCCACAGTGGTCGGCTAGGCAGAGCCCCACATTTCCATTTTGTAGAAAAATGAGCAGACTATGCAAGCATGGCTGTTTACTAATTATAGTACCCGTAACATAAAAAATAAAGTAGGTATTCAGAATGTGTAGGAATGTTCCCAGCAACTCAGACAAGAAGACATTTCTCCCTTGGGTCACCATGAAGAGAGCAGCATGTAGTGCCGGCTTCAGCAGCAGCCCAGGAGTCAAGGCAGTCCTTCGACCTGTTTCCTCCTGCACACCCTGGTGTGGACCGATGGGCCCAGGCCAGAGCGCCAGACAATGCAGCAGCTCTTCCTGAAAACGGGGTAAGCCCAGTTTCACTGTGCAAGAGCACTGCTTGACTCCTTTTTCATGAACCGCTGAACCAAGGCAGCCCACGGAATGTCTATAGGACCACAGGGCTGTACTGCTGAGTCGTTCCTGAAGACTATTTCTGTCCCTCAAGCTTCTCATAAGCCCTTGAGTAGCAGAAAGCTCAAAGTTCTAGTTCACAATGAGTGGAGTGTGGCCATTCTATTTTCCTAGTTCAGACTCAGGCCAGCACAAGGTAGGTTTGAAATCTATCTGGCAAAGCTGAGAAGCTTGACTTGATGTGGATTGGAATCAAAAGCTTGCTAGGGAAAACTAGAGGCAGAGAGACTGTGAAGGCTGGAAATGACAGCGCAACTTAAAGCCTCTAAGCCTTGATGTATCCTGCTTCTCCTGGTCTCCTCTCCTCAATCAGTCCTGAGACGTATAGTGTGGTGGCTGTCCGTCATTCCTTTTCACATTTTTTTTTTAATTATACAATAAATGTATGAATAAATTCCTATTGGAAAAGATTTAAGCTATTCAGAAGAATCATATGAAACTGTGGAAGGTCCTCACCACCATTCTCGTTTGTTTCCTGAAGATAAGTCTTAGCATCCTTTGGTGCCCTTTGCTGTGCATTTATACACACTCACACAAATGCACACAACACACAAATCCTCCCCTGTTCAAACACCCACACACACTCACAGGCACACCCATACATTCACACTGATACACACACATGCACACACACTGACACCTCACCTTTGTCTTACCTATATGATGTGTCTGAAGGATACGTCCTTGCTGGCTGTATTCAGTACCCGGCCTACACAAGTTTAGCTCCCATTTGTTTTTAGTTATACCAGGTGGATCTTAAATTGTTATGAGTGAATCCTGTTCCCTGAAATTCATGCGTGCCTCTGAATATGACCTTCCTCCTTGGAGGTGGGCTCTTCCCAGAAGGAATCATGTTAAATTGGCTTCATTAGTGTGGCTCTTAATCCAGTATGACTGGCGTCTTTACAAAATGGGAAATTCGGACACAGACACAGGGGAGGAGCACCATGTCCACACGAGGGCTGAGATTGGGAGGGTGTCTCTCTATGCCTAGGAACGCCACAATCGCCTGCGAACCCCAAGACGCTGGGAGAGAAGCTGGAACTGACGCCGCCTCATGGAACCAATGTTGCCGTCACCCGGACCTCAGACTTCCAGCCTCCAGAACCGGGAGGGGATACATTGATCTTGTTTAGGCCATCTGGTTTTGGGTGCTTCATTGGAGAGGTGCTAAGGAACTAACACACACACACACAAACACACACTTATATGCACACAAACACACACATAAACATACACACACATAATATGCCAAAAGGTTTTAAGAACTATAAAAAAACATGATAAACAGTGAGGGCAGAGGGACTCTGGGAGCGGGCATAAGGGAGGGAGGGAGGGATATCACTGCTTCATGGGAAAGCCTCACTATACTCAGGGCATCTGAGAGCTCAGAGAAGGAGAGCCAGGCCAGGCAAGTGCCAGGGGAAGAGCACACTGGTCACAGGGAACCGCAGGGCCGAGTCCCCACAGCAGGACATGGCTTGGGAGCTGGAAGGGGCCTCTAGGAGCTCAGGGAGGTAGGGTGGGGGCGCGAGTGAGATGGCAGAGGCACCATGGGATGTGGGGTCTCCTGGACCACTGTGTTCTCCTGTGTCTGCTGAGCTGCGGGCAGGAGGCAGGCGCAGGGGGTGGGGAAGGAGAACTGTGACTTGTAAGACCCTCTGGCTGTGGCGAGGAGGAAGTGATGAGGAGGAAGTGATGAGGAGGAAGGAAGGGTGGAGGCTTTGAGGCCAACTGAAAGGCAGTCATGAAAATGCTGGTGGGAGACCGCAGCTCCAGAGGGGAGGGCATGGGAAAGAGGCCGAGCCTGGATGCCTCCTGCAGGTGGGGACAAGGAGCCTTACTGATGGACAGGATGTGGGTGTGAACAGAGGGGAGCCAAGGATGGTGTCAAGGTTTCGGGCTGACACATTCAGGCAGATGGGCCTGGGCTCCCTGCGGTGATAGAGCAGGGATGAAAGGCAGAACCTATAGGCTCAAAGCGCAGCACGGCAGCCGGGCAGCACATGGTTCGCAGAATTTTTGAAGAACACTAAGGTTTCATTTGCATTCTTATTTGGTCAAACATTTTCCACCTTAAACGGTCTGTTGTTGGAAGTTGAACACCTCCTCTGTAACTCCAGACAGAAGGGTTTTAACTAATAGGTGCCCCAGCTTCTACCGAGCTGTCTTCATTCCTGAGCCACCTCCACCACCTGTTCCAAGACACTGGACAATTCTCCCTGCCTTGAGTGGAAGGGATTGTCAGTGACAGGCAATCAGCTAGGAACATAACATTTTTCTTCTCCAAGCTGCAACCCAGCCAGTCTTTTATTAGGACAGCTTAAGCAACAATTAGGCATCCAAAAATCTAAATTAAAGTTCAGCTGTGTGAGTTGCTGGCAGTGCTACTGAGGTGACAAATGGATGGGTAGAAGTACTCCGCTTGTGTGCATACACATATACACATACAAATAAAAAATAATAACACAGAGAAAATGAAGCCATGAGAACTGTGCTGACCTGCTGTAAAGAGTAGACCTGGTGAAGTGCAATTTACTTTATTTAAAGTTGAAATAGAACTATTATGTTTGAGAAGAACCAGTGTTCTGTAAAGGACTCTTTAGGAGAAGAACTCATAGAATCCACCTCGATTTTTTAGGTTGAATAGCTGAAAGCCAAAGGGTTTCAATGACTTTTAAGGTCATGTCATGGAGAATGGCAAAGCAGGACCAGGGCTCCCTACAGCCCTGCCTCTCTGTCCATTACTCAAGAAGCAACTCACAACTTCCTCCCTACATGCTCTGCCTGTTCCTAATGCAAGACTCTCAGGAACTTCAAATTCCTTGTTTTCCATAGACTGCAAGCCATCCAAATACCTAGCCAAGAACCAAATACGAGAAGAAACACTGACAATGGCAAGAGAGGCTGGAGCAAGGCTGCCCCTGATGGCTAACCCCCTACTTTGTGGCCCCGTTGTCCATGGAGACCCACAGGTGCTCCACAGGCCATCCCTGGGTGGGTTTGCATGCGATGTCATCCCTTTAGAGGGACAGCTAGAGAACCTGGATTGAGGGACATTTAGAAGGAAAGGAATGTGGAGGGCAGTTCTAGTATAAGCAGGAAGTTGAAAGAGTGAAAACACCTCGCAGGAAGCCGTGGAGTGGGCTAGTAGCTCCCTCCTGGGGTCCAAGGCATGTTGGAGCTTGGGGGTCAGGGGAGCAGGGGAGCAGAAGGAATGCTATGGGGCTGTTGGATGCCAGCACATCCATGAGGGAGAGGTCCTCTGGCATCTCATAGGAAGTCACTTTTTCCCCAGCTTCTCTTTGCGGTTGCCCTGGGACCATCCAAGGGAACACTGCCCATGTTGCTGTGCCCGGGCAACCCATATTGTCTTCATGGTAGGTTGTTTTCTTTTCTATTTGTGCCCATGCTTTGAATCCCAGATCTTGTAAACTTTCTCAGGCACTGAGTTCTAAGATCCTGGAGACAAGCTGCAGCACTTGTCAAGAAGAGTGAAAAATGGACGTACCAGGATGACATGGTATTTCTAAATCAGCAGTAAATATTCGTCTGGGCTATAAACGTCTCAGGTCTCTTTCGTGCTGCAGAGTAATGTAAATAGTACTTGTGTGCCTGTCTGACCTCTCCTCAGTTCCCCCGATTCCAGGCTGTCAAGTCATGCTTGGGGATGGGGGAGTGGGGACCATGAAGCAAGGGCATGCCTTAGTCACCATCCTTCCTCCAATCCATGGCAAACATTCATTGTGTCCCAATGAGTCATCCCTTACTCCAGCCCACGGGGGATCCTTCACCCTGGTTGGTGAGCTCCTCTCTTCCCAGGGTGTTCAAGGGCCAAAGAAAAAATGTTGTTTGCAAGTACAAGAGGATCTAAAAGTAAAACTATTACTTCATTCATCACTGTGAGGACACTAGACTCAAAGGTCTTCTGCAGCATCTAAGATTAGTGACAAAACTAAGACATCTTTGCACAGAACTTTGTCAGACAAAGATGATGGTTTTTTGCTGTTAAATTCCAATGTAGCACAGAAAGAGTGAGAGGAACAGAAAGACTTAATAAAAATTCAGCCCACATGTGAAATTTCAGAACTTTTCTCTTATTAAAGAAGAGATTATCCATCCATTAATCTCACCGACTTTTGTGGAGACCTACCATGCATCTTACCACCTTTGGAGAGCTGAAAAGAGACAGACCCCAAACAAACCTTATATTGAGCCAGAGAAGGGCTACAGTAGAGTCATGGCACAAGTGAGGGAGGGACAGGGCCCTCTGGGGTCTGGTGCACGGGACAGGGGAGAGTAGGCGGGGTGACAACAGCAAAGTTGACAATGGAAAGTCTTCACTTCTCTGTACAATGGCTGAGGAGATGAAGTATTTCTGGAAGAATTTTCTATTTGGCGATGCCACTAAGAAACCCCTAATTTTTTAAACTCATACTTTCTTACACTTCAGTGTTTCTGTGGGCACCTAAAATATCCAAATTTAAATACAAACAAACAAACAAAAAAAAACAAGAAAAAACAATCTTTGAAAGAAACTGTAACAATATTCTGTTTTCCACCATCTACCAGTTATTTTCCAGAAAAATCTAGATTAGACGCCTGGTTAGTGATTTAATAGAAAATTAAAATCAATGTTTTTTAATTTTAAAATTTTATTTTCTCCCATTTATCAGAAACACATAGTCAGAATCTACTTAACAGGGTAGGCTCTCTAGAGAATCCATCTAAGACCTGAATACACAGTGCTTGTGGTACATTAGGAAAGGATATTTAGTCTTTGTCTCCAGTCCCTGGCTCAAAGCTCCTAAAACCCTTGGAATTTTCTGAGTGAGAAGCGGGATTAGAGCATCTGTTGTTCTAATGGGGCAGCTCCCTGTGGGGTCCTGGAAAGCTTCAGGATGGGGGTGGTCATCCGAAAGACCAAGCCTTGATTAGAAGCCTGGGGCTTTCAGCCCCACCCCACAGGGAAAAGGGGCCAACGGTTGAGTGAATCACCAACAGCCAGTGATTGCATCAGTTCCGTCTATGTTATACAACTTCCATGAAAACCACTAAATGACAGGTTCAGAGAGAGCTCCACATGCCTGGAGGGAGGATGTCACACCTCAGCTCCACAGGGCAGAAACTTCTGTTCACGGAACCTCTCTGACCTTGGGTGACACACCCCTTTATCTGGTCATACACTTTGCCCTTTATAATAAACTGGTGGTCATAAAGGGAGTGGCTTTGCCAGCTTTGTGAGCCATTCTACCACATCATCCACCTGAGGAGGCATGGTGGGTCCCCCAGCATGTAGCCACTCAGTCAAAGGAACTGGGAGCCCAACATGTGGAGCTGGATTGGCGTGTGGAGTGTGGAGGGAGGACTGAGTCCTTCACCAGTGGGATCAGCATGAGGGGTTGGATTGGTATGTGTAGTGAGGACTGAGTCCTTCACCGATGGGACCAGCATGTGGGGTTGGATTGGCGTGTGGAGTAAGGAGTGAGTTCTTCACCCATGGGATCTGCATGTGGGACTGGATTGGAATGTGTAGTGAGGACTGAGTCCTTCATCCATGGGATCAGCATGTGTGGTTGGATTGGCCTGTGGAGTGAGGACTGCGTCCTTCACCGGGGATCAGCATGTGGGGTTGGATTGGCCTGTGGAGTGAGGACTGCGTCCTTCACTGATGGGATCAGCATGTGGGGTTGGATTGGCCTGTGGAGTGAGGACTCAGTCCTTCACCGATGGGATCAGCATGTGGGGTTGGATTGGCATGTGGAGTAAGGAGTGAGTTCTTCACCCACGGGATCTGCATGTGGGACTGGATTGGAATGTGTAGTGAGGACTGAGTCCTTCACCAATGGGATCAGCATGCGGGGTTGGATTGGCCTGTGGAGTGAGGACTGCGTCCTTCACCCATGGGACCAGCATGTGGGGTTGGATTGGCCTGTGGAGTGAGGACTGCATCCTTCACCGATGGGATCAGCATGTGGGGTAGGATTGACATGTGGAAGAAGGACTGAGTCCTTCACCAATGGCATCAGCATGTGGGGTAGGATTGGCATGTGGAGAAAGGACTGAGTTCTTCACCAATGGGATCAGCATGTGGGGTTGGATTGGCATGTGGAGGGAGGACTGAGTTCTTCACCGATGGGATCAGCATGTGGGGTTGGATTGGCATGTGGAGAAAGGACTGAGTTCTTCACAGATGGGATCTGCAGGTGGGATTAGATTGGCGTGTGGAATGAGGACTGAGTCCTTCACCAATGGGATCAGCATGTGGGGTTGGATTGGCATGTGGGGGAAGGACTGGGTTCTTCACGGATGGGATCTGCAGGTGGGGTTGGATTGGCGTGTGGAAAGAGGACTGACTCCTTCACCGATGGGATCAGCATGTGGGGTTGGTTTGGCGTGTGGGGTGAGACCAGTCTTGTGGTACGAGTCCTTCAGTGATGGGATCTCATGCTACCCCTAATAGAGAGTGACTGAATTAAGTTGAATCTCCAGACACTCAGCTGGTGTCAACGACTTGGAGAAGTGGCGTTAGAAAAGACACCATACATTTGGCGTCAGGAGGGAAGCAAACCTCCCACGGCCTCACCCCAGAAAGGATGCCTAGCAATGCTGATTAAATGAGTGGAGTTGGTGGGGCGCAGTGGTTCACGCTTGTAATCCCAGCACTTTGGGAGGCTAAGGCGGGTGGATCACTTGAGGTCAGGAGTTCGAGACTAGCCTGGCCAACATGGTGAAACCCCATTTCTACTAAAAATACAAAAACTAGCTGGGCATGGTGGTGAGCACCTATAATCCCAGCTACTCAGGAGGCTGAGACAGGAGAATCACTTGAACCCAGAAGGCAGAGGTTTCAGTGAGCTAAGATCGCAACACTGCGCTCCAGTGTGGGTGACAGAGTGAGATGAGACTCTGTCTCAAAATAATAATAATAATAATAATAAATTAGTGGAGCTAATGGAACTCTGTATTCAAAGTATCAGAAATGAAGGGACTATCACACACACATGCACACTCACACACATGCACACTCACACACATGCACACATACACATGTGTACACATGCACACACATGCACACTCACACACATGCATGCACATGCACACACATACACATGCACACGTACACACACATGCACACACACACACACATGCACACGTACACACATGCACACTCACATATGCACATACCTACTCATTGATTGTTCCATTCCGATTT
>NW_012115110.1:2784254-2785869 GCF_000951035.1 Colobus angolensis palliatus
AACTCCTGACCTCAGGTGATCCACCCACCTCGACCTCCCAAAGTGCTGGGATTACAGGTGTGAGTCACTACACCCGTCCTTTGAAGATAATTTAAGTAATTATCTTTAAAAATTTATTTTGCAAAATAATATTTTATTTTGTAAAAATAAAAGTAGACTCCAGGATATTTTTTCCTCATCTGGTAAATGCTTCATAAAAAAAAAAGTATCTCTCTGTATAAACACAGATAGATGTTTTTTCTTAAAGAGCAAATGAGAGAGAGATGATGAAAACAGCTGGCTTTAGATTAAGTGGAAGATAAAATTTCTAAGTAAATACAGTGTGGATAGGTTCTGCCGGTGATCCTGGCCCCCCTGCTCCTGGGGTCCAGTCAGTCTCTCCCAGACACTCAGCCCAGGTGGCACAGTCACAGGCAGCCCCAACCCCGACGGAGGGGAGGGAGAGCAGCCCAGCGCCTCCGGGTAGCATGAGCATTGCCCGCACCTCTCTCCACCAGCCTCCCTCCAATGGCCCCTGGAATGTAGAGGCCTGCAGCTGCAGGAGAAGCTGTTGGTCTTCATAACTTGCGGGGGCGTTTTGACGCATTTTTACAATTGTTTTGCTCTCGCTGCTCTCCTGAATTATTTGCCCCAGCCCTGGGAGAGGCCTGGCCCTGGAACATGGCTCTGCCCTGATGTGATGCCTTCTGAATCGACTGCACTGCAAATGGCCCTTTCCCTTCCTTGGAGAGGCCCAGCCAGCACCTTGGGTCTGGTCCCCCAGAATCCTCCTTCCATCTGGCCCCACCAGACCTTGCCATGCACCAGCATCTCTCATCACGGCCACTCCATGTCATCCCGCCCTGTCCCTCCTGCGCAGCAGGGGTCATAATCAGACAGCGTCAGGGAGACAGCTTTGTCATTGCGGCTCCAAGGCCATACTTGGGATGGATTTTAGTTGATTTTCTTATACCATCACTACACCAAAACACAGTTCCAGCCCGTAGCACTTGAATTCTGAATCGTGTTTCTCAGAATACTGATCCCATGAAGATACTGGTAAATGTTCTGTGAAGTAGATGTAAAGATAGAGAGAGAGACAGGGCCACCTGGCCGGCAGCCTGTGGGACAGCCAGACAGCAGACAGCAGAATGGGCCGGACATGCACCCGCTCTGTAAAGTGGACCTGACACAGGCGCACTCCCCACTCGGAGCCGAGCTGGGACGCAGGACGCATGCCTGGTGAAGGACTTGCTGTCTCCCTCGTGTAGCATATAGTTCTCACTGAGCGAGGCCTAGGTCCCTCAGTGCAGGCAGCCTGGCAGTGAGTGAGCGTGAGATAGCAGCCCTTTTGTCTGTTGCTGTTTTGACATAAAATTTCTGTGCTGGATGTATCTGCACAGTGAAAATGGTTTGGTTTAAACCCTTTTGGTCCACACAATGTCAGGAAAACTAATTTTCCTTGCTATCTGGTGGTCTGGGCATTCGGGAGACATGATCATAGAAAGATCTGATGTGCTGGTATTTATTACATCCCATCAACCTGAGAAGTTCTCCCTCTTGGTTTCCGAGGAAATCAAGACTCTAGCATGGTGAGAAAGAGGGGTCGGCTTGCTCTCCACCATCACAGCAAACG
>NW_012115110.1:2787789-2793958 GCF_000951035.1 Colobus angolensis palliatus
GAACCTGGGAAGCAGAGGTTGCAGTGAACCAAGACTGAGCCATTGCACTCCAGCCTGGGTGACAAAAGCAAGACTTTGTCTCAAAAAAAAAAAAAAAAAAAAGAATTACGCTTTCCAGTGCCGTCTTCACAGTGTTCCTGCCACAGTTTAGTCCCACTGGTTTCTACTTTAGGGACACATCCCATAAGCACTTGTGAGCCAGTCTCAAGGGCAACTCTTTAACAGCACAGGAGAGATTCCCCAGCTTACTGGTGATTTAGTTTTGTGGAAACAACACTCAGATGTTCCCAAGACTGCTGACAAACCACGGGGGTGAGTGGGTAGGGGTACGACATTCACACAATGCAACTCCAATTTTAAAAAACAGACAAGTTTTCCGTATTTCATTATAGTTGAACTAAACTCCTTCCAGTGCCCCTCACACTGCTGATGGCAGCGGAAACTCGAGTTGACTGGTCAATTGCAACTCACAGCTACCCCTCTGCCCCCGCTGAGGGATACGCTTAGTTCTGTTGAATTCACTTTCTGATAGGGTGCTCTCCCCTCCAGCAGTGCTGCTCTTAGCAGTAGTAGTAGTAGTAGTAGTAGTATTCCAAAGATGCCCACAGCATCCACAGCTCCAGCTCCGCCTGCCACTCTTAGTGGCTCCCATGCCCCTCCCAGCCTCTGTGTTCAGTTGAGGTGTCCGTGGCTGGCGGGCCTCCTGGCCCGATGCTGCTTTGTGTCAGCCATTTTCATAGGAAAGCATTGGCATCTCATCATGGTGTTAACTGGCTTTTCTCTGGTGTCTAATTATGGTAAGCTCTCTTCTAGGTGCACATTTGTCATCTGAATATCTTCCTTAGCAAGGTGTCTTTTCAAATCTCTTGCCCATTTTTATGACATGATTTTCTTATAATTGAGTTTTGATTCTTTGGCATACAAGTCCTTTATCAGACATGGGTTCTGCAAATATTTTTTCCCTATCTGTAGCCTGTCTTTTCATTTTCTTGACAGCATCTTTCAAAGAGCAGAACTTTGTAATTTTGAGGAAGTCCAGTTTATCATTTTAAAAAAATTGTTATGAATTGTGTTTTTGCTGTTGTATCTGAGAGATCTATAAATAACCCAATGTCATAGATATTTTCTCCTACGTTTTCTTCTGGGACATCTTATAGTTTTAGGTTTTACATGTAGGTCTATGATCCTCTCTGAGATGTTTTGGGTATGAGATTTCAAGGTCATTGTTTCATATACAGATGTCCAATGGGTCCAGCACCACTTGTTGAAATAACTTATTTTGCACGACCTTATAAAGTGACACAGCTCTGGACAACGTGCTCTCTGAGAACTTTCTCACTAGGTTCATGTACACTCCTGGAAAAATTGGGGGTGGCATTGTCATCTCTGTCTGTGACAGATAGAGAAAACAAGGCAGAGAGTATATGGGTCCTTGTCCAAGATCGCCCAAGTACGAACAGGTGGAGCAGAGACCTGAACGGTGTCTGCCTAGCACCCAGTCCCGGGCGCCTGTGCATTTCATTCTCTGCCTTGAGGGACAAAGCAACACGGCCAGCCTCAGGTGGGCTCCTTAACCTGGGAGTCACTCCCACTGAGGCTTCTGCAGGACCAGGGATGCCCAGCGAGGCAAGTCTCTTCACTAGCTCATGGGCTAAACATGACTCGAAGTTTCAGTGCATTAGAATGTATTCAATACACTTACCCTGTAATCCTGCCTCTGGTGAACCTGTCAACCACAACTGGCACAGAATTGATTTCCCTCCCCTTCCCTACAAGACATGGCGTGGGCAGGAGCCACAGTCTCCCCCTAGAGACTAATCCACATCTCATAGGAAGAAAGGCCTCGACAGAGATGGCCTCTCCAATGCCAGGGCTCCCCTTTCAAAAGAAAGGAAACGTGATCCCACCCGGGATCAACATCTTAATGTGGTCCCACCCGGTATAAACATCATAATGGAAAAGGCAAGGGATTTGTGTTTTGTTGCGTTTGGGGGCTTCCTTTATCCTATTCTAAACATTGGTTTTGGACAGCGTACTAAAGCCCCACTCCTATTTGATGTAATCCTTTGTAAAATCATGGCCATCCCAATGGTCTTGTACTCCTTTTAAGTTTTCAGTAAATAAATACAGTCTGGCACAGCTGCCCCCCATGGTGTGACACACCAGCACCCCAAAAGCCTCTCATCAATCATAGGATGGGGAAACCTTGTAATTCTACATGTTTCTGATATTTCCTTACTGAAGAAAATCATGTGCTCAGCTATTTAAAAATTACTTTTCATCTTAGATTACTCTAGAGAAATGCTTGCCTGGTGAAGTCTAGAAATCTGTAAGCCCTTAGATTTTAGACCTTCAATTCATTGAAAAGAACTATAACCCAATAGTAAACATTAATATTACCCCATGGAGGATAAAAGTAGGGGTTTAACATTGGACTTAACTCATAGACTGTTTTTTTTTTCTTTTTGCTTAGGAAAATAAATTGCTTCATCTTATTGCTACAGTATGTTAGTAATGTCGATGAAAGTTTTGTCAATCAGTCAATGTGTTACACTATTATTAATCTCCATTCAGATTTCAACCATAACTAATAGTGCTTGGTTATGTCTGACTTTCTCATATGCCCTCAACATCGATAAAAAATTGGTTTCTCCATGGCAAATCCAGGCCTAGATTGTGGCACAAATTGTGTTTACTGAACCACCGCAGGCCCCAGGGATTTTTGGATGGTCCTTAAAACTCCAGGTGGAGTGACGAACTGCCGGTGGTTCTGGCCAGAATCACAGCTTCCTTCCAGATTGTGTTCTGATTCCAAGAGCTACACTGCTAAGGAGAACAGGTTAGTTCACCTTCTTGGATACCCCTATTTGCCCACCAGCCCTAACGAGCTGGTGTTAGACACCAAAGGAACGTGGTATCTTCAGGCACTCTCCCAAAGGTCCCTCCTCATTTTCTATTCTACAGTTCTCTTAAACACTTCAAAGTGAATGAACTGAACGGAGAGAAGGAAGTCAAGTTGTGTGAGATACACCTCATAATATGTAATTCCTTGCACTATTTCCCACAGCAGAAGGAAAATCCAACTCACTAATGTGAGAAAATAAAGACATGAACAAAGCAATGAAGAAATGAATGAGTGTCTGGCTGACTGGATGGATGACTGTATTCACAAAACTTCATTTTCTAACAAATCAATTTTATTTTGTTTAATGTGGCCAAAATATTTGGAAATTAAGGTCACAGAGGGTTATATTACACAATTAGCAGAAATTTGAGGTCAAAATTAGTTTTTACTTTTCTTTGGAAATCATTTCACCAAAGTACACAATCCCTCCTGGAAAGATAACTTAAGTTCAGTGTTACTAATTCTGAAAAATATGCCAGTCCCTACTGAGGTGTTGTAAATTATTTGTAAAGTCTGTGGATTAGATGTGCATTTTTAGTTTTTTATTTTAAGTTCCAGGGTACATGTGCAGAACGTGCAGGTTTCTTACACAGGTAAACATGTGCCATGATGGTTTGTGCACCTATCAAGCCATCACCTAGGTATTAAGCCCAGCATGCATTAGCTATTTTTCCTGATGCTGCCCCTCCCTCTGCATACCCCCCGACAGGCCCCAGTGCGTGTTGTTCCCCCCACTCGCCCCATGTCCATGTGTTCTCATTGTTCTGGATGGAGCTGGAAGCTACTATCCTCAGCAAACTAACACAGGAACAGAAAACCAAATACCACATGTTCTCACTGTAAATGGGAGCTGAAGGATAAGATGTGCATTTTTAAATAAAAATCCAATTTTTCAACAATGAGGTAGAAAGTGTGATTATGTCTATACTTGTGTTTGTGTGTTTGTTTCTATAGCCCTCTTAGAAATCATTTAAAATTATAACATTCTTTTCATTTGTAGAATAAAAAATATAATTCGCCACCTTGTGTGTCAAGTCCAAAGACTTGAGCAATTTATCTTCAGAAAGAAGTGATTTTTTGCTACCTTAAGTTTGTCACCTTCTGGAAACGCCTATCAAAATAACACTTTTGGACTATTCTCAAGCCGGAGGTCACAGGCACTCCAGAGGACAAAGAGGACAAAGAGGACGGTGTTTTTGAGAAACCAGTGTCAACTCTACTCATTGAAATTAGTCAAAATATAAACAGCCTCTGATCATGACACAGAAACTCACTTTTGGGCATGGTATAGCCCCACACCTAAAAGCAAAATAAACCAGCCCCAAATACACAAACATAAAGCACAGGGTCACCGTCACCAAGGAGCCACTAAAGGATTTCTTATCCTACTGCAGATCATAAAAGACAGACGTGAACACAACCTTATCTAGAGTTGGAGACCTCGTCTATGCATGACGTCCCAGCAGCCAAACAACCCTCAGAAGCATCCAGAAAAAAAGAGATAGCTTGGAGAACCAAGCTGTCCAGACAATACCAAATATTATTTACCTTGACTAATAAAATATTTCTCTCATCACATTAAGATGAGTGTCTGTATTCTCTGACCTTCCAAAGAGAAGATAACTGCAGCACATGCTATGGAATTAGTATTTCAGGGTGTTTAATATTTTGAGCTGCCTTTTTAAAAATTTTGATTGATCGTCAGGTCAATACAAAGTTAAATCCCTTTGTATGCTTAGACACAGCCTGAGCTAAGGTCCTCATAATTGTGACTTACTTAAAAGGGGACTAAAAACATGCCTGTGCTGGAATCCTTCACCAGGGTGTCATGTTGACTGAGGGTCATAGTACACGACAAGCACAGATGTCAGATATGAGACATACGTGTCAACTTGCCTTCTTTATGGAAAACAGCGTTTCAGGAACAACATGCTTATATGACCAATTTTTTAAAGGCAAGTCGTTATGTAAATTTGGACCAACTATGTCGAACTCTTCCTGTGGGTGCTTTCAAGGGAGCCCTAGACCCTGAAACTACAGATGCTGTTTGGAAGCTTTTGTTAAGAACCAAGACTGAAGGAACAAATCTTCAGATAGACCAAGAATGACTGAAATCCACTGGAGAATTCTGAGGACCGACACAGATCAACAGTAAGTATTAAATTGTTTAATTTCTTTAGCACCACCCAACTCTTCACCCCAAAAAACATCTAAGTTGTTTCTAATTTCAGGTAACAATATCATTAACACTAGCATAAAATGATGACAAAAAGATGAATAGTATTCCACTTGGCCTTGGGTATTTTTCTTTACAGGGGAATACTATTTTTCATTTACTTTCTCATCAATACTTATATGGGTCCCAGGAAATGGATGGTGGCAACCTCAAACCAAGATGTTTGAGAGGTGCAACTGGAGCCCAGTGAGCAGGTTTCAGCCTTGCTAGAGAGGGGAATCAAAATAACATGTGGAAGAAAACTCTGTCCTATTGCTTTTCCAAATATCTTCTCCTCTCTTTCCCCACACAAACGCATTTCTTCTTCAAGTACTCACATTTCCACAAGGCAAACAAGGCAAATATGGAATTTCCCTTACACACACTTCCTCTTTTATTTTTAAGCAGAAAACATACTACACACAAAATTCACTGGGGAAAATGGTTCTATTCTTGACAGGGAAAAAACAAAGGTCAAGTTGTAAAATTGTAATTCATAGATTGTCAAGACTGCAAGCTCTCTCCGGAGCGCTGGTTAGACCAGTTCTCTCATTTTCCCTCTATTCTTCTGCCTCTTGGGTTGGGTGCATGGATTTGCCATCCCAGTGCCCTGGATTTGCTCAGGCAGCAAAACTTCCCAACATGTATGTCTTCTGGTGTTTCTCAGGCCATCTGTGACCTGCCTGACTGAGATCTCCAGCAAGGCCCGGGGTGACTAGGAATTTTGCTGTCATCCTTCAGAACCAAAAATCTAAAATGGGCCGGGCACAGTGGCTCAATTCTATAATCCCAGCACTTTGGGAGGCCAAAGCGGGTGGATTACCTGAGGTGAGGAGTTCAAGACCAGTCTGATCAATGTGACGGAAACCCCATCTCTACTAAAAATACAAAATTAGCTGGGCGTGGTGTCGTGTACCTATAATAACTACTCAGGAGGCTGAGGCACGAGAATTGCTTGAACCCACGTGGCAGAGGTTGTAGTGAACAGAGAGAGTGCCACACTCCAACCTGGGCAACAGAGTGAGACTCCATCTCAAAAAAAAAAAAAA
>NW_012115110.1:2794008-2798249 GCF_000951035.1 Colobus angolensis palliatus
TTCTTTCTTTCTTTCTTTCTTTTTCTTTCTTTCTTTCTTTCTCTTTCTTTCTTTCTTTCTTTCTTTCTTTCTTTCTTTCTTTCTTTCTTTCTTTCTCTCCTTTCTCTCCTTTTTCTCCTTCCTTCTTTCCTTCTTTTCTTTTCTTTTTTCTTTCCTCTTCTCTTCTCTTTTCTTGATGGAGTCTCGTGCTGTCGCCCAGGCTGGAGTGCAGTGGTGCAATCTCGGCTCATTGCAACCTCCACCTTCCGGGTTCACACCATTCTACTGCCTCAGCCTCCTAAGTAGCTGGGACTACAGGCGCCCGCCACCCCACCCGGCTAATTTTTTGTATTTTTAGTAGAGATGGGGTTTCACCGTGATAGCCAGGATGGTCTCGATCTCCTGACCTCATAATCCAACCCGCCTCGGCCTCCCAAAGTGCTGGGATTACAGGCGTGAGCCACCGCGCCCCGCCGATGCCCCTTTTTCATGAGCCCACGTCACACTCCCATAGACTGGGTGTTCTGAGACCCCGGGACCCTGATGGGGGCCTCTGCCCAAAGACACCTCCAGTTCTGGAGACCAGGACTCAATCCCAGCAGTGCCCCTTTCCTCGGGCAGCCCTGCAGCTGGGGGGTGCAGGGGTGGAATTAGGCCTCTGCAGCCCAGGGTAGCCCCTTAGGGTCAACCACACCCCCGTCTGTTTCCTGGGGGCCCCCAAGCCCTCTGCGGTGGCGTCCTGCTCTGATACCCGGTTTCCTTCCCCCTCTGAATGTGGGGCCACGGTCATGAGCCCTGAGCACTGCCTGCCTGCCATGCATTCTGCACAGGTTAACAGGTGGGGCAGTTATTACACCCATTTAACACATGAGGAAACTGAGGCCCATAGAGGTTGAGCTCACAGGTTGCAGCAGAGCCAGGGTGTGAACGCAGGCAGCCTCCAAAACAGCTGTCGCACGCAGCCTTCCCTGCACCGCCTTGTCTGGGTAGCTGCCTGCCCTGTCACTCCACACACCCCTGCCACCTCTTGCACAGCTCCTGTGACCCTCAGCCCCAGGCCTTGGCACACGCTCTTCCCCCTGCCTGGACAGCCTCTCTCCTGGCCAGGCCGCTTTCTGTTTCTGTCTCAAGCTGAGCCCACGTGTCCTCTAGGAGACACCCCTATTCTGCCCCAGGACAGGCATGTCCTGATCAGAAGCTGTTTTGCTTGTTTGTTTTTGTTTTTCTGAGACAGAGTCTTACCCTGTTGCTCAGGCTGGAGGCTGGAGTGCACTGGCATGATTTCAGCTCACTGCAACCTCCGCCTCCCGGGTTCAAGCGATTCTCCTGCCTTAGCCTCCTGGGTAGCTGGGATGACAGGTGTGCGCCACCACGCCTGGCTAATTGTTGGTAGGGACAGGATTTCACCACGTTGGCCAGGCTGGTCTCGAACTTCTGACCTCAAGGTCCACCCGCCTCGGCCTCTCAAAGTGCTGGGATTACAGGTGTGAGCCACCGTACCTGGCCAGAAGCTGTTTCATTTATTTATTTATTTTTATTGAGACGGAGTCTCACTCTGTCGCCCAGCCTGGAATGCAGTGGCATGATCTCCTGCCTCAGCCTCCCGAGTAGCTGGGACTACAGGAGCCCGCCAACACACCCAGCTAATTTTTTTTTTTTTTTTTAAGAACGGGGTTTCACCGTGTTAGCCGGGATGGTCTCGATCTCATGACCTCGTGATCAGCCCATCTCAGCCTCCCAAAGTGCTGGGATTACAGGCTTGAGCCACCGCGCCCGGCCCTGCTTTTATCATTTTTAAATCAGATCAGTTCTTTGGGAGACTCCACTGGTGGACTGGAAACGCCACAGTTGTGTGCCAGGAGATATCTGCCTAAATGTTTATAAAATCAACCCTATCACTAAGAGTTAACAGCTTAGTGGGTGTTTGGTGCCAGGTGTGACTGAAGAATTACCTACATGATGTCATCACACACTTGGGAAACAGGTGGTATTGTTCCCCATTACAGGCAAGGAAAGCCCTGAGTGTAAAAGTCTTTTCCAAGGCCATTCAGTGATTAAGTTGAAGCTGGAGCCATGATTCAAAAATCAGATGCACCTGGCTCAACCCAGAAGCCCTCACTGTGTGCCCTCAGAATGGGGACACAGCAGCGAAGCTGATGCAGCAGATGCTTTGCTCCCAGGGTCCTCTGGGTAACCTGGGCTGCTCTGCTTGGGGGCAGGCGGGGAGGGAAGCCAGGCGTGCTCCAGGAACAGTTCCCGGGATGCATTTCTCATAAATCTTTTCTTGGTGTCCCAGGAGAAAGTGACCTGAGGCACCAAGGCTCTCCCGTCTTTTGTTGGGCTTTCTTTTCCCATCCCAAATAAATGCCCACTTTTGTACCTAATGTATTATTTTTCTTACAGAAGGCACAACTGGTACAGCTTCAGGCCCCCCACAAAACCTGGATCTTCCCCTATTGTTCACTCAGTGGTCATCTTAGAGTGAATGTGTCTAGCAGATTATTTTATGCAGAGCAGGGTCTTAAAGCGCTGGAATGCAGGGCAAGTGTGTTTGGGTGGAGGGGACGGAAGCAAAAGTTCATGCCTCTGAGGACACATTCTGGACCGGAGAGAAGGGCCGTTCAGCGCATAGCAGAAGGATCTAGGTGCCCAGAAAGAGGTGGATGAAGAAAGCAAGGCTAAGAGGAGGGGAGAGAAAGGAAGGAGTGAGAAAGATGACCCTACAAGGGACCCATTAAAAGGGCAGGGAAGGGGCTGAGATTTTTAATGGCAGCAGTCACCCCCGTAAATCAAGGCTAGAGGCCTACAGGGGCTGGAGAGCAACACCGGCAAGAGAGAGGTTTAAGAGTCGGCTGGTCTGGGCCGGGCGCGGTGGCTCAAGCCTGTAATCCCAGCACTTTGGGAGGCCGAGATGGGCGGATCACGAGGTCAGGAGATCGAGACCATCCTGGCTAACACGGTGAAACCCCATCTCTACTAAAAAATACAAAAAACTAGCCGGGTAGCTGGGCGAGGTGGCGGCGCCTGTAGTCCCAGCTACTCGGGAGGCTGAGGCAGGAGAATGGCGTGAACCCGGGAGGCGGAGCTTGCAGTAAGCTGAAATCCCGCCACTGTACACCAGCCTGGGCGACAGAGCAAGACTCAGTCTCAAAAAAAAAAAAAAAAAGAGTCGGCTGGTCTAAGTGGTCTAAGTGTGGGCTGAGAATAGCTTTGAGAAGAGGTGGAGGCAGAGTTGGCACTCCCGCAGGGAGGCAGCCAGGGCGTGGCAGCACAACGCGGGGATGTTTTAAGTGCACATTTAGTTGAAGGCAACAAAAATAAGCCTGCTTTGCTGCGCTTTGGTCCGTTATAGTTGACTGATGTAATTGCACTAACAATTTTACATCTACGTTTCCCATACTCTTGCCTACTGAATCCCGCTCTCTGTTATGAGCGCATCTGCTGACTGCGCCCCTCCTGCAGAGCTGCCAGACATTCTGGAGAATATGAGGACAGGAGGATCTGCTGGGCACACGGAGGCCTCTCCCCAGTAATCTGTGTGACTATGCTGGACTTGTAAAGGGTAGACTTAGGACCAGTTATCGTATTTCATGGAAAATGACTAATAGGATAACCAATTGTCTGACAACGACCACCCTGTGCCCCAAATCACCCTGTGACATCTTTGGAAAACATCATCTCAAGGTTTAGAAGTTGAAAACACAACCTTTTAAAATGAGTATTTCCTGTAGTTTTGTCTAGAGAGAGGCTCATCCAAGCTCAAAACAATGCAGCCATTGTTCTCTTATCTACCTACAACCCAAAGAGAGGGGTAAGTATTTGAGCAGACTCAGAAAGCTAAACAAATAACAAAAAAAGAAGCCAACGTTTTTCCTAGTCTAAACTGAAGAATTGTGAGGCATTGGTTATCACGTTAGCTTCAGTGAACTCTGAACACCAGAGGCGCAAAGCCTGAGAACTTGTGACAACCAGTAGCCCGGGCCATCCTCACCCCTGTTGACCTCTTCTCTCATTGTAAAAGCTCTTTCAGCCTATGCAGAGGACAAAAGCCATCACCAGGGACACCAGACGAGTCTGGTAAATAGAGCCGTCTGGGCACAGAAGGTGTAATCCCACAAATCTTCATTTCTCCTCGTCTGCCCAGAGTGATTAGGACAAACATCCATATGAGGGACATTCACCTGGAAAGCAGCACAGAGACGGCACTGGCATCCCAGGGCTGAGACGCGGAGGCAGGGTTTCGTAGAATGTTGGCAGGACAC
>NW_012115110.1:2798744-2840820 GCF_000951035.1 Colobus angolensis palliatus
AGTACAAAGTCGCTGAGGCTGGGTGCCACTCTGTGGCTCACTTCACTTATAAGAAATGATAAATAAGCACAGCCCAACTGAATACAAAGACAATTGCCTTCTTTTTGGTGTTTCCAGGGCTGGGTCTGTTTTAAAATCATCGTTCTTATATAATAGTCTCACATGATGACTGTTTATACCAGTAAAAAAAGAAAATCTTAAAATATCCTTTAAATTAAAAAGAAGATATAACCTATCACTCCCTTATAGCACCCCTTTTGATAAGCATAATACTGAGACTAGTTAGATTTTATCTAAAAAAGATGTATGGTTTTACATTCAATCTATACGTGAAAGCCAAGTGCTTTCTTCCAAAAACTTTACAAATAAAACTGAGTCAAAGGGACAGGCATGATGGCTCACACCTGTAATCTCGGCACTTTGGGAGGCCCTGGAGAATTGCTTGAATCCAGGAATTTGAGACCAGCCTGGGCAGTATAGTAGAACTCTGTCTCTAGACAAAATAAAAACAGTTAGCTGGGTGTGGTGGTGCACCTCTGTTTTCCCAGCTACTCAGGAGGCTGAGGCAGGAGAATCTCTTGAGCCCAGGATGTCGATGCTGCCATGAGCTATGACCACACTAGTGTACTCCAGCCTGGGTGACAGAGCAAGACCCTGTCTCAAAAACAACAAAAACCTGCCTAAAGGGATTGAAGTTCTCCTTCCCTGAATGTAGACATGGCCTCAGGAGTTGTTTCTTGCCTTGTTTCTTCCAATTGTTCATCCTGAGGCATACTGTACGATAACAAATTAAAGTTCCCTAGCTCATTGAAATGTTTGTGAAAAGAAAACACATCTAGGGGCCCCCAAATCACCAAGCTACATGGAAAAGTCAAGCTGGGAACTGCTTAGGGCAAACCCGCCTCCCATTCTATACAAAGTCACTCACCTGTTTATTGAGATAAATGCAGATCTGACTGCCTCATTTGGAGAGGCTCATCCAAGCTCAAAACAATGCAGCCATTTTTCTCTTATCTACGGATGACCCAAAAGCCCCCTCCCTGCTTCGAGTTGTCCCACCTTTGCCTCGAGTTGTCCCACCTTTCCGAGGTACAACTTATACTTATTGATGGACATCTCATGTCCCCCTAAAATGTATAAACCCAAGCTGTGCCCCTACCACCTTGGGCCAGGACCCCCTAAGGCTGTGTCACATAAAATAAACTTGTTAAATTAACTGCGACCTTGGCAAAACAAACTTTTTAAGTTAACTGAGATCGGTCTCAGATTTTCAGGGTTCACATGTTTCATATGCAAAATGAGTTCCTGCATTTAATAGGTGTTTTGTTCTTGGAGAAAACTAATTCAATGCCGTTCTTTTGACTCATTAAAATTGTTCCCATTTTTGGCTGAAGTTAGAGTCAGGTGTTGTTGTTGTTTTCCCCACTGCAAACAAAACCTGACCCATTATGCCTGAGGAAGACCTTACTGAGTCAGGCCTCCCGGATAGTCGCATATGAGGTCAGTTCTCTCCCATACTCTCATTACATGTTGTCCTGGGGGGTTTCCAATTTGCTAAGGTGGCAGGGGTGAGTGATGGGAGCACTCTATATTTGAGAACTGAGACCAGGATTTTCATCACAGTTCTGCTTCCCGCCTCTGTTTGACACTAGGAGGGAGGTTTCTGTTTCGACCAGAGGAAAAGAAGCAGTTTGGGGCGATTGCTCTTTGGGGTCCCTTTCAGCTCAAATTGACCTACGTGTGCAATTCTTCTTTTGTCTATGGAAACCTGCTGGCTTTAGATCTTTCTTGAGGAGCCTCCCGCAGGGGACCGTCTCTTGATTCCTCTTGTCTGAAAACTGTTGGTTTTGGACCCAGAGTCTGGATTCGAGGCAGGGGGTCCATGATACCCTCAATGGCTGCCCAACCTGAGCCACGGGCACCCTGGAGCTGCCAGGCTGCCTGGGTGCACATCCATGCTCTACTTTTCCCCCCTTTCCAGTGAGTTAGGGTCTCCAACCCTACTACCATGAAGCAGGGCTTGTCCTGGGGTGTCTCTTCTGGAACTCACCCATCAGCCACTTCCCCACTCCAGGGGCAGAGCCTCTTTCCTGTGGCCATTGCAGCTGAGCTTCCTTGAGGGTCAGCACGTCCAAGGGTCCCAACTACAGGGACACACCTGGGCATCTCTGTGGACCAAATGTCGGGAGGTCACAGGCTTCCTGAAGCTGGGACATGAGTGTTTCCTGAGTTCCTCCAAGGCCACTGAGGCTGCTGCAGCCTCACCTCAATTAGAAACAAAGGCAGCCTTCTTCATCTAAGGAGAGAGTTTATTCAAAAGGATTATTGCAAGGACAGGGCAATTGCACTGTGGGATGAAGGCTGTTGCAGCAGAAGGCTCTGACCAAAGGTCTGCAAGCTTCTCAAGGGTTAGGAAAAGTCTAGAAAGAACTGGGTAAGGTAAAAAGGAATGACATGGTAGCTGATGGGACCACAGAGGAGAGATTTCTCCCTGAGGCCAGGCTATTCCTGGAAGGGAGGTCTGTAGACTCCAGCTGAGGGTGCGGCCGAACCTCAGAGGCCTAAAGGAAGGGGATGCGGAAGCCAAGCTTGGTTCACAGGCATTTTGTTGCAGTGAATTCATGAGGACAAGACACGCAGCGTTACCATTTTGAGGTGGAGAATGGGGGTTTGCAGGTCTGTGTCTGGCCTGCGCTGGACAAAATGGGGGCCTCTGTGAGTCTCATGGCCTCACATGGGAAGAGTGGTCCTCACAAAGAGCCCACCTCCAGGACACAAAGGGTGGAGGTCTTGCTCAGCCTTCACTGTTAGGCAGGAGCTCAGGGCTCCGGTAAATTTCAACCCTGTTGAGCCCCAGAACCCCTTGAGAAGCAAGGCCCCTACTTTTTGAGCCAGGACAATGGGTCACTGGCCGTCCTGGGTTTTGGGCCGCCCAGGTCGGAATCTGTTGGGTCTAACTGCGTCATGAGTTCCTCCAGTTCAGCATCTTGCTATGCTCTATACAGTGAGAAAAGAACAAAGAACACAATGGCAGCAACGAGAACCGGGGCTCTCTTTCGGTCGTTGCAGGGCCTTGAAGTCCAGTGCTGAAGAGGCTCTGAGGAGCCCCTAAATCTGAAGGTGACTTGGGGAGAACAATTGTTAGTGGTTTTGGAAGAAGAAACTTGAAAATAATTCTGTCAAAAACATTTAGTAAGCACCCACCCCTTTTCAGGCCTCATCATCTAGGCACAGGGGACCAGAGAGAAATTAGAAACCACCCCGGCCCTGAGAGAGCTCCCAGCCCACAGCACAGAACAGTGGTGGCTGCTGGGGGCAGGGGTGTCCTGCAGCGCCCGCTCAGGGCTCTGACTCCCCTAGAGCTGGAGACGCCCCTGAACTGGCTGCAGTGGACTCTTTCTTTTCTATGGTGAGCAGCCCAGAAACTGCAAGCAGGCTTGTGAGGGGACAGCCCTGCCACCCGCTGGGGCTGGGTGGGTGATCTCAAGGGACACAACTTGGCTACAAAAGAAACACATATTTTAAAAGCACTAGATAAGGGTTCTCTGCATGAATTCAAAGAGGGGCATTCATGAAGCCTCAGGGGCGCTACAGAAAGCAAGCAGGGAGAGGCCGGTGGAGGGATGGTAGGGGAGGGTTACCCCAGACCGTCGAAGTAGGATTCCAGGAGAGGGGCCCAGCACTGCCATGGAAGACGAATGGCTGAGTTTGAGAAGCATTGGATTGGTCAAGGGACTGTGGGGCCTGTGGGCCTGGGGTCCTGGGATAAATAAGAGACTATTCCATGCAGAGGCAGTGCTCTGTAAAAAGATACCAAGGTGGAAATTGGTCTGCAAATACATGAGAATGTCCTGTGGACCAGAGTTAGTGTGAAGGGAAATTTCCTGCTGGGGAGAGGCCTTGGAGAAGTAGGCTGGAGCCTGTGGAGAAGGTTCTAAATACCCCCACCACTGCCCCAAAGAGCGGGGACTTTGTCTCGTAACCAATGAGAAAGCCTAGGAGGGGAAAGTTACACGGAGGACTACCGCTGCCTTTTTCTTTTATTATTTTAAGTTTTTTACTTAACTTTTTTAATGGTAAAATTGACATAGCAAAAATTTTCTCATTTTAGTCATTTTCCAGCATACAATTCAGTGGCACGTAGTACTTTCACAGTCTTATTTTAGTTCATGACCCTGCTCTAAATGAAATAATAATTTGTGATTTTATTTTTTAATCAGTGATTGAACCTAGGAATAAGCATAGTGGTTGACTTTATATTTAGATCAGAAAGGACATGAAAGGAAATAGCTAATTCCAGGTGTGCTCAGAACCTCCACTTGGCAAGAGGGTTTTGTGACTGAAGAAACAATGTTTAATTAATGTGTACATAATATTGCATATAATAGCTTTTTTTTGAGACGAAATATTGCTGTCACCCAGACTGGAGTGCAGTGGCACGATCTTGGCTCACTGTAACCTCCACCTCCTGGGTTCAAGAGATTCTCCTGCCTCAGCCTCCCTAGTAGCTGGGATTACAGGAGTCCACCACCACACCCGGCTAATTTTTGTATTTTTAGTAGAGACAGGGTTTCACCATGTTGGCCAGGCTGGTCTTGAACTCCTGACCTCAGATGAGCTGCCCACCTTGGCCTCCCAAAGTGCTGGGATTACAGGTGTGAGCCACTGTGCCCGGCCTATAATAACTTCTTAATATCCACGTGGACCATCAGAGAAACTGACTCCCGGATGGTAAGTCGTGCCCACAGTGGACTCCTGGCTGGCCACAGGACTGGCCTGAGAACGCAGGGTCTCGCTGGCATCACAGCTGCCTCCAATGTCCTTCCCTGTAAGTGTAAATAAGTGTTTCCTTACCTCCCTCATGATACCTGTCAAACTAAGGTGTCAGCTCTCTACAAAAGCAAACTGAACCAAGTGCAGAAGACACGAGCATTAGTAAGCCTGGAGGCACAGCTGGTAGCCCACACACGTGCCCTAGGGAACAGCCAGCCCGGGCTCCATGCTTCTTTGTGTTGTAGGAGTTTCTCCTTAGCTCAGCTGAAAACAGGGTATTTGTCACATGGCCATGAAGTATTAGGCTCACAGACACTTTGAAGGGTGAGAAAAATGGAATTTATTGGATGAAAAGGAAAAAAGCTCAGCAAAGCGAGAGAGGGTACTGTTAACAGGCCCCCATCTAACAGATTGCATCCCCAGTTACCACACCGCGGAACAGGAGAAAGAGGCCAGGCTCCTCCCGCTTGCAAAGGGTGCAAACTTCCCACGGCTCCACCCCCGTGTGCATCCCTCCCAGTGTGCAGGCCGGTAGGTGGTCCTGCTAGGGAGCCCTTCCCACCCGGTTCTCTCACCTGCTGTCCAGTCACCTCCAGCATCACCACCACTCCAGACACCCGGATGTGGATCAGCCAGATGTGAATCTTTCCTTTCTCTCCCTCCTTCTCCCACTCTCTCTCTCTCTCCCCATTCCCCCTTTTTTTTTTTTGAGATGGAGTCTCACTCTGTCACCCAGGCTGGAGTGCAATGGCGTGGTCTTGGCTCACTGCAACCTGCGACTCCCAGGTTCAAGTGGTTCTCCCACCTCAGCCTCCTGAGTAGCTGAGACTACAGGCACTCACCACCATGCCCGGCTAGTTTTTGTACTTTTAGTAGAGACGGGGTTTCACTATTTTGGCCAGGCTGATCTCAAAGTCCTGACCTCGTGATCTGCCCGCCTCAGCCTCCCAAAGTGCTGGGATTACAGGCATGAGCCACCATGCCCGTTCCCCTTTTCACTCTTAAGTGACCACTAAGACTCTGTTAGGTCTTGAAGGTTACAAGGATGGTGCACATGCTCTCTCATACACATCTGCATGGACAAACACACATACATGCACACATATTCTAACACATGTGCATGTACACATGCACACACACAATTGGCTTCTACCCCAGAACCAGGTTAGGTTCAAAAGTTCTCTCCCCCAGGCCCATGACCTATCTCCCCCTGTTTCTTTTTTCATGAGCATAGGCTATTTTTTTCTATCGTCAATGTTGAGTCGTGAGAAGTGCAGCTGAGCTGGAGACTTGCTGTAGAAAAACATGGACATTCTCTCCAGCCTCTTCAGAGCTTCTTTAGAGCACTTTCAGACAACTTCTCTTGCTAAGGAAAACTCCAACTGTTTATTTTCCTTCTTGGCAATAGGTTTTCCACAGGAACAGGATGCTAACCCCACATCCAACTTGCTCTCTTCTCTGGAATTGCCTTTGGCCTGGGCCATTCTCCTGCTGCAGAATACTCTTTGTTCTTCTGTCGTCCTGGCTTAGAGGCCATAGAAAAAGGCACAATATAAATTTAGGATGGAGGATAATAAACAACTCAGGGACACATAAAATGTGTTTAAGGAGTGGCTGCTATTGCACTTCCTGCCAATTTGAGTGGAGATCTATAAATTCACAGCTTTCTAATTACCGACTTTGATTTTGGTCCCTGCCACTTAGACCTTCCAAGGCCTTTTTATGATTTCTGCATCCAAGTTAGATAAAGAATGTGTTTTGATGAGGACTGTGGCAGCTTCCTGAGCCACTGGCCCACGAGTCTCTGAAGACTGCATCGCCTGTCCCACTTTATCATGATTCACTGTCATTACTCACCCCTTCTTGGCTTCAACTTTGGGGAGGAAGCTGAGCATCTAAAGAAAGACCGGGAGTTCTGAGAAATGCTTGCAGAGATATTTTCTGTTTATGGCTTGGGTTTTAGCTCATTTAACACATCAATGTTGCTTTTCCTATGGAAATGTGATAATGACATGTTATTATGATTACATAGATTCATTTATTCACTTTATGTGTATTGAACACCTACTATGCATCAGGTCATGAGGTGGAGACATTGAGGTAAAAAGGATGACAGGATTGCTGTGCATGGAGAGCCCACCATCCAGGGAAGAGGGGGATGTTGGCAGGGGTAGGGGTACCCACAAACAACCCTGAGTAGTTTGGGCCTGATAAATCTCCCTCTTTGCTAATTGTTAATTCCAGGTCATCACATTTCCTGCTTAAGCTACAAGTAGTCTCAGTCCAGAGAAAAATGAAATATGTAGTTAACATCAACCAGCCTGGACCAAAGGGATACTGTGTTAATCCATTTCTTGCCAGTATAACAGAATACCACAGACTGGGTACTTTATAAAAGGAAAAAAGATTGTTTGGTTTTTAGTCCTAGAGGCTGGAAAGTCCAAGGGCATGGCACCAGCCCCTGGCAGGGATCATCCCATGGCAGATGGCAGAAGGCAGAAGGCACAAGCAAGCTGGAGAGAGAGAGAGAAATGGGGCAGAACTTACCCTTTCATCAGGAGCTCACTCCCACGATAATGGCATTATTATTGATCACTTCTTACAGGTTCTACTTCTCAACACTCTTATAATGGCAATGACATTTCAACATGAGTTTTGGTGGGAATTCAAATCATAGCAGATGCTGTCCACCTACTCAGGCTGGAAGAACTTACTAGAGGAGCACTGTTCCACCCTGCATCTTTCACTAAAAAGCCACGGAAGCTCAGGATGTGTTTCTGTGCCCTTCTGGGGGCAGCCACTCACAGCTTGTCTATATCCCACCCACGCAGTCAGAAAGAACCAAGTCTTTTTCTGCACAATCATGGAATCTTATGTAACATGTTGGGACAGAATCAGGGAAGGAGTCCTTTCTCAATTTAGATAAGTTGTGTTTTCCTCATAGCAAAACTTTGTTTTGTTGTTTTACTTTTTTGGAGATGTGCTTACTTGGTCGGCTGGTCATCCGTTCCAAGCATCACAGGCAATAGGCTCACTAGTGGAGAAAAAGCAGGACCATGGTCCCCAGGGCCTCCACAGCCTGCACTTATGGTGGAGGGAAGGGGCTGACCCAAAAATGCGCCAGTAAAACGACCTTCAAAGAGGAAGGAGGGGTCTCTTCTGGGAGAAGGATGGGGTGGCCAGATTTTAGCAGGGGCTGAAGGGAGCACATGCGTGGATTTGGGGATGATCAGGGTAAAGCTCAGGTCATGGGGTACTAACCCTCCCCTCACAGGGGCAGGGAAAAGCCCCAGGAAGGCTGGTCCAGCCTGCATTCCCCCAACCCTTGCTAGGAGGCCCTGCCCCTTGGCCTGGCTTGTTCAAACAAACTTAGGGTTCCAACTGGACAGGTCTAGGGCAGGGAAAAGCCCCAGGAAGGCTGGTCCAGCCTGCATTCCCCCAACCCTTGCTAGGAGGCCCTGCCCCTTGGCCTGGCTTGTTCAAACAAACTTAGGGTTCCAACTGGACAGGTCTAGGTGGGGTCCAATAATTTGCATGTCTAACAGCTTCCCTGGGTAATGCTGATACTGCCAGTCCAGGAACCCACTTCGGGAACCACTGATATTATCCCTTAGGCCTGGTCTGTGGTAATTCCACGGACCCTGTAAACTCTAGAAGCTGCAATGACAAAGTGAAATAATGGATGGAAAAGGAGTGGCCAGAGAGTCACAAGGAGCTCAAGGATTTTCAAATATATGTTGATCATATTATTGTTCACTTAGAAATGAGGATGGAAGTCTTTGGGTCTAAGACATTGGATTTTTAAGAACTTCTTCTTACCACTAAAGAACTACAGCTTTAGTTCTTAGCTGTGGTTTCCTTCCAATTGATGTCAGCTGATATTGAGCAGCATTACATCTTCTAAATCACTCTTTACAGCCCCCATGGTATTTAAAATATCTTTTGTTTCCAACATCCTGGAATACTTAACGAACCCTTTTCCAGATCAAATGAAATCCCTGGTGTTTTTGTTTCTTTACAGTTTTTGGAGGTGGCATGAGAGCTGAGGCTTATTGTTGGCACACAGCGGGTGTTTGTCACCCTGTGCTACCTAGAGGTTAATTGAAATGAACACCCTGGAATAGGGAAAGTAACCAAATACGAGGAAGGCAGAAAAATGTGCAGCCTCAGGTCCAGCCTGCTGCTCCATTGATTAATACAAATGGCAAAATCCCAGAAACTGAGAGCACCCAGGCCCCAGAGCTGCATCTGAGTGACCTAAATCATCAGCCAGGACTTGGGACTTACTAGTCCTACATTTCGTCCTTTGGGGATATCTTGCATTACACTTTTTATTATTGTTAACATTTTATTTTGGAAATAATTTTAATCAACATTTAAGAAAAAGTTAGAAAAACAGAACAAGAACAACTGTATTCCCTTTATTCAGAACCAACTATGGTTACCTGTTTGCCCACCTGCTTTTTCATTTATTCTCTTTGATTATGTGTGTGTGTGTGTGTGTGTGTGCATAGTTTTTGTAATATATGTATGGTATGTATGTGTATATATTTTATATTACAAAAACCACACACATACACACACACACACACACACACACAGAGCACTTTAAGGCATGACACGCTCCTGTTCTTCATCAAAATTCACCTGCACCCTGAATAGACCAAGCATTCCCAAATGCTGAAGCATTCATGGATACTGCACATTCATGATGGTTCTCATCTGAACCATTCTTTACCGTGAAGGCTGCAGAATGAGACTTTCCGAAGCTCAGCGCACCCTCCTCATGGACCAGCCCAACCTGGCACTTGACTGCAAGCAAGAGCTGCCCCTTCTCCCCTGTCTGTTTTATGGACCTATTTATTATTGACATTGACTCACTGACTCATTTGCAATAATCCACTGTTATCCTTATTTTTTTGGAATGCCGCTTGTCCTGGACTTGGCTAGTCGGAGCTCCTTCTGGTGGCTCCATGTCCTTGTGTGACATGCTCCTGTCGTTTTTTGTTTCAAGCGTTTTCTTACTTTCTGACACAATAAGATGTTTCAAACTGACAAAGATTCTCTCCTTGACCAAAATTCCACTCAGGCCCTTTTGAGACCTTTTTTAACTAGACCTTGACTTTGGGACTTCTGGGTTTATCTCTGTGTGGTCCAATTTTAGCAAGAATTTTTTTAAGTCAGTTTAGCCCAAATCCACCATTCTCCACATCTGGTCATGCTAGATATCTAATCAGGTTTCTCATTCCCCACGATCCCCCGGGAGATGTCAGCTCACCCTGCCTGCCTTCAGCAACCATCCTGCCCGGTCGGATTAGCTAGACTCTCCCCTGCTGTCCAATGTTTCCCTGCAGTAATTTTCCATCCACTGGCGCCCACCCTGCCCCTTGGCTATACATTCCACTTTTTCTTGTATTCAGAATTGAGGTCGGTTCTGTACTGGGGTCTCTTTTACCCAACTGCCATCTATGGTTTCTCTTTGACAAAACTCATCTATTTTCCTCACCCTCTCTCTGGGTTCTGTCTTTTGTATGCCTAAAACAAGGCAACTGACATCCATCTGGTTTGCTTTAATGCTATAAAGAGTGTGTTCTTTACTACATACCTGGAGTTCTGAATGGAAGTCTACTGGTCAAATAGAACTCCATGGTAGCAAGAGACAGAAAATCTGACTTGAATGAGCATGAGCAAAACATCCATTAATTGGTCAAAAGAAGCCAAGGGAGAGTTGAACAACGAACCCCTGGCAGGGGAGGGATGCATCTGGCCCCAGGGACCACTGACAACAGGATGCAGATGCTGCCAGGAAGTCTCAGTTTCAGAGCCTCACTTTTGCTTCTCCCAGTGGGCCGCTGCAGCCCCGAGCCATGGCCCTCAGTGGCAGGACATAGCATGACACCACTGGCTACTTTGCTCAGTTTCTACCACCAGGGAATTCCTGTTCAAAAAATGGGGAAGAAACTGAATTTTCTGGTTTGGATGAGGTTTCCAATCCTGGATTAATTAAGAGGGCCACAGATGCAAGCTCATAAGAGAGGACAGATCTGGCCAAATGGAAGGAAGAGAGAAGGAGGGCCGGGGAGCACTGAGCAGACCATCATGTGCCTGTTTGTCACAAACATGATGGTTGCTGACTCCTGCTCACTATTCTCAGGTGTCAAAAGGGAGTTGCTTTTTTTCTTCTAAGTGACACTGGATGGTAATATTTCCAACAACTACAAAACCATATGATGTTCCTGACAAAGTTACAAGGGTAAGAGCAGTGAAGTACTGAGAATGTCAACCAGCATCACCTCCTTGCCTCACCTTTACTTGTCTGCACTGTGGCATTATGTATATTGTGTAAATACTGAAAAAGCCATTGGGAGAGACAGGCACTTGGAGATCAGTCCTCACTTTCTGACCTTGCACAACTGGCTCAGCCTCTTGGACGTGTGTCAGCAGTGGTAAATCCTCGTGCGTCTGCAGCAACCTCAGTTCTTGTCTCCTCAGAAAAAAGAATTGGATGAAGGACGCAGAAGGCAGAAGGCAGAAGGAGAGACAGAGACCGAGGCAAGTTTTAGAGCAGAAGTGAAAATGGATTAAAAAGCTTTAGAGCAGGAATAAAGGAAGTAAAGTACACATGGAAGAGAGCCAAGCAGGCAACATGAGAGATTGAGGAGATTGACATTTGACTCGGGGTTTTATATGTTGGCATGCTTCCGGGGTCTTGTGTCCCTTCTCCATGATTCTTTCCTTGGGGGAGGCTGTCCACATGCACAGTGGCCTGCCAGCGCATGGGAGGGCCACATGTGCAGTGTGCTTACTGGAGTTGTGCACATGCTCACTTTAAGGCATTCTTCCCTTCCAGTTGAATGTTCCTAGAAGGTCATAGACCAGTTGAATGCCACCATTTTGCCTCTTAATGAGCATGCTTGAGCCCACTCGCTCAACTCCTGAGATCTTATTGGGAAGCTGCCAATCACCAGCTTCAGGTGTTTTCTGTCTATTGGGAGACTGCCTTTCCCTGGTGCCGGCTGTGACCAATTATTATTTTAGGGAGCCAGTGTAACAACTGCCTGACCATCATCTGATGGTGGCCTGACATTTCCGGGGGAAGGGAGGGGCCTCTCCTGCCCTGCTCATGTCCACCCAACTACCTACTGTAACACTTGGGCTAGCTTGAAAGTCCTTTGCTGCTCTAACATCCCATGATTGCATGGTCTGTGTTCAAGGAGGTTCATTATTTTGACAGCTTTGGCCTTGCTTTGTGTAAAACTCAGCCAACCCATGACTGTCGGTGACCACAGATGGACAGAGAACCCAGTCATGGACCAGCCTCCTTCCCTCCCTATTACCTAATTCCCAACTCCCTTCTGGCAGCCTTTGACATTCTTCTGGTTTGGAATCCATCTGTGGGTCCTGTTTCATCCATCAAATTCCAAATTAGGTTCATCTATTGCCATAACAACAAGTGGACAGCATGAGGTGGCTGGCCTTTTCTACCCCAAAGTGACAACAACTGCGCTCATCATCCAGGAACAGCCTCACCACACAAAGCCACCCATGTTTGCAGACCTCATCATCACTGCCATGGTGGTCAGAACAGCAGCCACTCCCGCCACTCACTGGGAGGAGCTCCATGAGGCCAGGGTCTCCACCAGGATTACAGGACCTACAGAAAGACATTTGGAAGTGGGTGCTGAGTTACAGTCAGGGTTAGGTGACTTGTGTTTTGACTTTATTATGAGTGTGTCATGTTTCTAGGAGTATGAACATGCCTGGAAAGTGGAGTTGAGACGAAACTATTGGTTCCACCATAAGGGATGGGATTAGTGGTTCCTGGGCCCTGCCAGCAATGCAGCTGTATAGACAAGCCACAGTGACCTAATCTCCCCAAGTATGAGCTGGCCCCTCCAGCTGTGATGGGGGAGTTCTAGCTGGAGGGTGTGAGACAGATTTGAGTGGAATGGGAAAGTCTGTGAGTGTCTGTGGACACGACAGCAGAAAGCGGATGGCTGTATTAAAGAGAAAGAAATATACCTGTGATTACAGAGGGGGGCCATGCGTGCAGGTGGCAAGTATCCCTGTGCTCAGGAAAAAAGAAAAAGGCAGTGGAGAAGATACGGGCACCAAACAATTTAAGAAGAAGGCAATGCCCTTGGGAGAAGCAAAGACCAGCAGAAAACGGGACGGACCACTGTTGTCCAAAGGAAGTGAGTCATGTTCCATTTGCAGAAAAGTGGCTAATAAAAAAAGTTGATAAAATCCGTAAGTTTTAAAATATTTGGTTATTTTCAAAAAAAGGATTAGGGAGATGTTGAGTCTTCATTTTGAGCAGATTTTCCCTGGTGCTGAGTGGGGTCAAGCTCACATCTTCCGCCACATGGTTCCTTGAGACTTAATGAGGAGGCACATTCTTGTACACATTTCTTCCATTCACCTCATTAATTTCTAGCACATTATTCCAATTGTAGTTAAATCATTCATTGCGTAATTAGTTGATGGTCTAATTTTACTCTCTTCTCTTCCTTTTATCCTTCCCTCCTCCCATTCTATCCCTTTTGGATAGATTTACAAGTGAACAACTGAAGCAAAGACATTTCAACAACTCTTTGGTTTATTTTAACCAAACTTTTTCTACGTATTTTTAGATAGTTAAAAAATCAATAAGGCATTATTGAAAGCATGTTTTTCCAGGCCTTTTGGAGCTTAAAAATTGAAGACAATATCCCAAGGAAAGGATGCAGCTAAAATTTTTAGACAATAAACTTCAAATACTCATATTTCATGTATTTCTTTATATCAAAACTAAACTGAATATTTAAACTAAACTGATAGAGCATGTAAATTCAATTACTTAGCTATCACTCATTCTAAGAATACAAGCATATAAGTGACTCAATCAAAAGAGGATATTTTAAAAATATATAGAAAAATGTATAATTTCTGAAAGGCTCAAATTAACCAGTTTAGAATGTTCAAAATTTGGTCCAAAAGCTGGAAACCAGCTCCTGTAAAATTAGCATATTTTATACAAATGGATGAATCCAGCAAATAATACAAGATCCCTGTGTACTCCTGTGAACTCAACTTCCTTCTGTGTCTTTGTGTCAATATTGTAGCCATAGCATTGCTGATCGAGATACATAAAAGTCCCAGCGATTCTGACTGGATGTGTGGCTGTCTGTCGCCTTTCCCTGCACATCCTGTGTGAGTCCCTCTATATATAGAGAGGAAGTCTGTGTGTGTGTGTGTGTGTGTGTGTGTGTGTGTGTGTGTGTATTGGACTTGGCAAGGTTTATTTGGTAGGGCACAGAGTCTATCCCCAGGTCCTGAGAGTGCAGTGGAGGGAAAGGGGTGGATTTCAGGGAACTTTCTTGCTGTTTTGGATGCTCTTGGGGAACAGCTGCCGGCCCAGCCAGAGCTGCAGCAAGAGGACAGCATGGCACACATGCTGGGCAGCAGAGCTGCAGGCTGTGGAGGGGTGTGTGTTCCAGGAGAGCTCCAGGAGCCCCAGCACCAGCACCCTGAGCAGATGTGTGAGCCAGTGTGCAGTCCTGGCCCACAGGAGGTAGGACAGTGTGTGGAAATACCAGACGTAGAACTGGTAGTGGAAGGGGGTGGCTGAAGAAGATGCCAGTGAAGTTAGAGGTGAAGAGTAGAAATGATCTGGCTGGGTGTGAGGGGCTGGAGTGGAATCTGCCTTTTGGAGGGATCCTTCAGCAGGGACAAGATACATTCCCCCATCCTGTGCCACCAGTAGAGGGTAAACAGCCAGAGCAAGGTGAGGTGGATGGCTAGCAGGGCCAGGTGGAAGGCACGGTGCAGGCAGAGAGCCCCTGGGAGGAAGCGCCAGTTCACTATCCAGCAGAACAGAAACTGGCGGCCAAGGTGGAAGGAGCGAGACAGGTAGCCAGTGGGCTTCTCCAGCAGGAAGGGTAGCCCCAGCACCGCCTGAAGGCCAACACAGATGCCCAGCTTGCGGAGGGCCCCACAGCAGCCAAACCATGTGAGGAGAAGAAACAGTAACCCAGGGGCAGACAGCCTCACATTCCTCTTCACGGAGGCTGCCAGGCTGGAACACCGGCAGCCCCAGCCCCAGCCCTGGGCCAGCAGGAGGCTGATATTGAGGGCACTGAGTCACAGAAGAGTCACAGCACAAAGGTCCATTTGGGGTCCCTGACTTCCCGCAAAGGTGGAGTGAACACAGTAAGAGGTGTGGCACATGAAAAATAAGACAAAGGGAGGTACCTTGTAGGTCTGGTGGTAGATCAAGAAGACAAGCAGCAAGGTGGCCAGGTAGAGCACAGCAAAGATGTTTTGGGCATGTGAATGTCAGTGCCTCGGCCCAGGGGCATAGAACAGCCCCACAAAGTTGGACACAAAACCAGCTGGGTACACAAGTGGTCCACTGTCATCCCACAGCTGGGTCTAGTCATAGGTACCACTGATGACGTCTTCCACCTGGGCCACGTAGGCCTTCTGGTCGATCTCTGTGTCTTTCACTAATTTTCAGAGTTCGTAATAAGAGTCATTCAGGTACCTATAGAGGAACTGGCACAGGATGTGCAGGGAAAGGAGAAAGACAGCCATACATCCAGGTGAGCCAGGTTTGAGAAAACATGGGCAGGGCCAGGTGCAGTAATCCAAGCACTTTGGGAGGCCGAGGCAGGGGGATCACCTGAGGTCAGGAGTTCGAGACCAGCCTGAGCAACATGGCGAAACTCCATCTCTACTAAAATACAAAATTTAGCCAGGTGTGGTGGCAGGTGCCTGTAATCCCAGCTACTTGGGAGGCCAAGGAAGGAGAATTGCTTGAACTTGAGAGGTGGAAGTTGTAGTGAGCCAAGATTGTAGCACTGCACTCAGTGAGCTGAGATTGTACCACTGCACTCCATCCTGGGTGAGAGAGCAAGACTCCATCTCAAAGAAGAAGGAAGGAAGGAAGGAAGGAAGGAAGGAGAGAGAGAGAGACAGAGAGGGAGGGAGGTAGGGAGGGAGGGAGGAAGGAAGGAAGGAAGGACGGAAGGAAGGAAGGAAGGAAGGAAGGAAGGGAGGGAAAGAGAACATGGGCAGATGCAGTACAGATTTGACTCAAAAGCAACTTGTTTCAGTGGGTCAAAGTGATCTATGTACCCTTCTAAAGCACTCAAATGGTTAAGAATGTCACCAGAGGAATCTCTGAGTAAAAACCAAAGCCCAAAAAGACTGCCCCCAAAAGAGACTTATCATCAAGAACTTCTAGGTCAATTACACATTTTAAGGTCACCAAAGCAGGAGTATCACTAACGTGAATTTTTTCTTCAGGGCCTGCTAAACAATGACCGTACTCAATCAGGAAAGTAAATGAACTTATTGGGACTGATTTTAAATTATTTCAATTGCTGAATGAGCACTATATTCATTTTCATCATTGTCCCACCCCAGACTTCTGCTAAAGCCCTAGTGTTTCAATTAATTTACAAAAAGTCTTAAAAAGCCAGTTAATTCTCATTTCACACTCAAGTGAATCAGCTTTTACTTTGAGTTTCCAGAATAACAAAGTAAGTCTTTGATATGCTTTGGCTGTGTCCCCACCCAAATCTCATCATGAATTGTAGCTCCTGTAATCCCCACATGTTGTGGGGGGGACTCAGTGGGAGGTAACTGAATCTCAGGGGTGGATTTTTCCCATGCTGTTCTCATGATAATGAATAAGTCTCATGAGAGCTGATGGTTTTGTAAAGGGAAGTTCCCCTGAAAGCACTCTCTTGCCTGTTGCCATGTAAGATGTGCCTTTGCTTCTCCTTCGCCTTCCACCATGATTGTGATGCCTCCCCAGGCATGTGGAAGTGCGAGTCCATTAAACCTCTTTTTCTTTATAAATTACGTAGTCTTGGGTATTTCTTCATAACAGTATGAAAATGAACTAGTACAGCCTTAATGAAAATTGCCCTTTGAGTGTAAAAACTACAGGGCCAGAGCAAATCTTTCAAAAGCAAGCAATCTTGGATTTTGTCTACAAGTTGTGATTAATCCATCTGGGACAAGAAAGAATATGTGTTTTCAAATGGCCACCTGTCTGTTGCAATAAATAGTATTTTCAAAAGTAAGGGATGTGGGAGTAGAGCAGTAGCATTTAGTCAGCTTAATTTATTAACACACTTAGTGTGTACTCTAAATGTACTCTGAAGGCAGGTGCCTGAGGTGCCAGTCTTCTGAGATGTGCTGGACCTGAGAAAGGGGCAAGGGGTAGTGGGTGCTTAGGGCCTCCAGGTACTTTGAGCCATGGCAGAGCTCGACGGTCATCCTTGTCTTCCTAACACACAGTCCTGTGAAGCTGTCCCAACCATCTTCCAGTAAAGTCACAAGCACAGGAGGAAAGAAGTCCAACAGATTTGGGAGATGTAGGAGAAATACATGGAAAAAAAACATGGACTATTTCCATTTCAATAAAACTTCTTTGAGCATCTGAGCATCTTTTGTCACTACATTTTTGTCCCCTTGCAAATTTGGTGCGGGTACATAAATCTGCTTCCATGAAGACTTACTGAGTTGACCTTCTGCTAGAACTTGAATTTCAAGCTAGGAATGCACGGCTAAGGAACACCTGTGATGCTGTGGATGGCCCAGGCAGAAGGTCAGGGCCCACCCAACTGTAGAGCCCCATATCTCCTGGCTGCCAGATGTGCCAACTTTGAAATGAAATAAAAACCAATAAGCTATTCTGTCCATTTTAGGTATGAAAGGAAAATAAAATCTTTGCACCCCAAACTCATTATGCCAAGAAGAAAGTTAAGTTTGGTAACTAAGTCATGCAAAAAAGATAAAGAAAAGAAAAGAAGAAAACTTGCCTTCCTTTTTGTTCCCACACAAATGGCTGCAATGACAGAAGGCCACATATCTCCCCAGGTGGCCTCCCTCACAAATTGCTCACATGGAAATTTTGTATGGGCCCCCAAATATTTCAGAATACATATCCCCCTCATAACCCATAACCCTAAAGCAGAGTTCTATGGAATCTCACCTGACAGTGTAAAGTAGTAGCTTATCTTCACAGGCATGGGACAAAAACAAGACTAGAATGCCCCCTCCCTCTACCCACTCTGAAACAAATGCACATTTGACTTCTTCCTCTACTTTGTGTTTACCTTATCCTGTATAAAATGCGGACTTACTGAATGCAGATTTACCAGTGCAGATTTACAAATGCATAATTAACTGTTTCTCTGCCCCCTCTTTTCACATGTAAAACATGGATTCAGCCAGTGCTAATCAAAGCCTCACTAGAATGTAACACTCAACTCATCGTCTACCTTCCTCCCCTTCTTTTCCTCCTTCCTTTGCTGCTCACTCTTTGCCCTTTAAATATGGAAGTCCTCAAAACCTTCTTTGGAAAAAGCCCTGACCACAAATCCTATTGTAACTTGTGTCTCTTTCTCCTGGACACATCCTCAACCTTGGCAAAATAAACCTCTAAATTGATTCAGATGTGACTCAGATAATTTTTGGTTTACATAGTCCTCTCAGTAAAGGTAATACATTGTTTTCCTAGTTAAATTTACAAAAACCAGGACAATTGAAGGCTTTTCACTGGACACATGTGGGGTAAATCCAGAGTGCCAGGCTGAAGTTGGTGTGATGTGGAGGTAGTGGGAGTTACCATGAACCTCTGCTTTCTCCTGAGCAACCCAGAAGTTCAAAAGGAGTTTTTGCACAGATTCTTACCTACATGTACTTGAGTTGTTTTCTCTAGTTTAACTGCCTGATAACTTGTCTCATAGGTGAACTTTTACAAGGTAAAAAGGCAGGCTTAAGGAAACAAAAAGATAAAACTGCTTATCCAGAATGAGACCAAATCTGAAACTGGATTCTATTCAACCATCATTACTAATTCAAAGAACCACTGGAATCTAAGACTGAAATATCTCCACTCCTCTGTTTCTGTCCCTTGCTCTCCCATACCAAAGTTTGGGGTCTAAAAAAGGAAGCCAAATTCAACAGGGACAGATATTTTAGAAGAAAAACTCATTTTATTTCAAACTTCATTTTATTAAACTCAAGGTATTTGTCTCTAGTTGATCTGATGACTCAAAGGTTTCACGTTGGCCTCCTCTGAGGGCTTTGGAAGGCCTCACATACCCACAGAGGATGCAGCTGATAAAACAGAGACGGCCAGAGACTGTCACTTATCCCAACATCAATGGGTGCTTTCAGTTGATTCAGATATAATTGAAATGCCCCATTTGCATTGAGTTCGTCAGTGCAGGAAAACACAGAAAAGAAGTGTCGGCCTTGCCCCAGGTTATAAACAGCGTCCGGGTTTTTCATGAATTACATCTTATGACTGTTTCTAAATTTAAGAAAATGAATTGTCTAGCCACCAATGTGCGCAGATCTCATTTCATTTTCATTCAATATCCACTCAGCAGACAGAAGATAAAAACCAAATGAACAGATCACCAGACTCCATACAGAAGAGAAGACATTCCTGCCAGGGCATAGCCCACACAGTCCCCACCCCATCCCCTCACAGCAGCAAAAGTGTGCTTTAAAACAGCAGATTTCTCTGGCAGCTGTGTGTTTGTAATCACCAAAAGAAATATGTCCCCCACAATAAGCTCAAAACCATCATGTATGTATGGAACGATTAGGTGCAGATGTTGACTCTTGTACAAATATTTTACTATGGATTCAATTATTAAACTTTTGCCATACTTAATCACATAAACTATGCTTGAAGAATATGCCTCTTTTCAACACAGCAAATGATGGGTGATGCCTGGATTAAAGGAGGGATAGGACCATGTGCCGCTCTATATTGGGGAAAAATTCATTTTCTTCCTAAAATGACCCCATCGGGTGATACAAGAGTGACTGGAGTCATTTTATTAAAATGAATAGTGTGAAATAAGGCAAAACTTTTAGATGCACACACACACACACACACACACACCACGCTAACATCCATGCCTTTCATTATTACAGTTAATTAGCAGAGTAGATTTTACTTAGAAGGGCTTCGTTGACAGATTTGTTTGTGGTAGAGCATTTCCCCCTCCGTGGAGCTAGAAATATCATTGTAAATGTGGCGGTTAACAACATCTCTATCTGCTGCTAAGAAAGTGTTGACACAGATGTTTGGCTAATCATTTGTAGCAAATAGTTATTCCCATAAAGGCTAAGATTAGTCGGAATTGGCATGCACTTCTTTCTTCTGTGAGTCTCATTTGATTATGGATGATGTTTTGTTAGAGTGTATCCATGCAACCTCATAAATGATGTAAAACCCAAGAAAAACACAGACTCTGTGCCAAAACCGAATTAAATACACATCAGAAAAATGTGAGTCTGATTCAGGTTCAGGTACCATGAAACTTGCCTTGGTCTATTGTTGTTAAAACCTTTAGGAAAACTATAAAAAGCAAGCTTGACATTAATATCAATTTAAAGTTGGCATAGCTGCCAACAGTTATTCCACATGAAGCTCAGCTGGCTGCATCGTCTCCAGCACAACATATGGTGGCAGCAGTTGCAGCCTCTAAAAGCTGTGAAAAATGGCCCACGCAGACTGGGCAAGGAAAAGCCGTCTTATCTGTGTAGATGTGCTGCCACTGTCAGCATTTTTCTAATGATGAGCACAGACACGTCTGGGAGTTGGATGTGGAGGTAGTTGTTCCTCCCACTTGCGCTCTGGGTGAGCAGTTTCAGAGTCTCTTATCAGTGCCATACTCCCTTTCTCCTTCCATCAACTGACCCCAAGAGGTCTATTTAGCATGCCACCACCTCTCTTCTCTCCTTCGCCACCCCCTCCTCACACAGATTCTGGGAAATCCAAGTAGAACTATCCATAGGATTATTTCTGGAGCCTCTCAAGGAATCTGGAAGTCCTCCATCTTATTTCTCTACTATCCACAGTCCCAGGAATGGGGCTTAGGATAACAAGGGCAATACCAAAGCCCAGTCAAGCACTGGGGCCTCCAACCAGGAAAACATCTATTCATTCGTGACTTGAAACATCATGTACTCATACGGTATGTGCCTGCTACTGGGAAGTATTCTACCAGGTGCTGGGGGAGAAGGGAGAGGGACAAAGACCTGGATGTGAAATGGTTGCATAAACTTCACCTGCCTGCCTGTCCACTAGGGAATTGAATCATGGACACCAGAAAGCAAAGTCACAAAGGGAAAGCAGGTAGAAGGTGTGGAGAGTTGAAACTCTTGAGTATCAGGTGGGCTAATAACCATTTACCCTGGCAAGGAAATAACGGACATTATGTGAGTCGGAGAGAATGCCAAGATAGCTTCCCCCAGGGGAGAAGGCTAAGCCATTAACATTGTGAGTGCACAGAGCACCCAAGTTTGTTGAGGAACCCCATCCTAATGCTGAAACCACTATTTATCACAGGAGCGTCTCGTACAGAAATCTAAGACTCTGACTCCCCTCTTGAGAGTTTTTATTTGTATGAAAATATAGCGTCTCATCCAAAATTAATACTGACACTTAATCTCCACTGTGGTGGAAGTAGAAGGTGGAGCCTTTTAGGAGGTAATTAACAGGGTTCCACCCTCATGATGGATTAGTACCTTATGAAAGGGCTGAAGAGAATGAACTTAAGGCCCTTTTTGCCTTTCTGTCCCTTCTACCAAGTGAGGACAGAGCACTTTTCCCCTCCTAAGGATGCAGCAACAAAGCCCATCTTGGAAGCAGAGACTGTGCCCTCATCAGACACCAAACCTTGATCTTAGACTTCCCAGACCCTAGTGCAATGACAAAATAAATTTCTGTTCTTTATATATTAGCCACATGGACTAAGACAGCACCTTACACAATCTTCCTCCATCTCTATCTCCCAAATGCAAGTTAAGCTGCTGCTATGCCGTGTAACTTAGCCCAGTGCTCCCCAGCACTTTTCCGTTATAAACTTTTATATATGTCAATCTCAACAAGGAACAAAAGAGGCATGCTCTTTTATTTTAAACAAAATCTGTAGGGAAGAGAGGAGAGAAGAATGGGCAAGCAAACACACAAACACACTCAGACCTTTACATCTTGTTCTGAATGCTTTTACATTTGTATTTACTTTCAAGATACTTAGGAGGGTCAGCTTCTAATCTCCTACACTCTTCATTACCTGATAATTCCTGGTCCTCCTTGAAGACTTGGCTCAGAAGTCAGCAACTGCAGGCTTCTTTGGCCTCTGGGCATCCTTAGCACCCATTCATACATCTACTAGGGACTTATTAGATGGTGTTGACTCACTTTTCCTTTCCCAGCAGACTGAAGTTCTTAAGAGAGGATAACAATGCCTTTAGCAACATTTTGTGACAGCTCTGCGCAATCAAACTGGTGACAATGACAAAAACATTGTACACCTGCACTTCCCAATTGGCAGCCACTGGCCACATGTGACGACGGAGCATTTGAAATGAAATGTCGAGGATGTGACTGAGGAACTGAGTCTTTTTTCATTATATTTCATGCTAATTAATTTAAATGTATATCTCAATCACTGCACATGGCTAAAGACCCTCATATGGGATCGTGCACCTCCCGAAGCTCCTATACTGCTTGGAAGAGGGAACCCGGCCCACTGTTAATAAAATAAACTGACATTACGAGCTAAAACCTATCTCAGTTCTTCGCTTAAACGGTGAAACCTTCTGAAATATCAGGGAGGTTACTCATCTCCATCTTTATTCATTTTCCACACATTTGACCAATTGCCCTGTGCCAGCCTTGTGAGACTGCTGTCTTACTAGACTTCCATTCCATGTAGGGCCGCTCCACAGAAGTGCATGTGAACAGAGACCTGTGCCTCGTGTGGGAAGATCTGGAGGGGAGGCTGTGTGCTCCAAACAGAAGCCCAGTACCTGAAAAGGCCCCTAAGGTCCTGGTAAGTGAAAAGGGGAGTCTGGTTTTGAAGGCAGCAGTGGAAGAGGCGGTCTTCAAAAAATGCAGGGCCCTACAGGCATCAGAACATTTGCATTCTACTTTAAGCATAGTGGGAAGCCATTGGAGGACCCTGACAGGGGCACAACGTAATGTTCCTGAGGGTTTAAACCTCCTCTTCTCGCAGTTGGGAGAACACTAGACACAGGCGGTAGGGCAGGAAGGAGAGCAGGAAGGCAGGTGAGGTCCCCTCCCCAGTGGTCTGGGGACAGAACTGGCCTGGCCAGAAGGAGGAAGGCAGAGGGACAGAGCCAATAGGATGTCTCCAGGTTGAGCTGGAGCACTGGGAACTCCAGACACAGAGATGCCTCCTGCAGGGAGGTTGGAGTGGGTGGCAGAGCTGATTACTGAGAAGTGCAAGATTTCGGCATTGCCAAGGTGGATAGAGGGAAGAAATGTTGGTGATCCCCAAGGGACATCTATGTGGGCAACTATGTGTCAGGTGAAAGCAAGCAGGGAGACGTCCAGACGAGCTGACCTCAGCAGCCACCACCACCCTTTGCTCTGAGATGTAAAGCCTGTTAACACAAGAAGACACTGTGATGGGAGCAGTCCAGTCACATGCCTCTTTCTCTCTCTCAAAGATTACAGGAGAAGGTCTGCCCAGTGACTGAGCTTGGATCCCAAAAGCTTGGCACAGGGCTGGTGACCTACTGGGGTGCGCAGGACGGCTGCAGCACTTTAAATCCCCCTGGAGCTCTATTTCCCATGGACTGAACCCTTAGATATAGTTGTTGAGAAGAACTGGGATACCCCCCAGATTTTCTTAAATTTTATTTCTCACAGCGGACTCTCAGCAATGAGATAAATTTAGATTCCCTGTTAAGCAACCCACCATGGTAATTGTGCAAGTATGATGTTTTAAATTACACTTTTATTATCTTGCCTTTCTCTTCCAACTTCTAATTCTCCTTTCTCATCACTCTCTGGTTGTTCCTGATCTGTAACCCTTCCTCCTCACAGGACAGTCATTAAATGGCTCCAATCTCCAGTAAATGGTGGAAAGAATGAATGGGTTTGGCTTTAAACACTCCTAAGTAGACAGCTGGGAAGTGGTCGAAAATTAAAACCAGGCAGCTTAATAATATTAATATGATCTGTTCGAAAAAATGAGCCTCAGCCCCTTGTCTCTGGGCTTGGCTTTGTCTATGACCTCAGAGCTCAGAGGGAACAACTGGGAAGGGTAGGCTGTTGGTGATCAGGCCCCCCAGCAGAGGAAACCATGCAGTGGGCCTCCTCTCTAGTCCCCAGATAGCTTCGCTCGCCTCACATGGAAACAGGAAATCCAGCTTCTTCAGCTCAGAATGGACAGCCAACAGTTCCTACAGAGATGAGGCTAGTGGAGGCTGAGCGGATAATCCCTCAGCATCTCTCCAGCACCTCTTTCCCAACTCTGCCTGAATACGGAGAGCTGCAATCAACCCACATACACCCCAGGCAGCCCATTGGGGCTAATATTTTTATTTGCTGAGATCTCACTGAAAACTTTACAAATGGAGGAACTTTTATAAATTTACCATCAAGAATTCAGAAAGTGCATTCAGCTATAGCCTGGTGAATACAATGACCTGGTGCAAGGATGTGATATTCATACCCAAATGTCTCAGTGTGAAGATTTGGGGTTGATCATTTCTTTTGATTTATCATTGAGGGCAAACAGAAGGTGAATTATATTAACATCCTGTCAAGAATAGCAGTGCCACGATTGTTTGTCATTTCAATGTCCCAAATATATCAAGCACCATATCAACCACAGACAACACGGAAGCCTAAAATGGACCCTTTTAAAATCATGCATAAAATGGTAACTTTCTACCAACAATGCCAATTATTTTGATCTCTAGAACAGGAGGCAGGCAGGAGGGAACGCATTTTGTCAGACATAAAGACTTTTCCAGGTTGTCCTCATTGGCATCTTCGGATGCATTCTACTCACACTAAAACAAATCTGTTCAGACTCATTGATTCCCCAGTCACACATGGATCATCCTAGTAGCACAGGAAAGATCTAAAGAAAGTACAGTCCTGATGCCCCTAATGAGAATGAAGTGAACAAGGGAGGCAAAGTTCTAAGATAGCCCCTGAAAGTCTCCATTTTACCCTGGCCCCAGTATACACAAATTGTCACCCAGTTATTAAATCAATTACTAATCTAGGTTCTGCTGTGAAGAGATCTTGCAGATAAAATCAAAGTCTTGAAGATGAATCCAATAAACTGACTTCAGGATACAGAGATTTTCCTGGGTGGCCCTGATCTAATCAGGTGATGAGGCTCTTCCTGAAGAAAGATATTTGAGGGTGATGGGAATTCAACATGAGGGAGATTCTCTACTGCTGGTTTGAAGGTGGAAGGGCCCATGTGGCAAGGAATGTGGGTGGCCTCTAAGAGCTGGAGTTCTCATTCCTACAGCTAGGAGGAACTGAATTCCGCCAACAACCTGCATGAGGCAGAAACAGATTCTTCCCAGAGGCTCCAGAAATGAAAAATGTCCAGCCAGCACCCAAATTCACTGCACAAAACCTTTAGCAGAAAATCCAGCCTCATTGCACTCTGACTTCTGACCTGTAAGATCTATGAACTAATGAACAGTTATTGGTTTCAGTAATTAAGTTTGTGGTAACATTTACATAGCAAAAGAAAACTACAAATTCTGTTTTGGAGCTAACAGATAAAGACTTCTAAGCAGATGCCATGGCCACACAACGTCTACACGCAACCTCGGTTTCCACACCATACCGGCGTGGCAATGCCTGTTCATCATGCCTCATTGGGAAGGGGCGAGGACTGTTGAGAAAATGCTTAGAAGACTCTCATAAAAATAGAAGTTGCCACCAAAGGTAGAATAAATCCTACTCTTGTTGTCAATGAGTATAAGTAATTACGGTCATTCTCATTTTCACTGTTGGAGACATTTCTTTTTTTACCACAATGTTGTTTGAAAAAATATAGTACCAGGAAAATAGCCTTTCCCAGGCAGCAATGCTTGGAAGGTGGGCATTCATTGAGATGTTGGTGGTTGTTTCTTGAAGCAGGATGCCAAGGTCTAATAATCATCACATTCTCGGAGAGTCACAGAATATCAGAGATGAAAGGTCCTGTGGTCCTGCAGTGGAGGAACTTGCTCAGTATTATCCAACCTGGCACTTTTTTCCTCCCTGAGCCAAAAAGCACTCTCCTCCAGCCACTCGGCTGAATCCATGGAAATGGAGTGGTCCATGGAACCCACTTTGAGGAGCTGGTTGAGAAGCTAGTGAAAACAAACAAACACATGAAGATCTGCAGACTCTCTGTAGCAGGCGATCTGGTCCTTCCATCACGTGGGGCTGTGAGAGTCCCTGCAGCCCATCTAGGGCCCAGAGCTCTCTGCCAGCTTTCAGACACCTGCCGCCCTCCTTTGTCCTTGGACCTCAATGTTCCAGGCACTCTGGGCAAACAAAATGAGCTCTGGTAACAATATTTAAGGTGAGTGGCACTGCCCTTCAATACATGGGGAAATGTACATCTTCAACATGTTCACTAAGAAGTTAAAGGCATTTTTAGTGGGAAAATATTTGGCTAGATAAGAGATTGAAAATTCACTGTCCTTAAAAAAAACCCCACCTTTTAACTTATCCAAATTCCACAAAAATAAACACTTTGTCTACTTGCAAATAAAAGATGTGGCATTTAAAACAAGACCTGCTCTGCCAGATAGAGAAGTATATTATAAATCAACAGGAATTTATATTGTATGGCCTTGGGCCAAGACAATAGGCAGATCAAGGGAACAGAGTAGACAGTCCAGAAACGGCCTCTCACACGCAGGGACTAACATATGAGCAATATGACTTAAAAAGATGAATTACTCAAGAACAAAGTCTATAAAACTTGCTAAGTCTTTAGTAAAAAGAAAAAACAAAGTTAATCACCAACTCATCTTATTTTAAAATAAATTTCAAATGGAAAACAAATTTAAGTATAACCTCCAAATACACTAAAAAAAAAAAAACAAAAAACAAAAAACATAAATATTTAATCCTGGGGTTAAGAAAGAACTTTTCTACCTAATCCCAGAAGTGAAAGCACAAAAATAATTGCTGGATTTGACTACATATAAATTTCTATATTAAAGAAAAACATAAATGAAAAGGCAAAGAAAAATGGAAAAAAATTATTTGCAACATTTATGAAAGACAAATGTTTACTGTTATACAGATGTAAATGAATAAGAAAAAGCTGAATTCCCCAAAAGGAAAACGGACAAAAGACAGGAATAGGCAAAGTAAACTGAAACACAAATGGCCAATAAATATGTGAAAATATATTTGACCTCACTCGTAATTAAATAAATGGAAACAAAATAATGAGTTATCTGTCCAATAGGGCATAATAAAAATGAGTGATAATCCTTCCTGCTGGTTTGGTTATGGGAACTGAGTCAGTTGAAGGGAGGGTAAATTTTAAAATTTCAGGAAGACAATGTAAGAAAAATAAATCAAAACTTGGAAATAGGCAAAAGGATGGCTCTGTCTTTCCATATTCTCATTAAGGGTAACTGCCTTTGCTTTGACATACTATTTTCTATTGATCACAATCTACCTCTACCACAGTGAGGGTCCCTGGTATTTTAACACACAGAACACTGACAGCAATGCCCATGAATCTTGTCTGGTGTTGACACAAAGGAACAACGCCCCATAGACTTGGAAAGGACTGCAGCCCGAGCATCATGGTGTCCTCGTATGACTGAATGACCTTCTTCTGAGGCTTCTGCGACCTCTTTCGGCACTCTGTCCCCACACTGCTGCAACCTCACTGTCCTGCTGGCTGTCGCACTGCATTAGAGAAATACATCTTTGATATTTGCTCTGTGTGTGTTTGTATGAAAGTCATGTTTTTAAACTTTTTAAAATGATACTTCGACAGAAATTTGGCAAATATATATCAGAGTTCTCAAGCGAGTACCTCTTTTCCACAACAGCAGTGTCGCTTCTAGGAATTTTCCTTCTGAATAGAATTAGATAGAAGTGGAGAGACATCAGCAAGGAAGTTCAGGTGGCTTTGTCTTATGATGATAGTTAAAAAAAAAAAAAAAAAGTCACTGGTTCTCAACCTAGGTGGATTTTGTCCTGCAGGGGACATTTGGCGATGTCTAGTGACAGTGTTGATTGTCACAGCTGAGGGGAAGGGATGTTTCTGACACCCAGTGGGCAGAGACCAGAATGTGAAGCCACATCCTGCAGTGGCCAGGACAGTGTCCCCGAAAAGGATGGGCTGACCCAAACTGCCCATGGTACCGAGGCTGAGAAACCCTCACTTAATGTACCACCATAGGGATTAGGAGGGATACATTAAAGTGGAATGTTTCACAACCACTTTAATTATGATATGATTTTTTTAAAAAAACTACAATATTGTCCATATATATTTATGTTTAAGACTTCTTGTTAAGTAAAAACATGATAAAACTATATTTGTGGTGGTCATATGATCAGAAAAAATACATTAATTAAAATTTCAGGTGTAAAGAATATTACATCTTTCATGTTTTCCATAGAATGAATACATTTTTGTATGTATGTATACATACAGAGGGAGAAAGAGAAAGTAGCATATAAATAAAAACACATACATTTTATTATCTATTACAGTATTTATTCTTCTACACCCTTCTCCATTCACGTATATACAGGAGCTTTCTTACATCCTGCACGGATGCCTGAGGTTCCACCACTAAGGAGTCTGGTCTCTAAGTGAAGAGGTCGTTAAAGCTGTTTGTATAAAGCCTGTGTCTTGGAGACAGGGCTTTAAATCTTTATCAGTCACATGCACTAGGTATGAAATGGCCGATTGGATTAGCTGGCGTGCCTGTCACTCAGCACCGCCCTGGGACCAGACGGCTTTGGTGACCCAGCTGGAGAGGCGCTCCAGAGCTGGGCTGACCCTGAGAAGGCTCCACCTCAGAGCAGCACAGGGAGGAGATGAGGCCCTCCTGCTTTCCCGAGGGCCAGGCCTCATGTCAAATTGCAGAAACAGACTGAGTACAGAGCCATGGAGAGCCGAGGAGTGGGCAGGCTTGTCCATTCCAGCTTCCACCTCTGCCTCTGATCCTCATCTGTGGAATCAGGGCGGTGAACCAGAAGCCTCTGGAGTTTTTCAGTGCTCTGATCCCGTGAATTCCTCCTCTGTCCCCGCGATTTCGCAATGAAGGGATGGTTCCTATTCTCACCACGTGCCTGTTGAAACTGTTTGCTCAGCCTGACAACTTTCTTCTGTTACTTTCAAATGATCACAGGCTCCCAGGAGGAAAGTTTAGGTAAACCTGTCTTCAAGTGCTGCGTCCTAAAATTCCCAAAGAACTGTCCACCTTTGAAGGGCTCTCAGGACCTGGGACATGTGACCACGGACATCCGGGGATCAGTCAGCGCTGCGTCCTGGGGAGAAGGAGGCGCTGGGTTGCTGGCTCCAGGCTGAATCTCCTCCTCTGGGTCTGTGCTGGTCCTGCACTTCATAGCATGATTTTCCCCTTATTCCTTAAGGCTCAACAAGCCTTCTACTGCTCTCCGTCACTTTATCCTGGGAGTCGGATGTTTGCCTGGTTTATTAGTGCATGTGAATGCCTACCCCAAACTGCTATGTGATTTTCAAAATGCTGAATTCTGTAGATTCTTTGAGATCAGTGACTTTCACTCTCTCAATCCATTTCCATTGGGCTGAACTGGGAAGTATGATGGGGAGAGAAAAGAACACCTCTGTAAACAGCAACAAAACAAGACAACAAAAACCTCCACAGTGTCTTGAACTTCACATACTTGTGCAAGGTTAGAGCCAGTGTTCTCAACCCTGGCACTATTGACATGTTAGGCGGGACAATTCTTTGTGTTCAGAGGCCACAATGTATTTGTTTTAAAGTGTATTTTCACCAATTGTAGCACGAGCCTCACTCCATTTCTCCCACCTTCCAAGACAATTAATTAAGATATTCAATCACAGAATTACACCCATTTCTGGACAGCACTCCATCTGACCATGGCCTGTGTATTAGTCAGGGCTCTCTAAAGGGACAGAACTAATAGGATAGATGTATACATGAAGGGGAATTTATTAGGAGAATTGGCTCACATGATCAGTATTGTAGGGTATTTAGCAATGTCCCTAGGCTATACCTACTAGATACCAGTAGCACTGCCCTTAACCCCCATTACAGGGTGAAAAGTCAAAAATTTTAAAATGTCATATCTAGGGCAGCACAGGGATCCATGCGCCCTGTTGAGCAACCGCCTTCACTGTGAAGGTGCAGAAGGAGCCCAGAGCTCGTCTCTCGTCTGCGGAGATGGATGCCTCCTCTTGGTGGCCTACAAGGATGTGGTTGGTCCCAGACCACACGTCTGAAGAGTCATCAGTCCCGTTGAGCAGTAGACCATAGCTGGGAAGGTTTATAAAAACTGGTCCAGTACATACATGCAAGCGTTACAAGTGATCATCTTTGTGGTAGAAATTGTGATTATTAGGAATGATAATATGTTCTTTTTTGTATTCCTTCATGCAACCTAAATTGTCTGTTTATTCGTTTAGTAATTTTTTAAAAGTTCAAGAAATGGAAGAAATGAGAGAGATGTTTTGTATACTCTTAGGTGACGTGGCAAACACACCTAAGGTCACCCCTCCCCAGTGATCTCTGTTTTGGATAATCCACTCCCGTGAGCATAAAGGGGCTTATGACGTAATTCCGGATAATAGAATACAGCAAATGTGATGGTTACATCTGATGTGAGATTCTGCCTTAGCAAGTGGGGGCAAGAGAGACTCCCTCTTGCTGACTTGTGTAAGAAGGCTGCTGTCCTGTAGGAAGGACTGTGAGAGGCCACATGGCAGGATCCTTGGGAACCCCTGGATGCTGAGAGTGGTCCCCAGCTGATGTGGTTTGGCCGTGTCTCCATCCAAATCTCATCTTGAATTGTAGCTCCCATATTTCCCACGTGTTGTGGGAGGGACTCAGTGGGAGATAACTGAATCATGGGGGTGGTTCCCCCATACTGTTCTCATAGTAGTAAGTGTCACAAGATCTGATGGTTTTATAAGGGGAAAGCCCTTTTGCTTGGCTCTCATTCTCTCTTGCCTGCTGCCATGTAAGATGTGCCTTTTACCTTCCACCATGATGATGAGGCCTCCCCAGCCATGTGGAACTGGGAGTCCATTAAACCTCTTTTTTTTTCTTATAAATTACCCCATCTCAGGTATGTCTTTATCAGTAGTGTGAACATGAACTAATACACCAGCTGACCGCCCCCCAGAAAAGGATCTTCAGTCCTACAACCACCAACAACCTGAGAGAGCCTTTGACAGGACCACAGCCCTGACTGACCCGATTGTAGCCCTGCTGAGACCCAGAGCAGAGGCCACAGTTGGGCTCTGCTTGAACTTCTGACCTACTGAGAGCGGAGGTAACTGGTGTGTGATATTCTAAGTCACTAGGCTGTGGTCCTTTGTTATGCAGCCACAGGTAACAAACACAGACAGCTTCCCTCTCCTTTGAGGACACATCAGCCAAATGCCTTTCATAAGTATTGCAGCTACCGCTAGGCTAAGAGAATGTGAACCCTTGAGTATTCAGTACCTGCCAGATCAGAACTTACAGGACATTGAGGGGGACATGCAGCCTAGAAGACCTGGAAGCTGATCTGGTACTTGCAGCTCTGCCCTGATGGACTCCTAGGGACACAAGCAATGCCACAGAGCACCAACCCCAGACAGGGACACCCTGTGATGGTGGGGGCGGGGGGCAAGGCAAATCAATACCCCTCAGTAATCTGGTCTGTTCACAAATGAAAACAAGAACGTGGTCAATACCACAAATATGCCTAGGCATCCCCCACCCCTGGCAAATGTGAGTAGCTGCTGCTTTTTCACCAATTGTAGCATCAGCCTCACTCCATTTCTCCCACCTTCCAGGACAATTAATTAAGACATTCAATCACAGAATTCCTCCCATCTCCAGACAGCACTCCATCTGACCATGGCCTGTGTATTAGTCAGGGTTCTCTAAAGGGGCAGAACGAATAGGATAGATGTACATATGAAGGGGAGTTTATTAGAATTGGCTCACATGATCACAAGGGGAAGTCTCACAATAGGCCAACTGCAAGCTGAGGAGCCAAGAAGCCAGTCTGAGTCCCAAACTTCAAAGGTAGAGAGGCTGACAGCGCAGACTTCAGTCTGTGGCTAAAGGCCTGGGAGCCCCTGGCAAACCACTGGTGTAAGTCCAAGAGCCCAAAAGCTGAAGAACCTGGAGTCTGATGTTCAAGGGCAGGAAGCATCCAGCATGGGAGAAAGATGAAGGCTGGAAGACTCAGCAAGTCTGCTCATTCCAACTTCTTCTGCCTGCTTTATTTTAGCTGCCGTGGCAGCTGATTAGATGGTGCCCACCCAGCTTGAGGGTGGGTCTGCCTCTGCCAGTCCACTGACTCAAATGTTAATCTCCTTTGGCAACACTCTTACAGGCACACCCAGGAATAATCCTTTGCATCCTTCAATCCAACCAAGTTGACACTCGATAGTATCCATCACCACCTGTTTCCTTGACTCTCCCCAAGATCACCTCACATAAGCCAAACCCTCCAAGTCTTTCCCAAGGCCCTCTCGCTGCTGCTGCTGAGCTGCTGCTGGCTCCCGGTGGTGCACAGCCTTCCTTGTTGTGATGAGCCGGTCGATGGCCTCAACTTTGCTGGGCTACAGGTGTGTTCCTGGCGGCCTCTGGATGACATCACTGACAAGATTATGACCAAGCTAATTTTGATGCACCCCGGTTTCAGCATAAAATTTGGGAAAACATTCATTTAAAAATAACCCATACCAAGGTGTTCACAAAATACAATCAAAATCCAAGGCATATTAGTAGGTAGCTCATACGTGTACCTGTTCCGTGCGTGCTGTTGTCATTGATGTCTGGCATGAAGTAATGAATTAGAAAGTCTTCAAACACCAAAGAATGATTTCATGAACTATATTTACGTAGTGTATATACCACATATACATAATTACTGTGTACTAAAGGATAAGAAATTATAATTGTACATTTTAGAAAGATTTGGTCAAAAGAGGAGGAGGGATGAGGATTTTATCATGATTCTCAATTTCCCAAGCATTTCTGTAAATTAGGAGCTTACTGTACTATCTAGAAATGGTGGATGGGTTTTTAGCTTCAATTCCACCCATCATGTCCCATCTAAATGCTCTGAGGTGGTAACAACAAACTGTGTCCTAGATCTTCTTCAAGCTGAAGTGTTTTGGGGTGATCGCATATTCCAACAATGCCCCCTGGAGGCCAGCCTGGCCAGGGCCAGTGGACACTTGTCCCCACAGAAGCAGGTCTGTGCCACTGCTCAGCTGCCAGGGTTTGCTTTTCCACCCTGATCCAGCTGGTAAACTGTCCCTATCATGTGTCCCTCATCCACTACCAGCCGGTGACTCCTAGCTCATGCAATTTCCGGTGCTCACCTCTTGCTGTCCCCCATCTGGCCCTATCATAAGTTTGTGTCCATGTTGCATTCAGTACATGAGACACTGAGAGCGGTCTCCAGCCGACAGCCACCCATGACTCACTGACAGAAGAGAAAGGGGACCCAGGGAAGAAATCTGTTATACCCGTGAGACAGAAGCTGCCCCTTTACACAGGTGCATGGTGGGGAAGTGGGGAAGACAGAGACATCCCAGCTGTATTGCAAAAAGACCACATTTTGAAAGATGGTTTCAAGGCCAGGTGTGGTGGCTTATGCCTGTAATCCTAGCACTTTGGGAGGCTGAGGTGGGTGGATCACAAGGTCAGGAGTTCGAGGCCAGCCTGGCCAACACGGCAAAAACCCGTCTCTACTAAAAATGCACAAATTACCCGGGCGTGGTGGTGGGCGCCTGTAATCCCAGCGACTCAGGAGGCTGAGGCAGGAGAATCGCTTGAACTTGGGAGATGGAGGTTGCAGTGAGCCGAGATCATGCCATTGCACTCCAGCCTGGGCGACAAGAGCAAGATTCCATCTAAATAAATAAATAAATAAAAATAAAATGAAAGATGGTTTCAAACCACATGTTCAGTCAGATGTAGAAAATATATAATCACAAAATGAGCTTTGGTATAGGCTTGATTGAGTATATAGCCTGAAAATAGAGGGAATCAGTGAATAAAGTCCCCTATAATAATAGCAAATATGGCTTCTATTGATAAGACGTAATGGAAGTGGGCTACAACATAATATGTATCATGTGATTACAATATCCAATGATGAGTTGGCTAGTACAATGCTGGTCAAGCCTCCTACTGTAAAAAGGAAAATAAACCCCAAGGCTCAGAGCATTGCAGGGGATCATTTGATATTGCTACTGTGAAGTGTAGCTAGTCAGCCAAAACTTTGACGCCAGTGGGAATAGCAATAATTATAGTAGCAGAGGTGAAGTAGCCTCGTGTACATACATCTATGCCTACTGTAAATATATGGTGAGCCCATAAGATAAATCCTAAGAAACCAATTGATATTATAGCTCACACCATGCCCATATATCCAAATGGCTATTTTTTTTTTCTCCAGAACTGTATGTTACAACATGGGAAATTATCTTGAAGCCTGGTAGGATGAGGATGTAGACTTTAGGGTGACCAAAGAATCAGAGTAAGTGTTGATATAACATAGGATCACCTCCGTCTGTTGTTGGAAGTATGTAAGAGTCAAGGCTTAATTCTTCATAATCTGTATATTCGTAGCTTCAATACCATTGATGTCCGATTGTTTTAATGGTGAGAGAAGGGTTCTTGATTTCGTCTGTTATATATAAGATGTGTAGAGATGGGAGGGCGATTAAGACTAAGATGATGGCAGGGAAGATAGTTCAGATGGTTTCTACTTCTTGGGCATCTATGGTGTTAGTAGTCAGTTTTGTTGTGAATATTAGAGAAATACTGTATAGAAGTAAGGAACTGATTAGAAAAATAATTATAAGGGTATGGTCATTGAAGGTAAGTAGTTCTATAATAGGGGATGTGGCATCTTGAAGGCCTAATTGAGCTGAGTGGGCCATTAAGATATATAGGGCTTAGCCTATAACTTAACTTTGACAAAGTTATGAAATAATTTTACTAATATCAAAAAAGTCATAGAGGTTATGGGATTGGCTTGAAACCAGTCTTTGGGGGTTCGATTCCTTCCTTTTTCATTTAGGTTTCCATGTAGGTTGGTTCTTTGAATGTGTGATAGGGTGGGAGACAGCCATACAGTCATTCTAAGTTTGTAGATGGTTGTTCAATTAGAACTTTTCATTTTGAAGTGAAGACTTCTCAGATCATGAAAATTATTAGAATTACTGCTGTCAGGGAAATAAATGAGCCTACAGATGAGATAGTATTTCATGTGGTGTATGTGTCGGGATAATTGGAGTAGCGTCGAGGCATGCCAGAAAGGCTGAGGAAATGTTGTGGGAAAAAAATTAAATTGAGGCCTATAAATACAATAGCAAAATGAGCTTTAGCATAGGCTTGGTTGAGTATTTAGCCTGAAAATAGAGGGAATCAGTGAATAAAGCCCCCTATAATAGCAAATACGGCTCCTATTGCTAAGACGTAATGGAAGTGGGCTACAACATAATATGTATCATGTAATACAATATCCAATGATGAGTTGGCTAGTACAATGCTGGTCAAGCCTCCTAGCTGTTCCTATAGGGATTACAGTCAGTCATGGGAAGCTTCTCTTATTGTGCAAAGGAGAAACAGATTTCCTTACAACACCATGTGAAGGCAGAATTCTGGAAACCTGCCTCGGGGACTATCTTTGGAAACCTGCCTTGGGGACTATCTTTCCTTAATTAGACATCCTAAGAAACAAGGGCAAAGCACTGTAGCCTGGCACAATTTGGATCTTCAGGAAATCTATCAGAATTTTCTAAAAATTGAGAAAAGAGATATAGGATCAAAATGAGATTTTTATGAAATGCCTCACTAAGAGTAGGAAGAGAACTTTCCTGAAATAAAGTAGAAAATATTGACAGAAAAAAAACACTGGAAGAAAAGCCCATGTTTTTATACATGCTCAGACATTATTTGTAACTATTAACACATTTGAGATGCAACCAATGAACCAGGTATTACACAGACGAGGACAGTAAGAACAGAAAATTTCAACTAAACCACTGAGACTGACCCAGCATAATCTTACAAATAGCCACTGTCCACATGCTGATGGCTGATCAAGACTCAGATCCCATCTACCTAACTTGCTGTGAGCCTCGCTAATGTGTGGGGCACAGGTGCATATCGCCCTCAAAGCTGGCTTAGAACAGCCACGCTGCATTCACCCTGTGGACATCCTTAGGCACATCTTAAAAATCTGAAAATATAAATTAGTCTGTATTTAAGATGGACTTGCTGACTGTCTATAAGATACGTAACGGAAACTTGTGGTGAATTGTTTTGGAAATTCAATCTGGCCAGGCACGGTTGTTCATGCCTGCAATCCCGACTCTTTGGGAGACCGAGGCAGGAGGATGGCTTAAGGCCAGGAGTTCAAGGCCAGCCTGGGCAACATGGCAAGACCTTGTCTCTACCAAAAAAAACCCCAAAAAATTATCTGGGTGTGGTGGTGTGCACCTGTAGTCTCAGCTAATCAGGAGGCTGAGGTGGGAGGATCTCCTGAGACCAGGAGATCAAGGGTGCAGTGAGCCATGATTGCTCATTTGCACTTCAGCCTGAGTGACAGAGTAAGACTTTGTCTAAAAATAATGATAATAAATAAATAAATAAGAAAAGAAAATTCTATCTGGCTTTCCCAAGTTTATGTCTTTCATTCTTTTATGGTGGGTTTTCATGGGGCCATCAGAAGAATGATGAATATAAAAACGCCTGAGCTCCCCCTTAGGCATTTTGGAGCTTATGATAGTTAACTTCATGTGTCAACTTGGCTGGGCTATGGTGCCCAGTTGTTTGATCAAACCTAGTCTAAATGCTGCTGTGAAGCTATTTTAAAAATATGATCATAAATTAATGTGGGTGGATCATCCAATCAGTTGAAGGCCTCAAAAGCCGAGACTGACATGTTCCAAAGAGGAAGCAATTCTGCCTCAAGACTGCGGCACAGAAACCCTGCCAAGGTGCCAACCTGCTGCCCTGTGGAACCCGGACTCAAGGCTGCAAGATCAACCCTTACCTGAATTTCCAGACTTCTCACCTGCCCTGCAAATTTAGGGCTCACTAGCCCCTCCGATCATATGAACAAATTCCAATCAATAAATAAGTAAATGAACAAACAAACAAATCTATCTGTCTCTGTATCCACCTATCTGTCTCCAATTGGCTCTGTTTTTCTGGAGAACCCTGAATAACACAGGGCCTGCAGGTTGCTTCCTGTCTAAGGGTAGAGTATCTGAGTGCCTACACTGTTCCACTGTCTCTGCTAAGTGTTCATAGATGACTTTCCCTTCCTCACTTCCTTTGGCCCCTTCCACTCAGTACAAACCCAGGCTATTTCTTCCAACTTTGGGTTGCTTATCAAGGGAAAAATGAATTATGTAAGACTAAGACAAAATGAGGAAGATAATTCTACTGCCATTAACTCTACATAGTCTATTTCAAAGCCAAACAGAAATAACTTCGGGGCTTTGTACTGTTTAGAATCACCTCTTCGATTGCTTTCTTTCAATAACAAGGCATTTTAAGGGATGAGTATCTGGCATGGTAGAGAAAGCTGTGCATCATCCATTGACCTGACTGTCAGCAAATACTCATGGAAGCCCTGTGGGGTACTCGGCACTGTGCCAACCACTGCTACCCAGATTTGGGACAGACAGACACCCTGCCCTTATGCAGCCTCATAGACACAATATAATACTCAGTATTACAATATAATATAATATAAGACCTATAATAACTATTCTCAGTATTTATTGTCTGCTTATTATATCGTGGATACTGATATAAGTGCTTTACATAAATTAACTCATTTAGCCTTCATACAAAACCTAGGAGATAGTTCCTGTGTCTGTAATGCTCTTTAAAGTTGTAAAAAAAAAAGAAAAAAAAAAGATAATTTGTTTCCAATTTCTGCTGTAACAAATCGCCACAAACCTGCTGGCTTGAAACAACACAACTGTATTGGGTGTGACCTGCAGTTCTGGAGGTCAGAAGCTGGAAGTCAGTCTCATTCCTGTGTCTGAAGGTGTGGGCTGGCTCCTTCTAGCGGCTTGAGAGGAGACACATTTCTTTGCCTTTTCAGCCTCTGTTGGCCACCTGCATTCCTTGGCTTGTGGCCCCTTCCTCCGTCTTCAAAGGGCATGAACTTCAGTCTCTGCTTCTATCTGCACATTGCCTTTACTCTCTGCCTTCTCTTATAAGGATACTTGTGATTACATTTAGGGTTCTTCTGGATAATCAAGAACAATCTCTCCACCCCAGGATCTCTAAGCCTAATTACATCTGCAAAGTCCCTTTTGCCATACAAGGTAGAAGGAGTTGGCAGTGAGTCACTCTGGAGCCATTATTCATTCAGCTCACCACTCACAGACACAGGGCAGGGCTTACCCCAGATGCTGCTGCTGCTCATTGTTGGCATCTAGACCCATGGCAGACACTTTTAACTACCTTGCACATGGCCTTGCACGGTCCTCAAAGAGACGTGCACTCAACAGTGAGCACAGGACACCAAAGCAACTACAATGACCTGGCCATGATGGCATTTCTGCTACCAAATGCTGCTCCCCAAAAGTCAAGAGCAGGCTGGTGATAAAGCAAAAATGAGCTTGCTGCTTACCACAGTCAGGGGAACACTACCTGGATTGTCTTAGGTTCATCTTGGAAAGGGTGGGACAAAGGAGGGACATTTATGAGGTTTTCATTGTCTCGCTTAAGGCAGGTTTTCAAAAAGGGAGGCTGATTAGGATTAGTTAGTGTTCATGATACACTCATTGAGGAGGGGTGTGTACCTCTCCTAAGGTATAATAGAGAATGTCCACTGTTCTTTTTTATTTTTATTTTTTTTGAGACGGAGTCTCGCTCTGTCACTCAGGCTGGAGTGCAGTGGCCGGATCTCAGCTCACTGCAAGCTCCGCCTCCAGGGTTCCCGCCATTCTCCTGCCTCAGCCTCCCGAGTAGCTGGGACTATAGGCGCCCGCCACCTCGCCCGGCTAGTTTTTTGTATTTTTAGTAGAGACGGGGTTTCACCGTGTTAGCCAGGATGGTCTCGATCTCCTGACCTCGTGATTCGCCCGTCTCAGCCTCCCAAAGTGCTGGGATTACAGGCTTGAGCCACCGCGCCCAGCCTGTCCACTGTTCCTTTATTGTAAACTGAGTAGCTCAATGTCAATTTAAGTTAATTTTGGAGAAGTCGTTGAAATTAGCAAAAATGTTGTTTGATAAGTTTAATCTTCCTGGGCAAGAGTTAGCTGCAGTAGCAATGTCAGGTTGGTTAAGACAGTGGAAGAATAAATGGACGTTAGTGTAGACAGTAAACTAATGTGGGTGTAGATGTTTTGATTCTCAACACTCAGCCCATCAAAAATGCCTGGGTGAATCAGAGAAAAGAAGATCGTGTCGCAGTGTGAGGCTGTTGCCTCTGGAAGGCCCCCACTTCATAGAAAACCCAGAAGTCACCCCAAGAAATTGAGAGAGCAGTGGTGAAGTGGGAGGGGAGACCCTGGGTGACCTACAGAGAAGGCAGCTGTTGGACAGGACATTTTCTTCCCAAGACTTCCAACAGCCACACCCAGAATGACTTCCACGGGTGTGTTCAAAAGGAAATAGAGAAGAATTCCTTAAGGGACAACTGCGTGTGCTGCAAGGAATTAGCCCACAGAATTCTGACCTGCACACCCACCAGCCATGCAGGAGTGCATTTCCACACTGGGAGAAACAGCGTGCCAGTTACTGCACGCTGGGGTTGATTTTCAAAGTGGGCACAATGTGAGCCATTTAAAAAAAAAAAAAAATTTGAAAAAACAAGGAAGCCATTTTGTTAACCACGTGGATCTACTTCCAACGAAAGTTCAGTCTGCAGCAAAAGGGGAGACAGAAATGAACAAGTACTGAGATTTTGACCTCATATTTTAACTTCTGTCACTTACTAGGAACCAATTTGTCAGCCAGATACATTATATAGCCAATTACCTCAACACAGGGGAAAGTCTTACTGCCCTCATTTTACGATGTGTGAATAAAGACCCTCTTCAAAGGTTATTTGGCCACGGCCACACAGTAAGAGGTTGTGTTCTAAGAGGCTCCGTCTTTGCTTCACACCACGCAAATTTCTAGAAGGCAAGTATTTCTAGAAGGCAAGCCCCTTAGCTTCTGCTCCACTTACTGTTGCACAGTGCTGCATTTGCACAGTACGTACATAGAAATCCACACACTGGCATAAATCATCCACTGTAGTCTGTGGGTTTTTATTTCTGTGTCATAGAAAAAAAGAAATCCATCCCTAGAAAGGTCTCCTCCTTGGAAGTCCAAATGGTTACACAAATCCCTTCCCTGCCCTTCCCTGACTTCCCACAACACTCAATATTCTTGCTGCCCAAATTCCTTTCCTGCAACTTAAAGACCCCCGAAACCCACTTTTACGTAATACTTCCTTATGACTCCCTAGACAACCTTCCTTGCAGCCATATGCTAATACACACCTCTCTTCACTAAGCCAATATTTTTATGCCAGGTGCCCTTGCCAAAATTGTTCCCTCTCCCCTGGGAATGCGCTAACTCTAATGGCTCTGTTCTTGGCAAAGTCCTGTCTTAGCCTCCAGCTCGGAATTCAAGGCCCATCTCCTCTGCGAAGTATGCCTGGATGACCCGTGAAAAGTCTTGCCCTGGCCCTGCTACCCCTGGCTGCGCCTCTGTCATTACGCTCAGTGGAGAGCATCGTAACTCGCAAGGGGCTCACCTGGCCAGTATGTGAACACCCTGAGGACAGGGAGTACATCTTCGCCATCTCTGCTTCCCCAGAGCAGTGCCTGGCCTGGAGCAGATGTTTAGCTTGTTCAGTAAATTAGGATTGAATAGGAATGTGTTGATTTCTAACATGAACCTTTACTTTTCTGGGAAGATGTTTAGATGAGGAAATCATGTACTTTATTCCTATAACATATGGGAATTTCATCAACCTAGTGGGATATAGGAGTTTCCCCTCAAAAACAATAATAACAAAAAAATAGCAAAACTTTGGATAAGTGAATTGAAAACATAAACTCTGGTAGAAACAAGGATTGTTTTCTTCTTTTCTAAATTAGTACCACTTGGTTCAAGAACAAGAGGTCACCTTTGTTAAGTTTAAAATTTATTGGATTTCTTTTGCTTCTCTCAAATTTTAGATCCGTGACTTAAACACACTTCATGAGGAAAGTGACACTGTTCTCTTCATGTTGCTGTATATCAGAGAATAGAGATGCTTTACAAACAACGCTGTACTTCACAGGACTCCTGATAAATGAGTCAATAGACTTACCCCCATTTGGGGGGTGGGAAATCTCAGATACAAGTGAAAAAACATTTTATGCACAGAAGACATGCATAACTGAGCTGATATTAGAACACACAGTATTTACCATCACCCTCCAGGGTTGATTGTGAGAGCTGTTTCCCCATCCATGATTCCCAAATGTCCATTTCAGTTGAATATTTATGGAGTAAGCCCTGCTTTATGAATCAGTTTGTAATATGCATTGTGGATGACACAGTGATAATCTGTGGTTCTCAGGATTTATGACCTACACATGAAAGAATGTAGAACAGTTTGAGAGATAACAAACCAAAAACAAACAAAAAAACACATAAAAACAAACAAAAACATCCAAGAGATAGCACAAGGCAGTGTGAGATTGAGTGCCTGGCTCAGCTGTTTTCCAGATCCTGTAGGAGTTCATAGGACAGAGTGGTTATTCTGAGCTAGATAAATTAGGGGCAAATCATGGGAAATGTGGGCCTTGAGCAGGAAGTCAAAGGTGGCAGGATTTGGGCAGATGAGGGAAGCCAGTCAGCACTCTCCAGGAGGGAGATGTTTGGAATGAGGGCAGAGCTAGGATGATCCACTGCATGACCAGGGGGCCGAGAGTTGGTGTAATGTACCAATCAGTAATAAGGCTTCAAAGATGTGTGGGAAGCAGAGGGGGAGGATGCTAACTCCATATTATGGTGTTGGGGGCTTTGTCTTGTGGGTTGCCTTAGTGACTGGGTTTTTTTAAACAAGAGAATAACATGGTTATTCTTGTTTTGTTGTTTTGCTTTGTCTCAAGGCAGGATCTCACTCTGTTGCCCAAGCAGTAGTAGAGTGGCATGATCATAGCTTGCTGCAGCCTCAAACTTCTGGGCTCAAGTCATCCTGCCGCAGCTTCCCAAATAGCTGGGACTAGAGGCATGTACTACCGGGCCCAGTTGATTTTTTTTTTTTTTT
>NW_012115110.1:2841251-2846838 GCF_000951035.1 Colobus angolensis palliatus
ACTCTGCCTCCAAAAAAAAAAAAAAAAAAAAAAGAAAATAAATGTGTCAAAGCTCTACAAGATGGTGGAATGAGAGTAGGTGATGCTGGGTATACCTGTGTGGTAATGGAGCCTGCCTGCACTAGGAGTGAGGCAGTGTGGATGAGAAGAAAGAGGAATTCAGAGAAGGCATGAAGAAAACAGTCAGCAGAGAGCTGACAGGGAGAATGAGCTATCATTTATACAAAGGAGGAAGATAAACTGAGAAATCAACTTGGGAAAAATCGAGAGTTCATATGTAGTTTTTGTGTCTTTTTCCAAAGCACTGGAAGAAAGTATCCAAGCCACACTCAGGCTAAGAAGCAAGAAGCAGGAATCACTAGCTATCTTAAACAGAAAGAGATTTAATGCTGAGAATCAGATGCTTCCAGCAGGGTCAAAAAGTTGGAGAAGTATTCTGTGCCCTAGGCTCCAGGCATAACTCTGGAAGGCCTTTCTGATAAGCTGTGCTTACGGGAGAGGTTAGAATGGAGTATCGATCCACCAAAAGTGTCACAGAAATCTGTTTAGGCAACTCAGCATCTACACACCATTCTATACTGAATCTGCTGCCATACTGAATGAAAACAAATGATCCTGCCCAACACAATGGATTTATTCTTCATACAAATGAAAAGCAGCCCCACCTTCTCTGCAAAAGAAGAGCTATCCAGGGTCTTGTCCGTCAGCACCTTCATTACTGGAGACGTTCTTGCCGGTCACAATCATAATCTCTGCAAACAAAAGACTATATTAAGGTGTCAATCACTGCCAACACATCTATCAAATTAAAGAGGAAAGGAAAAAAGAAAAAAGGAACTTGGCTGATACATCTTTCACAGAATGAGCAAGAAATTGTAGTTAGTATAGTCCTCATTTCTACCAGTGATCACAAAGCCTCATTTCTATAAGTGATCATAATTATTTGCAATTGACTTCTTTTTGTCCACTCAAAAAACACTTTGGCTATTCGCCTGGCAAATGAAATCTTCATTCTTCACGGGCTTGAGCCCTTTGTGTCCTGTTTATATTGGATCGTTGTAGTCTTCTGTTAACTTTTGCCACTGGTTTGGCACTACTGATGTCACTGATGATAACCTAGGACTCAGCATTTCTGATCTGGGAACTGATGCTTTTAATCAAGGAACAGGAAGTCAACATTTGTGAGTGGGCTATTAATAACAAAAGGGATTGTGGATTCTCAATTCCAGGAATCTGGGGCCCGTATATTTTGGCCATTGGGAAAATAGCCTCACATCTTGGTCATCCTTTCAAAGTGCATACGACATACTATAGGACATCACCCAATCTCACACGATGCCACTGATGGACGTTGTCTGTGTATGCAAGAGGTCACTCTCCCACCTGTTAAGACCAGTTGCACATGCGAGTTGAGATTAAGAGGAAGATTGCAGAATGCCATAGGAATGAGGCCATTTCTTCACTTCTCTTGCTAGAAAATGACTTATTAGGTCAGAAACAAGGTTTATGGGATACTGTAATCGTATTAATGGATTATTTTTGACGGTAGTACTGGCAGAAGCATTTCATACCCAAAATATCTATTCCATAGAGGACAGATAACTGTTTTTTCCACAATGAAAAGGATCTTATGTAACAAACCTTCCCCTGCGTGTCTGTCTGCCCCCAACAGAATGACTTCATATATGATACTTAAAGTTGTCTACTCTTTTTTCTTTTCTTTTCTTTATTTATTTATTTGAGATGGAGTCTTGCTCTGTTGCCCAGGCTGGAGTGCAGTGGTGTGATCTTGGCTCACCACAACCTCTGCCTTCAAGGTTCAAGTGATTCTCCTTTCTCAGCTTTCCAAGTAGTTGGGACTACAGGCACGCACCACCATGCCCAGCTAATTTTTTGTATTTTTAGTAGAGACTGCGTTTCACCATGTTAGCCAGGATGGTCTTGATCTCCTGACCTCATGATCCACCTGAGCCTCCCAAAGTGCTGTGATTACAGGCATGAGCCACCGCACCCAGCCCAATGTTGTCTACTCTTACTAGGAGGCGCACACAGCAGGGATGGGCCAACTCAACCATACTGAGGGAAAGTCCATGTTGTGGAACTCATCTTTAATCTTCATCCCTGATACCATGGCTGTCTTATTCCTGAGCTCACTGGGAAAACACAGATGGCATAAGAAAAAGCTGGCTGACCTTCATAGGCTGGTCATCTCCCCACTTAGTTCCTGAAACACTTATCTGACATTGATGTCCTTTGGTTAAGAATCATAGAGAACACAAGTATCTTACACTCTGTGCTTATGCCTCTTCTACAGAACTCTTTGTCACCGATTCTCCAGGGTTATTTCTTTCAGGTTCTCAAGTATCCAACCTGCCATTGACTTCCTGTGAATCAGTTATGAGCTATACATCTGGACACACATCCTTCCAAGAATAAATGAGACATATCATATTCTGCTCGATTTCCTCCCTTGGGAGAAATTCCCTTTACTACTCTTCTATTGGAGCAAACCTAAGAAGAGTTGCAGAAACCTCTCATGAGCTGTTACCAGCACACCATGCAGAACCTTCTGTAAACTAGCATCAACATTTGTTTTCCTCAGACAGTCAAGGGAGGCCATAGTTGAGGGCTGGTTAAAAGAGAGACACGTGTGCGGCATTGGTGGGCGTGCTGAGAGATAAGTCTCTGGATCACACTTACGCTCAGCCTCACATATGCCACATTCATTCCACACAGTGCTGCTATAAAAGTCAAACTGTGTGACTCACGATTTAGATCTTATGGTCACTTGATGTCCCATAGTTAGGCATCTGGTCTCTACCAGGACCCAGGAGCAACAAAGAGCCATTTCGGGGAAAAGAAAAAAAATGTTGTAGTTACTTTCCAAAAAAGCATTCCTAGGTGATATGGTTTGGATTTGAGTCCCCCGGCCAAATCTCATGTCAAATGGTAATCTCCAACGTTGGAGAAGGGGTCTGGTGGGAGGTGACTGGATCATGGGGGCAGGTCTCCCCATTGCTGTTCTCCTGATAGTGAGTTCTCGCAAGATCCGCTTGTTTAATGGTGTGCAGTGCCTTCTCCTTCTCTTTTTCCCTCCTGCTGTAGCCCATGTGAGATGAGCCTGCTTGCCCGCTGCCTTCTGTCTTGATTGTAAGTTTCCTGAGGCCTCCCCAGCCATGATTCCTATACAGCCTGTGGAACCATGAGCCAATGACACCTCTTTTCTTTATAAATTACCCAGTCTCAGGTAGTTCTTTATAGCAGTATGAGAATGGACTAAGACATTAGGCTTGCAATAGTTTCCACGAAGCATCTGGTCCTTCCTATTGCATCAGCTGGGATACCAGATAGCAGATCTCATTGCCCTCTCTAGCTTTAAGCTCTCCTTAAAACCATATTTTCAAGGTACTCAATAAGTGGGTTGGAGCAGCATACCCAAAGGAGGTATACTCTGCCTCCAAAAAAAAAAAAAAAAGCCTGACCAAATGAAAAAGGAGCATTGAGCTTCAGTTCAATATCAGATGGAATGAAAGTTTAACGCTTATTTCTTAGTTATAGGGTGTGAAATAACAATAATTGACACTCACTCCCCATCGCTGGGTTACAACTGGACTAGCAGAAACTCCAAAGTTGTGGTGGCCCTTGCAAATTTTCATGGGGATTATCTCCCCTACTCTATCTTACATGTGATTGACAGGATATTGCTGGCTTACCTAGTTCAGTAAGTATGGTATCATCAAGAAATTGAACCAATATACTGCCCTGTAGAATGGCAAGGTAGTCGAGTTCCCTAGGGTTAAATTGTGATAGAGAATAAGAATGCTGGTATCTAGCAAAAGTAAGAGTCCAGAATATCTGATACATTTTGCCCAAACTAATGTTCCTTTTACCCTGGTTTAACAACTTTGTAATATATGACAAGACATATTATCCAGCTTCTTCTGTAATTCAATATGAATAAATGTAAATTAATGTAAATAAATATAAACAAATTGTAACACATCATAATTACTTTGATGAGTAACTCCTTTCTTCCTGAGTCAGATTCTATACTGTGCCTCTAGGGTATGCAGTGATCCGATTATAACTATAGGTGTAGAGGCAACTGGGGAGGTAGAAGTTGGTATGGGAAGAATTGTTCTTTCTTTCAAGGTAACTATATTAAGTGGTGGTAAGATTGGCCTCATCAAAGGAGGAGCCTCTGTTAGCAGGAGAAGCTCCGAAGTCCTCATTCCTTGTCTCCTATTCTTACTCCTAACCAAAAAAATTCCTATATTTGCTAAAGAAGACCTCGTGAATGAAGTTCTGAATCAATTTACACTGTAATTCAGTCATGCGCATGATTGGCCTCCATTTGGGATTTTTGGCGACATCAGGCCAGCAGCTACAAGAGATAAGCCATCATTTAGGACTTAGAGGCTTGTCACTGGACATACTCTGCCCCACATCCACCTGCTCCCCTCAGCCCTCACCTGGGGCTGGAATCTGACCCTGAGCATGACCCCATGTAGGATCTGCCCTTGCCTGTTTGTGCAGCCCATGTGGGGCAGGGGGAGCTGACTTCACTGCAGTAGGGCAGGGCACAGGACCAAGACCCAGGCTTCTCTCAGCTGCAGAACTGGTGTGAGGTCCAGTATGAGGACCTGACCCAACTGAGCCAAACACAGTGAAACATGGGATTTTGTTTGCTAGTGGCTGGCACAGATGTTCTTTCCTAGTGGATGAGAACCCAGAGGTATGCAGACCAAGGAGTGGCTATAAGGGGGCTTGTCTGATCCTTGAAATAAAATCCAAAGGTCAGATCCACTGAACTCTGGATCTGACAAGTTACATGAGCCAATACATTTCCGTAATATAAAATGAGTTGAACTTTCTGTTTCTTACAACTAAGTGACAGAACTACCTGACTTTGGCAGAATCTCAAATAACTTTGCCTGATCAAAAGTCTCCATGATTGTTTATACTTCTGGTGGTGGGGAAAAGGAAACATCATCCGCATTTTTCCTTTCCTCTTCCTTTCCAACACCTTTGAGTTTCTTGGCCAGTTCTTGAAAGCAAGGATGAATCTGACAACCTGCAATGTTGTCAGACTTTTCGGAGTCTGACTAAGACATGACATGTCTTTGCAAAAGTCCTTCTCATATCTTATTTCTGAACTTTCAAAGAGGTCTCAACCTGTACTTCAATAGGTTAAGTTTTCTTCTCAACACTCATAAAATCCCTTACTAGATAGGAAATCTCTTCTTTTAATAGAAATGTATAATATAAATAAAGAGGATATATGCAAGAGATATTTGGGGTTTATATTATCCCCCCTTTTTTTTTTTTTTTGCTGTGAAGACTCTTTTTCACTATGGTATAAGTTGAATAATTATCTAAAAGTCTTGAAACTTTCAGCACATATCTGGAATGTGTTGTTCAAGTGTAGCACTGTTTTTCTTTATGTCAGGGCTGGAAGATGAGGCCACAGGAAAATTTCTGGCCAAACATGTTGCTATCTATTAAATGTTTATTATCTCTGAAACCAATGTTGAAACTTAATTCCCAATATCACAGTACTAAGAGGTGAAGGGCCAGCGCAGTGGCT
>NW_012115110.1:2847278-2858524 GCF_000951035.1 Colobus angolensis palliatus
CCATGTGATGTTCTGCACTGCCTTGGAACTCTACAGAGTGTCCCTACCAGCAAGAAGGCCCTCACCAGATGTAGCCCCTAGACCTTGAACTTCCAAGTCTCCACGTCTGTAAGATCTGTGTGATCTTTCTTTGTTAAATCTAGAAAGAAAGTAAACAATCTCCTTACAGTTACAGGTATCTTTGGAGTAACACATCTCAATTTCCTGCCCAAAGCTGATTCTTCATTCCCAGTTCAGGAATGACAACCTCCCACCCTTTCTGTACTCTTTACTTTCTAGTTGTTCAAGCTGGAATCTCAGGAGTTGCTCCTAATTATTTTCCTTAATTCTACATGTAATCCCCATGACCGCCTTGCCAGCAATAACTGCAGGAATCCTCACTCCTCCTCCTTCTTCTTTTTTTCAGTTCTTTTATTTGAAATTCCCTGTCATTAGTCTGCATTTACTTTCTATTTAATTAATTAAAGTATAATTGACATATAGTAAATTGCACATATTTAAAGCGCACAGCTCGATAAGTTTTGATGTACGTATATGTCCATGAAATCAGCACCATAATGAACATATCATCAGCCCCAAAAGTTTCCTTGGGACTTTCTGTAACCCCTCTTTCTTGCTTCTCCCTACTATCCCCAGGCTACCACTCATATGCTTCCTGTCACTACATATTAGTTTGCATTTTTTAGAATTTTACATAAATGAAATCACATGGTATGTACTCTTTTTTATTGTCTTCTTTCACGCAGCATAAGATTCAATAATTTTGTAGCATATATCAATAATTCATTCATTTTTTTATTGGGGAATTCTTTGCATACTATCAATAGAATGCAATACAATTCCACAATAAAAAATGAATGTCACAGTCTGCTTAGCCATTCACCAGTTAACATTTTTTTGTTTAGCCATTCACCAGTTTGTTTAGCCATTTACCAGTTAACATTTGGCTTGATTTCAAGTTTTGGCTATTACAAATAAGGTTCCCATGAATATTTATATACTTTTTGTTTGTTTGTTTTTTTTGAGATGAAGTCTTGCTCTGTCACCCAGGCTGGAGTGCAGTGGTGCAATCGCAGCTCACTGTAACTTCTGCCTTCTGGGTTCAAGCAGTTCTCCTGCCTCAGTCTCCAGAGTAAATGGGACTACAGGTGTGTGCCACCAAACCCCTCTAGTTTTTGTATTTTTAGTAGAGATGAGGTTTTCCCATGTTAGCCAGGCTGGCTTAAACTCCTGATCTCTGATGATCCACCCACCTTGACCTCCCAAAGTGCTGGGATTACAGGCATGAGCCACCACGCCCAGCCAGTACAAGTCTTATATAGTCAAATGCCTTCATTTCTCCTGGGTCAATATATAGAAGTGGGATGTTTGCATCATTTAATATGTGTATGTTGAACATTTACAAAACTCCCAAGTATTCTTATACACCAACAACAGACAAGCAGAGAGCAAAATCATGGATGAACTCCCATTCACAATTGCTACAAAGAGAACAAAATACCTAGGAATGCAGCTTACAAGGGACATGAAGGACCCCTTCAAGGAGAACTACAAATTGCTGCTCAAAGAAATAAGAGAAGACACACACAAGTGGAAAAACATTCCATCCTCATGAATAGGAAGAATCAATATAGTGAAAATGGCCATAATGCCCAAATTAATGTATAGATTCAATCCTATTCCATCAAGCTACCATTGACATTCTTCACAGAATTAGAAAAAAAAACTGCTTTAAATTTCATAAGGAACCCAAAAAGAGCCCATATAGTGAAGACAATCCTAAGCAATCAGAACAAAGCTGGAGGCATCACGCTACCTGACTTCAAACTATACTACAAGACTACAGTAACCAAAACAGTAGCTACTGGTGCCAAACAGACATATAGATCAATAGAACAGAACAGAGACCTCAGAATTAACACCACACATCTACAACCATCTGATTGTCAACAAATCTGACAAAAACAAGCAATGGGGAAAGGATTCCCTATTTAATAAATGGTAAACTGGCTAGCTATATGCAGAAAACTGAAATTGGACCCCTTCCTTACACCTTATACAAAAATTAACTCAAGATAGATTAAAGACTTAAATGTAAAACCCCAAACCATAAAAACCCTAGAAGAAAATCTAGGCAATACCATTCTGGACATAGGCATAGGCAAAGACTTTATGATGAAAACACCGAAAGCAATTGCAACAAAAGCCAAAATTGACAAATGGGATCTAATTAAACTAAAGAGCTTCTGCACAGCAAAAGAAGTTAGCATCATAGTGAACAGGCAATCTACAGAAACGGAGAAATTTTTTGCAATCTACCCATCTGACAAAGGTCTAATATCCAGAATCTACAAGGAACTTAAACAAATTTACAAGAAAAAAAACAAACAACCCCATCAAAAAGTGAATGAAGGATATGAACAGACACTTCTCAAAAGAAGACATTTATGCGGCCAACAAACATATGGAAAAAAGCTCATCGTTACTGATCACTAGAGAAATGCAAATCAAAACCACTATGACATACCATCTCATGCCAGTCAGAACGGTGATTATTAAATACTCAAGAAACAATAGATGCTGGTGAGGCCGTGGAGAAATAGGAATGCTTTTACACTGTTGGTGGGAATGTAAATTAGTTCAACCATTGTGGAAGACAGTGTGGTGATTCCTCGAGGATCTAGAACCACAAATACCATTTGACCCAGCAATCCCATTACTGGGTATATACCCAAAGGAATATAAATCATTCTACTATAAAGACACATGCACTCGTATGTTTATTGCAACACTATTTACAATAGCAAAGGCATAGAACCAGCCCAAATGCCCATCAATGACAGACTGGATAAAGAAAATGTGGTACACATACACTATGGAATACTATGCAGCCATAAAAAAGAATGAGTTCATGTCCTTTGCAGGGACATGGATGAAGTTGGAAGCCATCATCCTCAGCAAACTAACACAGGAACAGAAAACCAAATCTCACATGTTCTCATTCCTACGTGGGAGTTGAACAATGAGACTACATGGACACAGGGAGGGGAACAACACACACCGGGGGTGGGGGGCAAGGGGACAGAGACCATTAGAACAAACACCCAATGTATGTGGGGCTTAAAATCTAAATGATGGGTTGATAGGTGCAACAAACCACCATAGCCCAAGTATACCTATGTAACAAACCTGCACGTTCTGCACATGTATCCCAGAACTTAAAGTAAAATAAGTTAATTAATTAAAAAGAAAAGCAAATTGAGGAAATGTGCATTAAGGAAATACAGAAGTATTACTACCACACTCATATTAAATTGGCTGAAATTAAGAGACTGATTATATCTAGTGTTGGCAAAGAAGGGGAGGAATTGGGACACTCATATATACTGCTGGTAGGATGTAGTACAACCTCTTTGGAATACAATTTGGGATCCTCGCTCCTTCTGTTTCCATCTAACTCCACTGCCAGGACTGCAGCCATGCCTCCATCCTCTGTGCCCTGGACCGCAGCCTGGTCCCTGGTGTCCCAGCTTCTATGATGCCTTGTCCCAGTCCATCTCCCATGAGAGGTAGTACGAAATATGTTTGAAGTAAATCAGATTATGCCACTCCATTTCTTAAACCTCTTCAAAGATCTAAAACTGTTCTACCCTGGCTTACAAGACCCTATATGATCTGGCCTGTGTCCAGCCCCTCCTCTCAAGTAAATCAATTTCAATTGGCCCCTTGTTCACTATAGTCTGGGTTCCCTGTGCTGACTTCCGATGCTTTAACCTGCCACATTCACTCCAGATAGGGAGACTTCCTGTCATTCCTCTCACTGCCTGGGAGTTTGCTCTTGGTTTTTGTTGTTGTTTTTTCCTCCAGAGACTTTATTTTTGAGAGCAGTTTTACTTTCACAGCAAAATCAAGCAGAAAGGACAGAGTTCTCATACACCACCTGGCCCCACGCATGCACAGCCTCCTCCACTACCAACACCACACTAATAGTGGTACGTCTGTTATAACCGATGAGTTTACACTGACACATTGTTGTGTGTCACACCAAAGTTCATAGTTTACTTTGGGGTTCACTCAGTGTTGGACATTTCAGGAATTTTGACAAATGTATGACATGTATCCACCCCTATTATGTATAGAATGCTTTCACTGCCCTAAAAATCCTTCTGCCAATTCATCCCTCCCTCCCCATCTCAAACCAAAGAAATCACTTTTTTTAATGTCTCAATCATTTTCGCTTTTCTAGAATGCCATATAGTTGGAATGATACAGCACATAGCCTTTTTCAGGTTGGCTTCTTTCCCTTAGTAACATTCATTTAAGGTTTCCCCATGACTATTCATGGCTTGTGAGCTCATTTATTTTTTTGGAACTGAATAATATTCTATGATCTGTGATATGGTTTGAATGTGTCCCTACCCAAACCTCATCTTGAATTGTAGCTCACATAATCTCCATGTGTTGTGGGAAGGACCCAGCGGGAGGTAATTGAATCATGGGGGCGATTACCCCCATGTTGCTGTTCTCATGATAGTGAGTTCACACAAGATCTGACGGTTTTCTAAGGAGCTTTTCCCCTATTTGTTCCATACTTCTCTTTCCTACCACCATGTGAAGAAGGGCATGTTTGCTTCCCCCTTCCTCCATTGTTCTAAGTTTCCCGAGGCCTCCCCAGCCCTGTGGAACTGTGAGTCAATTAAACCTCTTTTCTTTATAAATTACCCAGTCTTGGGCAGTTCTTTACAGCAATGTGAGAATAGACTAATACAGTCTGTATGCATCACAGTTGATTTATCCATTCACCTACTAAAGGAGTATCTTGCTTTCTTACGTTTTGACAATTCTGAAAAAAGCTGCTTAAATACTCATGTGCAGGATTGTATGCGATGTTAAGTTTCAGCTCATCTGGGTAAAGACCAAGGAGCACAATTGCTGCAGCACTTGGTTTTAATCTCAGTGGGTTATACTTTTATCCAGATATCAGCTGTTTAACACATTAACTTATTAACTCACTCAGCTCACTGATTCAGCAATCATTTCTTGGTAACTGATGTGTAGGTGACATAGTCTGGGTGTTGGGAACATGACAGTAAGTAGAGTGGGTTCTGCCCACTGGGACAGATGTCAGGGCACAAGGACTGGGGAGGATGACACACACACTGAGAGGTGCTGGGAGTCGCACATGTGCTGACTATGTCTGGCTGACCCCGTGACAGGGTGTGGGAGTAAAGAGGAGTCGGGCAGCCTCCCCAGTTTTCAGCCCTAGCAAGTGGGAGAACAGGGGCACATGCAGGCAGTGTGCTGCAGGGAGATGCTCCTCACAGGACCCAGGAGAGAACCAACTGCCAGGGATGGCAGTGATCATGATGGCTGTGGTGGGACAGGCAGCATGAGTACCAATGGAACTCATGCTGCTTATATGTAGGGAGGAGACAAAGGGAAAAAAAAAGGAAAGGACCAAGAATGATACCAAAAAAAAAAAAAGTTTGATATTCAAAACACCCTCAAGGACATTTCCCAGAGAAACTGGACTTGAATTAACCTTGGAGAACTGGTTGGATTTACTGCCTGGGATGGCAAGGGGGTGCCACCTGCATGCCAAGCCCAATCTCGTAGAGGGGCTTCCTGGAGCTGTGCACTGTGAAGGATGAGAGCTGGGCACACACAACAACTGAGGAATGCACTGGGAGGTGGGTCAGAAGAAGGAGGAGGAGGACAAAGAGGAGGAGGAGGAGGAGGGGGAGGAGGAGGTGAAGGAGGAGGAGTGAGGGGGATGCACATGCCTCAGGAAGGGCAGCACCGAGCAGAAAATGATCATAAAGTCACTTACTCCATGTCTTGCTTTTCAAATCATTGTTGTCTGTGGGATTTGTCCTCTGGGCTCTCTCTTACCCCAGGTGCAGTCTTGGGCATGTACTCCAGCCTTTTCAGTCACTCTGAAACAACACAAAGTCCAGAGTGATGTGCTGTCACTTATTTACCGTCTTCAAGTTAGCTCCTCATACATGGAGTTGGTGGCCGTTCTTAGATGCTAGCAAGATGGGTGTGGGTGGGTGGGAATGGAGCATGACAGGCTTTTCTTTGTCCAACATTTTCCTTATTCACCAGCTTGTTTGTGACCCCTCCAAGCCTGGGGTAGGAGAAGGGATCAGGAGAAAAAGATGCAGTCTTTGTAACCTGGCTTCCCAAAGTGCTTGAGTCATAGTCCAAGGTCAAAGAACAGGCTGGTGGGGTCAGCTTCTCTCCTGCAGGGAGCTTCTCCGCATGGAACAACATCTTTCACACATGGCTGGGGCAGGGTTCGGCCAGGAGACCCACATTACACCCAAATTATTTTAAGAGAGAAAGGGTAAAAACAAAACACTAAAATATCACAGAAGGAGCCACTGTAAGAAGCAGGTGACACCTTGGGCTGGAGAGAACAAAGGAAAGAGGATGGAGTGAGCAAAACTCAGAAATGTGGAGGAGCTGCCGCCCAGAGATCACACTCAGACATCTGAAGAGGGGACCTTCTGGGCTAGCACTGGGGTCTCTGCTCTTGGAGCCAGGGCTATGTGGAGCTGGGAACCCAACTTTGCTAGTATCTCTGAGGGGATGTTATGAGGCTGGCTCTGTGTGTGTCAGAGAAACTGCAGACCAAATTCGTATGCTGCTCTGCTCATGAACTGCCACTGCCAGGGTGCAAAAGCAAAGATAGCAAGACACTGGAAGGACCGGGAGTCAGACAGGACAGAATGGGAGGAACAGGCCTCTCTCTCACCTCTTATCTTCTGGTTGCCTTGGGTGCATCTGTTGGCACAGCTGAACAGGACTCTGTCAGGAGAGGTGGCACGTGGCTCCCCAGTCCCCCCATCACAAGGCAGAGTATAAAAGGGAAGGTGTGGGGCTGAGAGACAGTAGCTCAACCACCAGCTCAGGTTCCTGGGATTCTTCCCTCTTCCAGTCAGCAGGAAGTGACAAAGCACGGGAAGGCCTTAGGGGCCAGGACCCTTTTGCTGATGTTGGCTGGTAGAACTTAATCACACGTCAGGTGCAGGGAGGCTGGGGACCTCTTGGATGCTTAGACTAAATAGAAACAAGTTTTGGCAAGTGCCTGTCATCTTCTGCCACTGGTGCTGTGTGGATACAGTTCAAAGGGAGGACTTTCCAGCTGTGGATACCCAGCTACAGTTCTTTGAATGCCAGATAGAACAGCAAAGTTTTATTTCTGGCTGCTCCCTTCTGGCTGCTCACTTTGCCTCAGCCTTGCTTTCCTCCCAGCTCCCACTGAAATGGCCGCCGTACCCAGTATGAGAACCCTTGCTCATCCCAGTGCTGGTGAGCATGCAGCTCAGTCACCTCCAGCCCATCTCCTGGAGCTGTCCCACGGTTCCCTCGGAACCGCTCTAGGGCATGTAGTGTCTGACTCTGAGTGCTCCACTTCGTGGGGGCACTGCTTAAAACAAAAGCTCTGGAACACAGCATCATCCAAAGGCAACTGTTGACTTTATTAGCATATATGTCCCCTGAAATGGCTACTAGGTGAGGTCTAGAAACCAAGGAGACTCCTCACCGGCCTCAGGTGAAGGGGAAATACGCCCCTCCCTTTCCCATTCCTCGCAGAGGTAGGTGGGACATGCCCCTGCCCACTGCTCCACAGAGAATCCCCTCCTCAACACATGTGGTCACCTCTGAGCACCTGCCTTCTTCTTCCTCCAATCCCAGAAGCTACAGGAAGCTTCTCATGTGACCAACTGTTACAGCTGCCAGGTGTTCACAAATCTGAACTGTTACAGCTGCCAGGTGTTCACAAACCCACAAGGCAGAGCGCACTTGTCCTCCTTTACAGGGGGCGACTGCAGCGTGAAAGTTGTGCAAGTCCTTTCAAATGTTGCTTTACCTTTTTTTTTTTTTTACTTTTCTCAATCAACGTTCTCAGGTTGAAGAAAATTTTGCTTTAATAATTGTATCAGTTTTGCATTCTATTTCAAACTAATTTTTTCAAAACTAATTTGTTTTTGTACGGTTTCTAAGTAAAATCAGTGTTTCAGGAAGAAGCAACATGTTTACCCTCTGGCTTCGAATCACTTTGAGGGTAAGTGCTGAGACTGTGAGCAAATTGCTGATGTCTGGGGACAAGTGGAAACCCCACCACTATAACCTGCAGTATTGAGAAACACTGGAGCAAAGACAGCTTAGGACTACGCCTGGTGGAATGTGTGTGGGTGGATACTAAGGTGGTTCCTACAAGATGCCTTCCACCCCGGGATGCCCCAGACGATGGCCTTTCCCCTTAGCAAGAAGGTTTGGTTATGTCCTAATAGTGTTGGAAATTCTATTTATGTGGAAAACACACAGGGAAAGACAGGCATCTTGTGGGCATACGGTAGCATTACATCACAGGCCTGGAAATTGATACCTAATCATCAGATCATATCATTGAGTAACACACTGCCAGTCACAAACAATTCCATCAAACATCTCTCCAGCTTTTAAAAGAAAAAATGAACATATAGTTCATTTTTCTTATGGTTAAATGCATCAAATAAAAGCATAGCCTTGAACATCCAAAGAACAGATAGCTTTCCATTTTGAGTTCTCCCTGGTTTCTAGACCATATCTATTGGCCATTTCAGCGGAGGTATATGTTAATAAACTAAATCAACAGTTACCTCTCAATGATGCTAATTCCAGAGCTTTTGTTTTAAGCAGATACCAAGTATCTGAGAGGTAATGAATGTGTGGGGTAAGAATTGAGACTTTTTGAGTTGGATCCTCTTAACAGCTGGCTGGATTCGACAGGCACAGGGAATCCCAAGACCAGAGTCTGGAATGCAGACATTCCTCTGGGTCTTAGGGTTTCTCTGGCAGAAAAAACAACAAGTTTATCTTGGAAGTTGGGCAGGAAAAATGCTTTTAAAGAAAAAGCAAATCATCTTTTTCCTATGAGTAAGCTGAAGATATATTTATCTCTTTTTCAAAATGGATATCATCATCAATAAATTATTGGTAACTACTCTTTGGTGAATCATATAGAGTGGGTCCCATCCTTGTCACTTTCACTTAAATTACATTTGGTTTTCTGTAAGGAAACACCAGCACAAATAGGTCATTTGCTTAAGAATTTAAAGACAGATGTGTGGTTCCGAAGCCATAGTTCACCACTTGCTGCAGTATAGACATTTGCTTGTTTCCATCATGATGAAAAAACAGGTGTGGCCCATCATGCAGGAAAGAGAAAAAATGTAATTCTGACCATTCCTCAATTAGCGGCCTACTAAATTTTCATTATGACCAATAATCACCCTGTTTTTGTACAACCTGCATGCTAAGAATGACTTTTACATTTTTAAGTTTCTTAAATAAACAGAAGATGACAAATAGGTGGCACAGACCTAGGTGACTTACAAAGCCTAAAATATTTACCATGTGGCTCTTCAGAGTCTGCCTATCCCTGCATTACATAAACAAGACTTGTTTTCATTAGATGTCTTGAGAACTGGCTTTGAGAAAGGCAGGAGAAAATACACTTTTATTAACATTTTTGAAGGGAAATATTTGTTACTTCTTACCTTCAATTATTTGCAGTAAATTTGATTCCTTCTGACATTCATTTGACATCTACTATGCAGCACTTTGCAGCATTTAAAGGGAAGAATCATCTCTAAGACATAAAAATCACTATCATCCAACTCAAAATGTGGTGTTACTAAAAACTACTCCGTGCTAAAGGGCAAAAAAAGGTTGGAGATCCTTGGGGTTGTGGAGGTAAACCACGGAAACTGGAAGAGCAGGTAGGCTTTCCACACCTAGAGCTGGAAGGAAGTGTGTTCCAGGTAAGGGGAAAATACTCACAAGGGAGACAGGGAGGCAGCAGTGAGAATTCCAAGGGCCCCTAATCATAAAAGTGCGTCATGGCTGTGGGTGGATGGTGTAGAGGGAGAGACGGCTGGTGTCTTCTCCAGTAAGATACTTTGGAAAAACACTCATTTAAGTAACTGTACATAAAAGTGAAGTAATGGTGAAGATAAATTTGTCTGGGATCAGATGCTAGCACCAGAACGATCATGATCCCTACAGGTCTCTAATACCTGCAGCCCCTTTCCTTCATGGGTCACATGGTCTGTCTTCCATTGTATAGCTGCGTCCCGCTGTGGATCTGCTCACTTCCCTCTTCTTTTTTAACCTTACCCTTGTTTTCTGCCTACCTGTCTCTGAGAAAAGCTGAGACTTCTATCACGGGCAGGTCCTCAGTTGGGTACACGCCTTTCTTGCTTGGGTGTCAACGACAGGAAACCTAACTATCGCTGGATGTCTGCTTCCGCCACTCCACAGCAGGTGGTATCCAGAGTGTGTAAGCAAGGTCAGGGGTGCTAAATCTGGAGAAGAGAAAAATGCAGACTGCTTTTTTTGGAAGGGGTGTTTTCAGTTGCAATTTCCATACTGAAGAGATAGAAACTGGCTGGTAAGGTCTAGACATTAACTTAACTAAACATGCACTCCTCTTGTTGAATTTGGACTTTATAAGGAATTTGGATTTTATAACCACACGATGGAGGTTGCGAGAGGCTTCTCAACAAGGTACTGATGGCGACAAGCTGTGAATACTAAAAAGACAATTCTGAAAAGCCTCGGTTCAAACGAGATCTGAATTTACCCACTAACTATGGCCACGAGGAATTTATTCCTTTTTCTTTCCATTTTCCCTCTCTCCCGAGAGGTGTCAAAAACAGGATTTGGAGGTGGCAGGATAATGGCCAAATGGGTGGACAGGGTGGCGAAGGATTCAACCTGGCTCTGGGCTTGGCGCATGGTGGGCGGTGGTGCCCACAGCTGGGCCTGGGAACCCGCCGCTCGGGCATCAGGGGCTGCCGCGGCGACCGGCAAGGACACATAACCGAGGAGCGAGAGGTCGGAAGACAAGTGGACTGTTACAGGAGGAGATCCGCCACTGGCTGCCAAGGCCGTGCAACTGGCGCCGAAGCGCACTGGGAGCGGCTAAAGAAAGCGCACGCTCTCCGCCCGCCCCGCGGCAAGTCGGGAACTGTAGTCCCTCACCCTCCTGCTCCCTGGCCCAGGACGGGCTCCGGGACAGCGCCTGTCCCTCTAGCTGTAAATCACGCACTTTCCTGTCCTGGACGCGGGGTCCTTCCACTTCTCAGGCGACTAGAGCTTACGTCACGGGCGGGTCACCGCCCACATAGCGGGGGCCTTTAGGTGTCTATGGAAAGCCTGTCGTACGGCAAGCTGGCAATAAAGGGTCGACC
>NW_012115110.1:2859244-2878294 GCF_000951035.1 Colobus angolensis palliatus
TCAGTGCGCTGCTCTCCGTTCCCGACCGAAGCTCATGCTCGCTGGTCTCCCTGCTCCCTTTTTCCTACATGAGTTTTGGAGACGGCTTCCATTGCTTTATTTAGGATTGAAACCCAGAGTTCATTGACTGGAATGCGCTGGTGTAACGGTGGGGGTGGAGTGAGCGAGTTCTGGAGGGCCCCCACCTTCCCTACCCGGCCTCAGCGCTCCCTAGGGCTGACTCCCTAGGTCGGTGAGGGACAGGTGAAATGCCGAGGGCAATCGTCTCCCTGAGGATAACGCTTTGGTCTTCTGGCCCATCTTGAGTGTTTGTTGTTTGGAGGCAGAATCTTACGTGACATGTGGGTTGTCTGAGTCATTAGACTCGAAGAGTCCAGGGAGGCATTTCAGCTTATATCAGATGTGCCATCCCGAGGCTAGTATTTTAAAAAGCAAGCCAAGTAATTGGCCAAGTAGCTTGTCAGTTGTTTGATAAAAGTAGTTTATTAAAGGCATGCAGAGCCTGGAAGTTTCTAACAGCGGCGTGGGCTCTTCTTTATAGTAACATAAGGGAGAATTGCTGGAGTATGGCTCCAGATCTTATGGGGTGGTGCTTGGGAAATAGTCCCCCTCATTTCCCACGGCTCTCCTAGCTGCCTGATGTCGGGAGTCTCTTTTAACTTCCTACTGTCGCGGTTTCAGTGATAAAACGGAACTCACCAGCACCTCATCACCTACCCTGCCTAGTGTTCTAGGAACTACAGACATTGTAGTGAACAAAATAGGATCTCTCCTAAGTAATATGCGTGTGTGTGAATAAGGCCTTAGAAGATGTTAGGTGTTCGAAAATAAAGGAGGATGTTGGAATATTGATCTTGTCTCTTAGTTAGGGTAGTCAGGTAGGGTATTTTTGAGTCAGTAACTTTTAGATATTTGAATAATGAGAAGGATCAGGCTGTCAGAAGAGATGTGGGAAGAGCTTTCTGGATAGAGGGGTTAACAGGTGGAAAGGTTCCTGTGGTGAGAAAGAGCGGGGTGTCTTTGGTGAGCAGAACATGGTATGGGTGGCATGAGCACGGTGCTGACGGAAGATGGTTGATGTGACCAGAAGGGAGTGCAGGCTAGGTAGGCCATGCCGAGAAACTTGGTTTCCATTTTAAGTGCGGTATCTGTGAACTGATTGCAAACATTTGAAGTGTTGAAGGGAGGAGAGGAAGGAAATGTGCTGCTTTTGTGAGTAGGAGGAGAACAAATAGTAAGATCATTGCCTTCACTGAGCTGCACTGTGTAGGTATCTTATAACGCGCCCTCCCCCCGACCCCAGGAACGTGATTGCAGTTCTCCCGAATCTTTAATACATTGTGTTTATTATTTGAGCCAATTCACTCAACAAATATTTGTTGATCACCTGCTGTATTTTAGACATTGCAATTATGGCATTGGGGGAGAAAAAGACAAAAATTCTTGATCTCTTGGAGCTTCCATCTTAGCAGGGTGGCAGGATAAATGAAACAAATGAGTTATGTTAGAGGGTAATGAAGACGTTGTTGATGAATTGAACGGAGATGGGGAGGGAATGAATGGGTGGGGACTAGGCTAGTGGCTGTTGGAATTTAAGTAGGGAGTCCTGGAACGTTTTTATTGGAGCAAAGCTGAGAGAATAAGCTCTGTTGAAATCTTGCAAGTAAAGTCTCCCATACAGTGGAAACATGAGATGTGAAGAACTGTAGCAGGAGCTGGCGTGGTGTGCTTGGGAAGAGCCAGAAAGCCAGTGAAGCTGGAGCGGAGTGAATGCTGGGAGTCAGGAAGGTAGGAGGAGGGCCTGATTGTGTGGGCTCCTGTAGACCATTGTTGGGGTTTGGGCTTCTCTGATGGAAATGGTGAGTCATGGGAGGCTTTTGTGCAGAAGAACTACTGATGTGAATTGTGCTTTTCGGTCATGGATCTGTTCTGGTTAAATTTAGCAACTGTATCCTGGTTGCTTAGGCCAGAAACTAGATGACATCCTTGGTGCAGCTCTTTTTTCTCACAACCTGTATCCAGTTGATCAGATTCTGTCTGCTCTACCTTCATAATTCACCCGCTTTTTGACATCTGCACTGCTTCCACCGTGGTGTGAACTACTCAAATCTATGGTCTCGAGATTGAATCTCCTTTCTTCCACCCTTGCCACATTCCCGCTGTGGGTTCTCAAAACATCAATAAGGATAATCCTAGATCCAGGGGTCTGCAGACTTTTTCTGTAAGGGGCAAGATCACAAGTGTTTAGGCTTTGGGGGCTTGTTCAGAACTGCTCAGCTCTGCCATTTTCATGTGAAAGCAGCTGTAGACAATTCATAAAGCAATGAGTATGCCTGTGTTCCACTGAAACATTGTAAACACCGGCGCAGGGCCTTAGTTTACAGAGCTCTTCTCTAGCGCAGAACACTATTGCATTTGGATTTTCTGTGGCCTGGAATTGGATCACCTTTTTAGGGGAAAGTTATGAGTAGAGTCTCTGGAGGAATTCTGTAGTTGTGCAAAGTGAGTCTAGAAAAATAGGTTCCTGGCAGTTTATAGAGAACCTTGAGTGGTAACTATCATAAATTTATCGTACTCATTTCTGTCAGTGTTACGGGATGGTGAAGGTTTTTGCATAGTTACATTAGGACAGTGCTTGTAGTAGAAGTAACAGTGGTATGCAGGATGGATGGGGGGGTTGCAACTAGGTATGGTTTTGGTGTTGTGACTTTGTTTTGAACTGTAATGTTAGGCTAACTTGCCTCTGTCTTGAATAGTGGTTTGCTTGCACTCAAAATCTTCCTTTCATTTCTTAATCCTCCCTGTCCTTTTTTTCTTTAGTTGTTGAAGAAATAACAGTACCTTTGCAGAGATCATTATTTGATTCAGAAGTGTACAGATAGACTGCATTTTCTGTGTCTTTTGTTCGTAGTCTCACAAATTACTTCATATCTGTTTTGTTACTCTCGTTAATTACAGTAGTTCATTGCTGATCCATAGCCCAATGCCCATGTGGGTTGCAGAACTTTGGCAGTCAGGTATACCAGTGTGGGTCCTCACTCTGGTCATATTATGTATTATGTATTATGTATGATTAAGTAAAGTCTTAGGTTGTGTGTTTTTAAGTCAAGCTAGTGAAACTGACATAAGCACTTTATTCTGGTGAAGGAGAGGCCCGTATTTGCTGACTTCACTGCAGTGCAAAACAGTCGGATTCTCCTGGAGATCCACATGAGAGTTTGAAACATGATTATGTTGTTCATCTCATGTATATAGATTAGATTCAGTGAGTTTGGTGTATGGTTGTCCTTGGTACAGATTTGAGCCTGTCCATAAACTTGTGCTGGACTCCCATTGATAACTGCTAGTGATTTAAGTGTCGTTTGGAACTTGAAACATTTTATTCCAGACCTATTGATTTATAAATGGCTCTGTTACAAGGAATGCTCACAAAATTGTAATTCCTTCATTTACCAAACACATTTATTGAGCGTCGATGTATATATGATGCTATGCTGTGTTTCAGAATATAATCAGGAACAGAAGAGGCATGGAGCTCATTCTAGTTGAGGTTACAGTTAAGTAGAAAAGCAACCACAGTTTATGTATAATATAAATATTATGGTAAGGGACATATGAGGTACTCTGGGAGCATGTAGGAGGGATAGCTGTATAGGAATTGTGCCACCTCTCTGAAGGCTTCATAAAAGTGAATCTAAATTGAGGTCCAAAAGATGGTTTGCAGTTAACGAAGAGGGAAAAGATGGAGGGAGAGTGTTGTGGACAGAACAGGTTGTGCCAAGGCTTGGAGGGGAGAAAGTAGTTGATGATAGATGAAGCACAGAGTAGAGGTGGGGATAACTGAGGTGGGGCTGGAGAGACTGGGGTTTGCCTTCCCAGCATCCAGAAGCCACTCTGCTTGGGTTTGGTGGGTGGGTGTGGTTGGGGCACAGTTAGAGAGAGGTGGACATTCCTGCCTTGTCGCCCGGTTCCAGTCCACATTGTGCCAGAGGTTCTAACAGGTGAGAAGACACACTCATCTCTGCTAGAGATCAGTGTAGACTTTGATTTTAAATAAGAGCAGTTAATAAACAGCAAGCACACCAGGAATAAGTGGTTTATCAGAGAGGAGTCATGCTGAGCAATTAGCCAGATCTCTTCCAGCAAAGCAGTAAGTGTGAGTAGTGGGATTTTTAAAAATAATTTATTTTGAAATAATTTCAGACTTACAAGAAAGTTGCTAGAATAATACAAATCACCCTGATGTTCTCAAAATCACAAATTGTTAACATGTTACTGCATTTGCTTCATCATTATGTGCACACATACACTTTGTCTCCAGTACAGGCTCCAAGGTATACTTCCTCCAAATATGAACATTTTCCGACATAAATACCCTACACCCCATCAAATCAGGATAGTAACATTGATGCAGCTGTAGACCTATTCAGATTTTGCTTACTGGCCCAGGAGTGGCTTTTTGCTTTCTTATTCAAAGTCGTGTCAGGAATATGTGTTATATTTTATTGTCATGTCTCTTCAGCCTTCTTCATTTAGTCTTTGTCTTTCATATTTGTGAAAGTTTAAGCAGCAGAGCCTTGCATTCCTCAGTGAACGTTTTTACAACTTCTGAAGACATTTTTGGTTGTCAGTCTTGGAGTCCCTAAGACCACACTCAGGTTCAGTACTCACAGGACTTAGCATATAGGTATACTCATGGCTCTGGTTTCTTATAGGGAAAGGATACAGAGTGAAATCAGTAAAGGGAAAAGGCATAGGGGGCAAAGTCTGGGGAAATCAGGCACAAGCTTCTGAGAGTGTTTCCCAGTGGAGTCACACAGGACATGCCTCAGTGCTCCAGTGTCGTGTTGTAACCGGACTTGTGAAGTGCTGTCTGCCAGGGAATCTCATTAGGGACCTAGTGCCCGAGTTTTTTATTGGGGTCTGGTCCTGTAGGCACCCTCTGCCTAGCAAGCACCAAGATTCCAGACTCCCACAAGGAAAGCAGGTGTTGAACATAAATCACATATAGTGAGCCACTTTCATCAGTTTGGGGAATGATGGGAAGGAACCCTCCAGAAATCCGAGTCCCCAGGTGACAGCCAATGGCCCGCCTTGCAAGCAGGTCTTGCTAAGGATCATGTTTTCAGGCCTGCTGTGTTAATTGTTTGCCACACACACACCTTGGGACTTGGGGAGTGCTACAGCCAGCTGGTAGAGGCCAGAGATTCTGCTGAACATGCTGTCTTCCTATTAGCTCAAGATGTCAGTAGTGCTGAAGTTAAGAAACTGTCCTCTCTTACGTATTTACTGATGTGTTTGAGCAGACTACATATCCCGTTATCATCTGTATTTATTTGTTTGCTGTATTATCTATATATTTACTGCCTTAGCATAACCATTTTCCCTGCTACATTGGCCATGTCTTCTGTCATGTCCTCACAGCCAGTAGGCCTGCTAGCTTGCTCCTTGCCCTGAGTGCTCAGCCAGGTGTGACTGTACTTCCCCAAGAAAGGAAGGAAGCACGGGCATCAACATTCACAGTGACAGTTCAGGAGGATATTGTATGGATAAAGTTAAAATTGTCTGCTAGAGGGGAGAAGTAAATGGGGAACAAAAAGTCTTGAGTAAGGGAGTGGGCTGCTATGGGAATTGTGTTAGTGAATAAGTATAGCTTAAGAAAATCACCCAGAAGGCAAAGAATAACAAAAGATGGTAGTTATGAGAGAAAAGAGGAGAGAATTGAAAGTAAGCCTGAACTTTCCAATAGACTATATAATAGAAGCTCTAGAAGGGGAGAGCAGGGCTGCTAGGAGAAAGCGATAATCAAGGAAACAACCCTTAGTGTCTCCTGGAGAGGAAGAACACCTTGAACCTCATTTCTTCCATAGCAGCTGGACCTGTGCAGCAATGAATGTGGATCAGAAGAGCCTGAGCGCCCTTCAACCAGGCATGCCCTGCTCACTCTCACAATTGAGAGGTTCATTATTTAGAGGCCTTGGTTTCAGCCAACATAAATGACATTTGAATCTGACAGGAGGAAAAAAAAATGTTTTATTAGAGTATTACAATATCTGACCACAGATGATACAGTATCTGACCAAATTTGAGCTGATATGCAGCAGGGCCTTGGGAAATAATGTTAGTCAGAGACTAGAATGTTACTGGATAACTGAGAAATCTTTTGTTTTCCCATTATAATGGTGTTTTGTGATTTTTTTTATCACAGTTAAATATAAAAAGGCAGCTAGATAGATATACAAGAGTTGTTAAGACAGTCAGCAGCCCCTAGTCCCGCTCATCCCTGCTTTCCAAGAGAACCATTTTTAATTGCTTCCACTGTGTGTTTTACAATGAACTTGCCTGTCATTAAATAGTGGACTCTCGTTGCTGACTTTGGGAGATGAGGATTCAGCTGTCTTACTGCCCCATACTCCACCATACCTAAGCATCTCGCTTCTCTCTCCATTTGTTCGGTATAGTTATGATTTCAATGAGATCAGTATTTGAAGTTGACATTTTTATGACTGTTATTTGAAGCTAAGCTGCGGTGTTTTCTGCATGGTTTCTTGTTTTCCCTGGTAATGATTGTATCTTTAATTCAGTTTTTCATCCTGAAGATATTAGTGAGTGCTTACTACTATGCCAGGGACTGGGTTGAACACTTTATATGGTGCATCCTATTTAATCCTGATAATATACCAGTTATTTAAACTTTTTGTGCTTCAGTTTCTCCACCTGAAACTGATGAAATAGTTTCGAGGCAAGGGAGAGGTTAAATAAATGTGCCCAAGGTCACTCAGCAGAAAGTGGTGGTGGAATAGGAATGTGAATCTGATGCTGTGACTCTGGAGCCTGAGGTTGCTTTGGCGTCTCTCCCTAAGTACTTGACAAGTCAAAGTGACATCTGGAAGCATCATGGGAAAGATGAGCTAGGATACCAAAGAACTCAAAAGAGAATGGGAGGAAAAAGAGGAAGAATCATTTTTATTTTAGAAAAAATAATAGTTTAAATGCATGTCCAAAAATAACTCCTTTCCCTTGCAGGTCTCTTCCAGTTTGGTATAAATACTTGGTTTTCAGTCTTTCATTTCCTTCTCCCTTCGAGCTTTGGGCCCTGCTCTCCTCTGGTACACAGCAGCATTCTGAGGGCTCTCTTCACCCTCATCTCCATTCTGGAGGACCATGTTCACATCTTTCAGTACCCCCTGAGAAATGAAGCAAGTTTGTAGAGACTTTGCAGATTTGAAAAGATTTATTGTATAGAATTTTGTCTTGGAATTACTTGCCCTTTGTCATTTCAGAGGCTTGCTTTCTAGGTCTGTAGTTTTTAGTGTTGCTGTTGAAGTCTGAAGCCATTCTGGCTCCAGATTCTTTGTGTATCACCTGATTGATTTTATTTTGCTCTTGGGATTCTTGTAGGGTCTTTGCTTTGTCTCCAGTGGTCTGAAATTTTTTGTTTTTGTTTCATGGTTTGAATCCTGTCGGAGTCCATATTCCAGGCCATTTCAATTTTTCAATTAGAAATTTCTAGGTTTGCTTCTGGGAACTTTTCTTGAATACTAGCATTTTTTTTTTTTTTTTTTTTTGATTAGGTCTCCATCTTCACCTTATTCTCTATGTGGAACTCTTATTGTTGGGTATGTGGGACCTCTTTTGTTGATACCCTGTTTGTTTTTATTTATTTTCCTTCTTTCTTATGTCTGGGTTTTTATTTTATTTTCTGGGTCCTTTTTTTTTTGACTTTATGGTCAAATATTTTGAGTCTTTGTCATTTTTGCTGTCCTGGTTTTCATTTAGCTATAACAGCATTATTGAAATATAATTTACATATAAAATTCAACCTTTTATTGTATGCAATTCAGTGCGATTCACATCACCACTACGTAGTCCTAAAACATTTTCATCCTCCACCTTCCCCAAAGAAACCCTATACTAATTACTAGTAATTTCCTGTCTCTCCACTCTTCTTCCAGCCTCTGGCAACCACTGGATTACTTTTGGTTCTGTTACGGAAAATTCATATGAATAGATTCTAGAATATACATGGACTTTTGTAACTGGCTTTTTTCACTTAACATAATGTTTCAAGGTTGGTCCATGTTGTAGCATGTATTGTTTGTTTGTTGTCATTGTCAGATAATTCCTGTTGTATGGATATATGACATTTTGTGAATCAATTCATCCTTTAATGGACATTTAGTTTATGTTCACTTTTTGGCTAGTGTGAATAGTGCTGCTATAAATATCAGTGTGTAAGTTTGCCATGGACTCTGCTTTCAGTTCTCTTGGGTGTATACCTAGGAATGGGACTGTTGGATCGTTGGGTAACTATTTAACATTTTGAGGAACCGCAAAACTAGTTTCCGCAGCAGCTGCCCCATTTTATGTTCCCACCAGCAATGTATGAGGAATGTATTCAGTTTCTCCACATCATCAGCAACACTTGTTATTGTCTGTTAGTTTTAGTTATTCTAGAGTGTTCATTTTTAATTTTTAAGTTTTTTTCAATTTTAAGAGCTCTGAATATTCCTTTCAAAAATAACTTGTTTCACAAATATATTATTTATCTCATCCTATTAATGAACATTTTTTAAGTTTTCTTTTCAGTTTTTGTTTACTTTCGGGTTGCTTTTGCTTGCTTTAACCTCTTTCACATTGCAGGTCTGTCTCATCATGTTTGGAAATCCTTGCAAAGAGTAGCAGATACACCAAGGATGTGGGGCTTCTGCCTGAGTGTCAAGGCAGGCTAGTCTGGTTGGGCCATTTATTGATTGAAGAATATCCAGTGTCATTACCTTTAGATCTTATCTCTAAGAAGGTATTTCCATTCTTCTTCGTGGAAGACAAAAGAACTATACTGTTTGGAAGCTGAATGGAGAGAGATAGGCAGCCAGTCTTAGACCACTGTGCTTAGGTTTATTTAATCCTTGTTCTTTTGACGTAGTACACCTGCCCCAAGGGGCCGTGGTGTTACAGAGACCTTCAGAAAAGCAAACCTCCTTCTGCTGGCTGAGGGGGAGCGATTTCTCTGAGGCATGGTGGATGGTTGGGGATTGGGATTAAATGCTTATGAGAAAGTTTGCAACTAGTGCTTGTTTTAGTTCCATCCCCGTTCACCTTCTTCTCAAAAGAACCCATGTTACTGATTCTCAAGCTTGTTGAAGTTTTGCAGTGTAAATGGAGTTGGTTCTCACTTTTCCCCACTGCTGGCTTTCTTGGGTGCTAAATCAGCACTCTTGAGTCTGCTTTCTAGTTTCCGTTTGTCTTTTATCCTCTTGTCATCCTTGTTGGTTTTGCCTTTTGAAAAAATAAAATTTTTTGACTGTAGTTTTAGCTGGTTTTAGGGAGGGAAATAAAAGCAAATGCGTACATCCACTCTCTCTGACCACAAATCTGGATTAGGGCCCAGTCTAGTCCAGTATGACCTCATCTTAACCTGATCATATCTCTAAAGACCCTATTGCTAAATAAGGTCATTCTGAGATACTGCGAGTTAGGACTTCAGCATGTCTTTTGTGGTGCAGGTCATGATTTAACGCTTAGCAGATGGTGACCCAACAATTCTGTACCTAGCAAAGTGTTATTCATGTATGAGAGGTGTTCCTAGTTTACTGCCTCCTTACAGTTTTTAGCAAGGGAAAGGCATCCTACTCATTTTAGTGCAAACATGGTATAGCATATCACTTATGAACATAGATGGAAAAAAAAGAACCTAAGTAGGATATTGGGGAATGGAATCCTCATTGTGTTTAAATAGTGTTAACATAGTATTCGATTACTTTTATCCCCAGGAATGTAAGGCTGCTTTATCATTAGAAAGTCTATTGTAGTTCACTGAAATTAATAAATAAAGGGAGAAAAATACATATTGAAACTAAATAGATGCAGAAATTTATCTGATGAAGTTTGATACCTATACATGAAAATCTTTTAGCAGACTGTGTGTAGAAGTTTCATAACATGGTTAAAGGATATCAACCAATAACCTGGAACAGAGCAAATTTAATTAACTAATTCCAACGTTTAAGACAAAGACACCTGTTATTACCCCTACTGTTCAATATTGTGCTGAAGCCTTAGTCAGTTCAGGAAAGAGGGCAAACGAAGTATAAGCATGAGTAAAGGTAGGGTGAAATTATCAGTGAGTGTTGAAACTAGTCACATAACACATCCAAGAGAATCTGCAGCACTGCTGCATTTACTTTGCATATATCGTACTTAGATCTTTTGTGTATATGTTTATAAGTGACATTGCTATAAAATGAGCAGGTCTTACTGTAATCAACAAACAAAAATTAGTAATTACCCACAAGAACCAATTGGGAAATGTAATATAGCAAAAACAACAATATAAATGTAGTACTCATGCTAGTGGTAAAAACAAATTAACCTTGAGTGTAAAAGCTAACCAGGATGTAGAAAACATCCTTCAGGAATGCATAGAGGAAAAATAGAAAAAATTATCACTGTACGTATTTTGATTTTATCATATGCAGCCAAAATGCTCTTCGAATACTACCACCCATAGTGTGAATTTTATTTTCCTTAAATCCTTACCAATATGTTTATTTCAGTCTAGCCTAGTGGACGAAAAGTAAATTTTTGTTGTTTTAGTTAGCATTTCCTGATATGAAAAAGGTGGAATACCTTTTTTAAAAAATGTCTATTGTCTATTTCAGATTCTTAATCTGGGAATTGACAGTTTATATCCTTTACCTTTTTCAGTGTAAACCTCTGGAATACGTAAGTCTGGTCGAGCAGTACCAACCAGTATTTGGACTTTATTCTCAGGAAAAATAGAACTGTTTGACAAAGGAGTGGGCAAGGAAATTCATGGCATGCTGTCTGTAAAGACTAGAAAATGACCTAAACCTCCCTCAACGGCAATTTGATAGATGGAGTACATCCAAAAATATATTTTATATATGCGGTGGCAGTTCTGACAGTTGAAAGTTAGAAACACACTAAGTGATTTTTGACAGATGGTGAGATTACAAGATAAACTATACATTTGACTTTATTTTAATGTGTAGATGTTTTAACAGATACATAACACAACTGAGAAGAAAAGGCAGACTTTATCATCAAGGGAAATATTACTGTAAATATAAAAATCATTTGGATTATCTAGAAAACTATTGGGATAATCAGTGAAAATTGAACATAGTTTGGATAATTTCAAATTATTACTTGGTGTAATTATTACTTGTGAAAGGCTGTTGTGGTTATGTTTAAAAGTAAGTCCTTATTTCTGAAGTATTTAGTGATGGAAAAAGTAAGTCCTTATTTTTGAAGTATTTAGTGATGGAAAAAGGAGACATTAAAGGAAAGAAGCTAATGAAAAGAAAAAATTAGCTCATTTTAAAATCTTAGGTACATTTATTTCAACAGTGTAATGAGGGATGTTTTTCCTTTTGGGTTGATAGCAATAATTTAGAGCCAAATTTGTGGTTGCTCCCTAAAATGTAATATAGATACATATATATACACACACACATATATGTATTTTTTGAGACGGAATCTCACTCTGTCACTGGTGAGATCTGTAGTGCACGATCTCAGCTCATTGCAACCTCCGCCTCTCAGGATCAAGTGATTCTCCTGGCTCAGCCTCCTGAGTAGCTAGGATTACAGGTGCCCGCCACCACACCTGGCTAATTTTTGTATTTTTAGTAGAGACAGGGTTTCACCATGTTGGCCAGGCTGGTCTTGAACTACTGACCTCAGATAATCCACCTGCCTCGGCCTCCCAAAGTGCTAGGATTACAGGCATGAGCCACCGTGCCCGGCCTAGATCCTGATACATTTTTTCACTTAATCTTAGTCCATTTTAATATTTCTATTCATCTCCCCTATGGTTTTTTTTGTTGTTGTATTTTTTATAATTTATGTATCTTTTGGGGTAGCCTTAAGTCCTCTCAGAAACAATGCAGGGTAAAGATTGATAATTAATAGCAAACTAAAAATAGTTAATATTTATTGAGCTCTGTCACGAATTGTACAGAGTAAAAGCGTATTTACAACTAACTGCCTTGCTGTTAAAGGAGTACTGTCATTGGGATAAAGAAACATGTTTAGAGAGAGGCAGCGTGGGCTCAGATAGTGCTCTACACAATATAAGTAATACAGTAACATTTCTGTATTTATGTAATTATTAAAATTATTACATTTGATAAATAATGTTACAGACCATAATTGCATTTAAAGTAATTGCATGTGATAAAAACAAGCAACTGAGTGTGGCTCTTTTTTTCTTTCAGAATTTGAATGAATATGTTGAAGCATTGATTACCTTGAAACAAAAAATTATCAATACAGAGTAAGTATATTTGCATGTTGTTTGGCAGAACTTTGTAAACCTGACAAACTGGCTGAAGCAGGCGGTGCTTTTAGGCCCCCAGGGCTGGAATGAACACTAGAGTTTCTCCTTTGGAGGCCTACATGGTGCTGATTATAATAAAATTGCCTGTGAGCTTTGGGACTTGAACCTTTTGTTAGAGGTTCACAGGCCTTTAAAACAAAGCTCATGGGTTAGCAGGAAGTTATTTTGACCAAACTGGACTTTTTAAAAGATCTGTTTTCTATCTTCGAAACCTTCTTAGCTTTACTGCTGGGCCTCAAACCTCCTAACAGTATTTTTTAGCCATGGTGTGAGATTTCCTGTGTTTTTGTTTTCAGCTTTGTAATAGTCTCATGAGTGTATGAGCCAAGATACTACGCAGATCAAAAGGATTTTAAATAAAAGGCTTATATATCAACGTGATGCTTTTGAGAAATTTAAGGTGATATAGTCATTAATTTAGGATACATTTGTTTCAGGAAATCTAGGAAGTCTAGAGGGTGCCTTGCATGGTTTGAAACATAATTTTAACAGTGTATTTTCTAAGTTAAAAAGTAAGCTAATTTTTCTTTTCTTTGTTGCAGTAATTTGTTAACAGAATATCAGAAGAAATGTGATGATATCCTTTTACTGCCTTCCTTCGTTGAATTTTGGAACTAACTTATGTATAATTCCTGAAAGAGATGTGAGAATTGTTCATCATAGGCCTTTTGGAAGATAGTACTTAACAGGTTTCAGTAGGGAGCATGTCTCACAAGCACAGTAAACAGATAGTCCTTTTATTCTTAATCCACATTTAATGATGAGTTTTAAAAATGAGGAGATTATTTTTCTTCTTGATTCTGATTTTCTTAACGTCTCATAAGCTTTTTTGTGGGTGGGTTTCTCTTAATTTGTTCTGAGGATGTAGCATGTTTTTTAGGTATACGAATAATGTGAAACTGAATGTGATACTTTCTGAATGTTACTTTTGAATCTACAAGAAGTACAGTATGGGAAATTCAAAATGTTGGGCAATTGACTTGTGTTACTTTTGTGATTTACAGGGAAATGTGTGTAAATATATATATCTCTCCAAAATCATTTAGAAATAGTGTTGCTGTATATTCACGAATACTCTTGCGCAGTCAGAAGACAATTGTTGGCCTTATAGTCACCATTTGTTCAATAGCCATTTAATGAGCTCAGTTGTGGAGTTAGTGTCTGGTCAGCTGTTTGTTTAGCAGTGGGAAAAAGATGTGTGTAATTGATCCTTCCATGTCTTGCAGTGGTGACACCTTGATTTAAATCTTTCCTGTAAAAATATAAAGTTTCTCTCATAAAAGTTAACATACGTATTCCTTTAGGGAGTCCCTGAAATTTAGCTTCATGTTTGATGTCAGGACAGATTCAGCTGTTCAGCTTTGGCAATAACTTGAGGCCTGCTTCAATATTATTTCTGTCATACCTGAACTTACATGTCATCACCAGTTATTTATTTATTTGTGTTGGTACCATCTATACTAGTTGATTCTCATGCTGCTATAAAGGACTGCCCGAGACTGGGTAATGTGTAAAGGAAGGAGATTTAATTGACTCAGAGTTCTGCATGGCTAGGAGGCCTCAGGAAACTTACAATTGTGGCAGAAGGGGAAGCAAACACATCCTTCTTCACATGGTGGCAGGAGAGAGAAGTGCAGAGCGAAGTGGGGAAAAGCCCCTTATAAAACCATCAGCTCTCATGAGAACTCACTCATTATCAGGAGAACAGCACGGTGGGGATTGCCCCCATGATCTAATCACCTCCCACAAAGTTCCACCCCAGCACCTGGGGATCACAACTCGGTTTACAATTCAAGGTGAGATTTTGGTTGGGGACACAGTGAGACCATGTCATCATCATTTCTAATTTGTGTGAAAATCGTAAAATTAAGAGATATCCTTTAGATTTATTTTTAGTATCTGAATTTTTACATTAAAAAATAAAGGTCATTGGAAATCTCATGTGCCTTATTTGTTAAAACCATCAGTCCATTTAATTATACATGCATATTATGGCAGGAATAATATCTTCAATTGTTAGTGAAAGGTGGATGGAAACAATTATTACAACTTTTAGATAGCTAAATAGGGAAATTGATGGGCAGTTCCAGTATTAGGAGAGTATCTGTTCATTATATCATTCTTAGAAAAAATACGCACACTCTTTGAGGTAACTTATACATGAAACCTAGCAGAGAAATAGTTGTTTTACTTTTCTAAAGTTTGGCCAGAAATATTTTTAAACAGAAATTATGAGAATTATTTTTTAATGGATAAAACTTTTAATTATTCCTGGATTTCAGAAGTTCATTCTGTGATATGATATTTGGCTTCATTGTCAGCTACAGATAGGTACATAATTTCAAAAAAAAGTTTCACATTTGCTCCAGATGCATTTGTTGTACCTCACATATGCAGTTGTTTGCTCTGCAACTTGAAGTACCGATGTCACAGATTTAACATGGCTTTTAAAAATATAATGTGGTTCCTTTTGCTACTAAAGTAGCAGTACATTTTCCCATTTTTTTCAAGGTAGGAAAGTTATTTCTTCAATAACTGTACTATGATAATTCAGTATTTCAGCTCTTTTTTGTGTAATTCTTACTACTTTATTATCACCTCTTTCTAAATGGCAAGAAATTTATTTCATCAGGTAGTTTTTAAATTTTCCTGTTTTGAAAAGATTACTGTAATTTAGGATGAATAAAATATAGTTCTTGGCCTTCAGAAACCTTCAGAAGCTTACATTCTAATAGAGTAGGATGCAGACATGTTTTTATGAATATACATGTGCTATATTGTGATATAAATACAGGAATTCCTAGGAGATGAAACAGAAAGGAATTGTTTTTTGCTATCTTAGAATATTTTACTGGCTTTATGAGATGATAAAATAAGGTTATCAAATTATATAAATTGTAAAAAATGAGAGTTTTTGTAGATTTCATTAAAAAGTATGGTTATGTATGGTTTTTGTAAGCACATAACTTTTTGCTGAAATTATTCTCTGCACTATTTGAAAAATGAAGGACAGGTTTGGGGATTCTGCTATATAGAGAAATCATGGTATTTTCTGTTAGTTGCATATTGGTTTGTCTTTATTCTTTTAATTCTAATCATACATTTATTCACAGAACTCTAGAGAAACGTATTTTTACTTTTGATACATGTTATTATGGTAAATGGAAGTAACTCAGTAAAACGACTTACCACTGTGTTATAGATCGCATTTTGAATATGGTTTTCTAGTATTTATGATCTTGCCTGTATATATGTTGAACACAAATTATTAAAAATAATTGTAAAATGAGTTTTATCTCCAGACAAGAATCAGAAGATAAAATTCTCAGAGTTTTCTTTAATAAGTTTTACAGCTGCAGTTTGCAAGAAGGTGAGCCAACCTGTTTTCATAGTTTATGATACCACCTATTTGAGTAGTTGATCTGAGATAGACATTTATTAGAGCAGATTTTTAAGCAGCTTTGAGCAAAATGTACATCGGATTGACTGATAATATAGAATGCTGCTTTGATGCTCACAATAAAAGAAGACTTGAGTTTTCCTACTATTAAATTTTTCAAATGAATTTGTTACTAAGGTCTTAAATTACAACTTGGTGCTTCACTTTTCAGTAACTTTTACTGACCGCATTGCCATTGAAGTGAAGCTTATTGCTGTCAAATTAACTGTTGTTTACCTGGTTCGCACTATTTAATGTGGTTGTTTATCTTCTGTTACTTTAAACAATTGAAAATAGGCCTACACAAAATTTTGGTAATGTTTCATTCTCTGGTTGGATTCATCACCCAGTAGAAGACGAAACGTGGTTATAAACTAAGCCATAAAATTGCCTGTCACTTAAGTTGAATATATGGGTATTAACTCAAGACTCAAGATTGGAATAGCCAGACTCTCAGCCAGGTTGTTTGGGTGATTTTACTGTAAAGTATTCTTAAGCAAATTAAGAATCTACTTTACTTGTTTCTCACAGGGCTTTTTGGTAGACTTCTATCAAAAATAGATTACTAGGCTGGACGCAGTAGCTCATGCCCATAATCCCACCACTTTGGGAGGCCAGATTATAATAATAGTAATAGTACTATTTAATAGTAAGTATTAAATAGTAAATAGTATTATTTAATAGTAAAATTTTTATACTATTAATTTTTTTTTTTAATTAGCCAGATGTGGTGGCCCTCAAATAGTAAATAGTACTAATTTACTTAATGGTAAAATTTTTTTACTATTAAAAAAATTTTTTTTTTAATTAGCCAGGTGTGGTGGCACATACCTGTAGTCCCAGCTACTTGAGAGGCTGAGGCAGGAAGATCGTTTAAGCCTGGGAGGTCGAGGCTGCAGTGAGCCGTGGTGGTGCCACTATACTCCAGCCATTATTTTCCAGCCCAGGCAACAGAGTGAGACCCTGACTAACAAAAAGAAAAGAAAAGAAAGAAAAAATACTATGCCTAAGAAATAAAGGCAATGTGAAGATCATGTTGGTGTAGAGAAGAATGCATTTAAAAAGACTTTTTCATCCTTTTTTTTTTCCAAGTTAGAAATCTGAAATTATAAGCACATATATTTAATAATTCATTATAGATACTTTTCTGTAATAATGTTAATTCATTGTCTTTAGAGAGAATAGTACTCTGCATCACCAAGTGGAAGAGATGCTTCAAAAAATTTCTCCCCTGCAGAAATGTCAGGAAGAGCTGGGATCTTTAAAAGCAGAGCTAGAAGAGAAAAAGGTACCAACAATAATTTTCTGTAAAGATTTATGGTCAATGAATTAGGATCGGCTTATTCAGTGTAATTGTGACAGGGGGGCCTTGATGTGTTCAAGGAGATAAAGGATCGTTAGGACTCTCACTGTATTACCAGCTTTAGAGAACACTGAACTAACTGCTTAGTAGCTTAGCCTTACAGTGATGATTAGCTCTGCAATACTGTGTTAGTTGCTTATGCTTTTTGAGAGGGTCAGCAGAGGACACTTCTAGCTGTGAATTCGTGTGGTTTTATGTGTTCTGCATTAATTGATTTGTATACCTTTATTTTTTGCTTAAATGTAAAATAACATGCAAAAATTCAATAACATGCATGTAAAATAACATGCAAAAATTCAAACTTGAAATGTACATAAGAGAGAGGGAGCCTGAGATAATTTTATTTCTTCGGTAGCTCTGGCCTAGCTCTGGAGAGCCCAGTGGTGAATGAAGTGTGTAGGGCTTCTGCTGTGGTATGAGTTAAGGTGTCCTTTAAAGAACCTACTCTCATAATTCATAAACTAGTCAGTATTTTAAGCAATGTCTGTATACTTCTGTAACTTTAACAGCTTTGTTTGGTCCTTTTTAAAAAAATCTCATTTCTTTTTTTGACAATCATGTGTAGTCTCTTGTGGTTTGTCATTGTGAGAGGTACACAAAAATGAGTCTTTCAATAATGCTTTTATAAGTAAGCCTCAGGGTACGGGTTACTTCTTTGAGGGTGTGTTTAATTTTTTTGGGTGATACTTATTAAGCTAAGATGGAGCATTGGGAGAAGATGCCCACTTCAGAAACGAAAATCTGATACATATGTCCTTTCATGGATGCTCTTCTTCTTTTCAAAGTCAGGTTGCAGTAAAACAGTTTGTTAAAAATGCTATGAACTCGCTTTTCTATGTAAATTGTTGTTTACTCCCTACACAAATCTTAGAATTCATAGGTTTTACAAATAAAAACATTAAAGTCCATAGATTTAAGTGGTTTGCATGAGCCAAGTAGCAGCCACCTGGAATGATCGTCACTTCTTAACCTCTTCTCTCTAGGCACTTCTTACGGTGGTGTTTGTACCTCTAGAGAGTGTTCTTCAAATTGTGCTATTTTAGTGGTGACGTGTAGCTGTCTGAGGTCTTACGTGCTTTAATAGTACATACTTATTTTTCTCTTTATATAGAAATTCTTACTATATGTGTAACTATGCTGTCAAAGTTAAACAGAAACAGTCACAGTGTTCAATGCTCTCTATTCTGGTTTTATAATCTTTTCAGCCTTATTTGAAAAGAAGCATGAACGTTGGAGTCAGACCTTAATAATAACCCTCATTAGTCGTTCAGTCATTGTCTTTGGAAGAATAAGTCAGCCTGTCAAACCCTCAGATTCCTCATTTGTAAAAAAGGAATAATGAAGCTGTTGAGATTAAAGAAATCTCTCAGAGCTGTTGAGATTGAAGAAATGTATATGTATCATACCCCACTAGAACTCTCAATAACAGTGTCTTTACCATTTTATAGTAGCTGTCAGGGTGTATATATCAGTATTCACACATTTTCCCCAGTTACCTTTAAGTATAATTATTTGTTTTATATTTTTCTGTAGCAATACCATTACCTAAATTTATTATGCTCTAATATTTCTTCAGGATAATATTGAATTTTAATTAGTTGAGGCAAAAATATTAGCTGTTTGATATTTAAACCAATTATGAAGATTTAGAATTGCAATAAAATTAGTATATTGTTTTTAAGTGTTACACCTTTTGATTGTATTGTTAGTCATATTTCATCTATTAAGAATCTGGTTACCTCTATTAAAATATTCAGTGAATTGAATTTTAGTTTTCTGCTTGATATCTGTTTATTTGGTTAATAGCTTATCAGAGTCAAAGCAAGTTATGACCAGTGGTCAGTGACTTTCATTTTGACAATATCTTTTTTTTTTTTTTTTTTT